>NC_137467.1:15650681-16250681 GCF_964235325.1 Thermobia domestica
CACCTTATGTTAAAATTCTGTTTATCACCATTCCCAAATTTAAAGAATACTTCTCTTGATATACCTAAGTCTTAGAGTTAATCATATCATTATATGTTCAATAATGTCAATAATGTCCGTCAATTGTTTACCTGAGTAGAACCAACTGTTTTCTAAAAGTGTGTGTGTGTGTACTCAAACTTAAGAAGTACCACAACAAAGGAAATGAATCCCTGTACACTACCTCATCAAGGACAATCACGTGGTACAACGTCTTGCTTACGTTTATATTTGGCGGGAATAATCAAAACCAATGACGCATTATCAAATTATCCTACAAAGTTTCAATGTACCAATGTCCTGAACTCCTAATCCCATCATAGGTCAATAACCGATCACGTGATCATAATGATTTAACCAATGAATGAGATACTATCCAATTACCAATTATTGATACGACAATAAGAAATGTACCCCTTCCAAAATTTAAGATTGGTACACAAATACACCTGTGTCTTATGAAAAAGTAATAAATCCTGTACTTATTCAATAATAAAGCCGGTCAATAACCTTTAAATTTTGAATATTTGGCCAGAAGAGGAACATCAACATCTACAATGGGCCCTAAAAAACGTTTACCGAATTTTGTTATTTGATAATTCCCAAATTTAAAAGGGAACATAAAAATATAAAGGTAATAAACCATATAACGTGTTAAATAGGGGTCAATAACCTCCGAAATTTGATTTTTGGTAGTTCTTTACCTATGAAAAGGGAACGATGTGGACCATCCAAATTTATAGTGGTACATATTGGAGACCTGTACTATGATACCAAATGCTTATATTAAACAATTTCTAAAACCGAGTGGATGAGCCAAGATACCCCTCCCAAATTTTTAAAGGATGCATCAATGTACCCATATCTTATGATAGGAAAATGAACCTATATACATGACCATATAAGGTAATAGAACCTCCTCAAAGGGGAGAAATTGGGCCAAAAACCAAACACATGGTACAACATATTGCTTATGTTTATATTTTAGCAATTTTGTACCCCTAAAAGAGAACGATGTGGACCACACAAATTTATCATAATACATGTTGAGTCATGTACTATGATACCGAATCCCCTCCCGGGGTGCATCAATGTACCTATGTCTTATGATAGGGAATGAACACCTATACATTACCATATAAGGTAATAGGATCTCATCCAAAGGAATAAATTAGTTCAAAAACCAAACACGTGGTACAACGTAATGCTCACGTTTATATTTTGGCAATTTTGTACCCCTAAAAGGGAACGAGGTGGACCACCCAAATTTATCATAATACATGTTAGGGTCCAGTACTATAATACCAAATGTTTAAATTGGACAATTTCCAAAATTTAAGGGGTGGGCCAAAGTACCCCTCCCAAATTTTTAAAGGAGTGTACAAACATACCCATATCTTATGAAAGGTAATGGACTCCTATATATGACCATATAACTATATAGGATAATAACACCTCATCAAAGGAAATAAAATCGACAAAAAAACCAAACACGTGGTACTACGTATTGCTTACGTTTATATTTTGGCAATTTTGTACCCCTAGAAGGAAACGAGGTGGACCACCCAAATTTATCATAATACATGTTAGGGTCCAGTACTATAATACCAAATATATAAAATGATCAATTTCCAAAATTTAAGGGGTGGGCCAAGGTACCCCTCCCGGGGTGCACAAATGTACCTATGTCTTATGATAGGGAATAGACCCCTATACATAACCATATAAGGTAATAGGACTTCATCCAAGGAAATAAATTAGGCCAAAATACCAAACACGTGGTACAACGTATTGCTTACGTTTATATTTTGGCAAATTTGTACCCCTAGAAGGGAACAAGGTGGACCACCCAAATTTATCATAATACATGTTAGGGTGCAGTACTATAATACCAAATGTTTAAATTGGTCAATTTCTAAAATTTAAGGGGTGGGCCAAGGTTCCTCTCCCAAATTTTTCAAGGGGTGCACAAATATACCCATATCTTATGAAAGGGAATGGACCCCTATACATGACCATATAACCATATAAGGTAATAACACCTCATCAAAGGGGATAAATTGAGCCAAAAACCAAACACGTGGTATAACGTATTGCTTACGTTTATATTTTTGGCAATTTTGTACCCCTAGAAGGAAATGAGGTGGACCACCCAAATTTATTATAATACATATTAGGGGCCTGTACTATAATACCCAATGTTGAAATTGGTCAATTTCCAAAATTTAAGGGGTGGGCCAAGGTACCCTTCCCAAATTTTTCAAGGGGTGCATTAATATACCCATGTCTTATAAAAGGTAATGGACCCCTGTATACGCCCATATAACTATATAGGGTAATAACACCTCATCAAAGGGGATAAATTAGGTCAAAAACCAAACACGTGGTATAACGTATTGCTTACGTTTATAGTTTTGGCAATTTTGTACCCCTAGAAGGGAACGAGGTGGACCACCCAAATTTATCATGATACATATTAGGGTCCGGTACTATAATACCCAATGTTGAAATTGGTCAATTTCCAAAATTTAAGGGGTGGGCCAACGTACCCCTCCCAAATTTTTCAAGGGGTGCATTAATATACCCATGTTTTATGAAAGGTAATGGACCCCTGTATACGCCCATATAACCATATAGGGTAATAACACCTCATCAAAGGGGATAAATTAGGTCAAAAACCCCCGAAATTTGAATTTTTGGCATTTTTTTACCCATGAAAGGGAACGACATAGACACCCAATACTGATAGAGGTACATACTGTGGTCCTAGGCTACCATACCCAATTTTTAAATTTGGCAATTTCCAAAATTTAAGGGGGGTGGTCCTAGGCACCCCTGCCAAAATTTAGGGGGTGGGCCAAGGTACCCCTCCCAAAATTTAGAGGGGGTGGTCCTAGGTACCCCTAGGTCATTGACCCCGGGCCAAGGTCATTGACCTTTGACCTATGACGTCACAAAGGTCGGGGTCAAAGTCCAAAGTGAGGCAAAGTAACGCCATTACTACTGTAATGATTAGGAAAGCCCTCAAACAGCAATTAGTAGTTTTCTTGCAATAGACTTAAAAAAAATAAAATAAAAATAAAACTGCTTATGCATTAATTATGAAGCTTTTATCAATATGTGATTTAAAATTCATCCCGTATGTTGCTGTGGGTATCGACTTCAGGGTCAATATGAGCTATGTGCCGGTCAGAACCTAGATGACTTTTGTTCATGGTAGTTGCGGCACATACGATCTTAAGGTAGAATAAAAAATATTTCAAACAATGTGTAGCATTGCCTTCTTGGTCTTGTATTAATTTAGTTTTTGTTCTTTCTTTTGATATTTCAGCCGTTGAAAAAATATTCCAGTTACTGCAGAGAATCCAGCTAGAAATGAAACATCTCAAATGTAAAGTTGATGAAATGGAAGCCAAACTACATGAGCTGCACCAAGTTCCCTGTAGTGGTAAAGAAGCTTTGCAATCTATAGAAAATGCAAACCTGCTAGCTGACAAGCTCCCTTTACGCAGTTTGTCTGTGGTTCACAATTTAGAAGAATATTTAAAAGACAGAGAGATGGCTTCAAAATTGGTGAGTGGTATTCTTAAGTTCGTATTGACACGAAGTATTTGTAAATATACTTCAGGAATTGTTTGAAAAAGAAAACTTTTATTCTTTAAAAATAGATCTCGTGTGGCCAGATGCTTTTTCGGATGTACAGGTTGTTAAATTAATACGTACCAAACAATGTAGAGGTGGGTACCTGACATGGAAACAAGAAAATGCTTTGTGACATGTGCATACCGATCAATAGGTTGGGAGATGTAGGCCGTCGAAAGCGTGGGAAAATAAATTTCAGAAGCCTAAAATTCAAACACTGTCCAACCAACGTAGAGAGTGCAGCTTCATATCTCATAAAGGAAGTCGTTGGTGTTCTATTGCAAAAATGCATGTTTCAAAATTCAGCAATGCATACAAAATTAATTTTACAAGGTGATGGTAAGCCGACAATGACTTACACTTCGGCTTTTCGGTGCCCTTGAAGAGTCCTTTCGCACGCAATGCACATTCTTTTAACATACATTTTTATATAGAACAGGTATGACTTCTTTTATGAGATATGTCATGAGCCTATAATATATTGCTGCGTACATGTACACTCATGTCCAAAATAATTGTCGCATATCTATAACTGTCTTCTTGTAAGAATATAATTTGATAATGATTTTGCAGGGTACTTTTAATACTATGTGTATAATCGGAAAACGTATATTTGAGGTAAATTTCACAGGAAAAAAATTACAAATACGAAAATTAGAATGAGTAAAACAAAATGTTGCTAAATGGACAAGAAAGTTTTATTTTCGTTTTATTGTTCTTATTTAATGCTCTTTTGACATGAAGTTTGCCACATATTGTGCACGAGGGATAGCATGAGCTATGACCTTGAAATCCGCCACCAACACACTTGAAAGGATCAGGCAATCGTAATAGTGTTGCTAACTGCCACAGCGGTGAACTAGAATTTGTCGATTTGAAGCATTTCTGGGAAGGGATAACAAAGACACTTTGAATCAATCTGTAGCCTGCATTTCTCATCTTCATTTAGAAAAATCTGAACAATAAAGTAGCATATTTATTTAATAAGATGTAAAAGTGCACTCGGTCCGTTAGTTTCCTTACTCGTTTATTTTTTTTTTTTAATACATGATGATCGTAAAGGAAGCTAAAATAACTAAAAATGATATCACATAACACCACCTATATTTGCAATCCATTCATTCTGGGGACCACGACTCATGTCCTAGCCTTAGGGAAATCGTAGCTACAGACCTGTCAACTCCTTCCCCTCTCATACAGGGAAGTTTGTCATTTTCTCTGGTAAAACAAAGCGGTCCTATTGGTACCCTCCCTCCCGGGGTGGTTATTTATGACATAGATGGGGGGCGTCTTAAGAGACACATGCAGAAGCCGAACTGGACACAGTGTTCTTGTGTTCAGTGAAGAGTGGTTCTTTGTGCATAGTTCTGTGTTATTTTAGTCTGTGTTGTGTGCTGGTTTGTTCCTTTTTTTAAAAAAGTCATAATGGAGGGTAAGAAGAGCGGAAAACTCGGAGGTTCAAAAGTAATTCACAGCCAAAGCAGAGAGATTTTGGTTAATGTGTATGATTTTATGAAGAGAGAGGCTGACAGTGGAAATCCAATTAATGTAAAACAAGTGCAAAAGCGAGTATCTGAAGCTACCGGTGTTTCAGTAAGTACACTAAAACGTGTTTTGAGTGAGCGGGAAAAAAACAAAATCACGGGAACGAGCTTTTCTACTCCGAATAAAAAGCGTGCACAACGAAAAACAAAAATCTCAGTGGATGATTTTGACAAATGCGTTATTCGTCGAACAATTAATGAATTTCATATTGTTCACGGTCAACGACCTTCTGTAAAATTACTGTTGCGAGTACTTCGAGAAAAGATTAATTTTAATGGAAGCACTTGGTCTTTACGGAAAATAATCCGTTCCTTAGGATTTAGATGGATTAAGGCTGAAAACAATAGACGACTACTTATTGAAAAAGATGAATTTCGGTCAAAGAGGTTGGCTTATTTGCGAGCTATAGATCATTACAGAACGCAGAACCGCCCCATAATTTACATGGATGAGACGTACTTGCATTCATCGCACACAAAACAACACGCGTGGAGCGATAAGAAGAATACAGGTTTACTCACACCAATTTCTAAAGGACAACGCGTAATAATCATGCATGCTGGCGGAGAAAACGGTTTCATTCCAGACGCGTTAGTCATGTTCAAATCTGGAACGAAATCTGGCGATTATCACGACGACATGAATTATGAAAACTATGAAAAGTGGTTGAAGTCACGGCTAATTCCTAACTTGCCAAGTAATTCAGTTCTTGTGATAGACAATGCACCATATCACAATGTCTGTTTAGATCCTTCACCGACATCATCATCTCGTAAAGCTGTAATGATCGATTGGCTTGTAAGACACAATATTCCTTTCAGAGAAAATATGTACAAACCAGAACTTTATAATTTAATCAAAGCCAATAAAGCTCGTTTTCGGGTATTTAAAGTAGATTCGCTCCTTGCTGAATATGGACATACAGTTCTTCGTTTGCCCCCGTATCATCCTGATCTAAACCCGATAGAGTTGATTTGGGCTGCAGTCAAAGAATATGTAGCAGCAAGAAATACCACTTTTTCCATTGTCGATGCGATGAAACTCGCCGAAGAGAAATTTACAATGATAACAGCGGAAGAGTGGAAGGCTAGGTGTGATAAAGTACGAAGATGTGAACAAGCATATTTGCAAATGGAACCTCAGTTAGACGTTCTTACTGAAAACGTTACAATAAACTTAGCCGAGGACAGTGACAGTAATAGTGACTCTTCTGAAGAAAGTGACGACGAGACGGAAGACGATGATGATGAGATGGATTGTATGGACGGTATTGAGCCTTTATAAATACCTGAAGCTACAGGTAAGCCTATCATAATATATATAAGTTGCGTTAAGTAGTTATTAACCATTGTTGTTACTTATGTTGGAGGTTAGTATCGGCATGGGTTAGAAACACTACCAAAAATTCTTCCCTCTCTCTCCACTCTTCCCTCGCAGCGATTAGCGTTCTTCCTACCTCCCGCTTCTCATAGCTCATGCTATCTCTCGCGTACAGTACACGTCTTTGCCGATTATACACATACTAGCATTATAAGAAATACCGGGCGAATTCGTTATCAAATTATATTCCTACAACAACATTTATACACATGCGACAATAATTTTGGACATGAGTGTACATCAGCCAAACTGAATTGGAGATGACGTATTTTTTTATTTTTATGTATTTTATTTATTTTTTAATCCAAAGCTGATTGTGACGTATTCTTAATAATACAGTTTCAAATCAAATAAAATCGAATCAACTATTTCTCTAGCGGTAGCAGTTTGGACTGTGAATTCTTAGGACTTATAATTTAGGTGTCCATATTGGATCTTAAATACTACTACTACTACCAATAATAATGCAATCCAATACTAGTTCGAAAATCTTGCTTTCACTGTATAGCACCTGCGTGTTTCAACAACAAAATCATAAGGTAGGATGGTTTACGGTTTCCTCGTGTCGTAGACATGTCTACAGTTATGCCTTGTTTGGCAATACCGGTACCATCTTCTACAACCTTTCCAACCATCCGCGGGTTCTCATAAATATTAAGTGTTTAAGGGCAACTTCCACAGGTGTACATGGATTCTCCAAGCCTTCGCTTTGCAAATAATTGAGAAGTCCCTTCACTTTTCGGGAATTCGGGAAGTCCTGGATACTTTCTTTGAAGTTCTCTAGCACCCATCTCCACCTTGGTAAGTGGAATCAGTGACTATGATGATGTCACGGTTTTGCAGGAAGCGAACTTGTAAGACAAACGGGCAATACGATCTCAGCAATTCTCGATCTCAGCATGTCGACGTACGACATGGTTATACAATGATTTAAATCAGCCTGTTCTTGTGCATTTGATTACGATTAGGGATCGAACGACACTGACAGAAGAATTATTAAGTTTGATTTAGTTCAGTGAAACTTCTATATAGCGGACACAAATAGGGAATATAACTGTCCTATTATTGGGAAATGTCCGCTATTAAAAAAAAAAATCTACAGTATAAACTTAACGTACTACTCGTATAAGCAACATAATGTAGGCAAAATGTCTTTCTGTTTAATAATGAGCTAATACAGTGTTTTTTTTTTCCCTATGGTATTATGTTCGGACAAAATACTCTTTCTCTTCGAAATTAACAACTTGCAGCAAGGCAAATAAACAAAGATTAAATAAACTTTTGCTGAAAATGGATACTAAACTAAATGCATGTTGAAAACAAATAAATGGAGACATTTGCGTTCAATTATCACATCCAACAATGCGCGGTACATTAACGATCCTGCCTATTATTGCTTGAAATTCAAGAAAATAACAAAGTTTTATTTCAGGCTGTCCGTTAGTTGGAAGTTCTACATAGACGCTGGGGAATAGTTTTCAGTATCCGCGTCCGTTATTGAGAATGTTAGCTATTCAGAAGTAATTTTCACACTGCCAGGAAATTGAAAACTGTCCGTTATTTTGAGATGTCCGTTAGAAGTTTTACTGTAAATATAATTTCTATGCGTCGTACAAAAGTCTAATGAAGTCGAAACAACACATTTATCCTTCGATTTTTGTCGTGCGACGAATATGGAATGGTTTAAACAGGTAGTAAAGTGACCTCACTTCAAGATATGTGCACTAGATTCACGCCACGATGTAGTTCGGGGCCCCTAATAATTTTAGGTCCTAGCATTCTGCCGTTCACGGATGAGACTGAGGAGAAGCCGCATTCGCGATGTTGTCGCTGATTCGCCTGTGCAGGATCTGAGTTCCTAAAGAATTTTGTTATATATATATAATAGAGTCTAATTTCATCTTTCGGATGTATGGCGTTTTTTAGTATATATTTTTAGGAATCTTGGAGGGGGATTACTACCAGTGAAATCCTTTGTTTAGGTGCCATTCTCGCATTATCCTAGTAAAAGTGAAGCTTGCGGTAATATCTCCCAAACAATACCAGAGTTCCGAGGACAAGTTCCTCTTCGGATCGAATCGAATTCCTTAACAATATGTAGTAAGGGAACTGGAAGTGTTATTGTTCGTTGTGATCATTTTTACTACAGGAATATGAAAATAATTTTGAATCACCATCAGAGTAAAAGGTCATTCTAGAGGACAAAACATAATTCAATAATACGTTAGATACTCTCCTTTCATATGGATCCGTATCTGCTATGTTATACGCGTTCCTTGTCATATTCATTCATCAGTTTCTATTACTGCAGTTCGTGTTTGGAGATTTTTTTTCTGTCATATATCGAGGTTTCAGAGACCAATATGTGTTAATCTAGAAAAATGAAACTAAGAAAATTAGAGTTTTTGGCATTTGTAGACATTTTAGGGCATTAGTAACGCTGTTATTCGCAGATAAATAAAATAATTGTTTTCCTTGTTTATGCCTCTGAAAGAAGCTGTAATTTTCTGTCAATCGCACCGTGCAAGTGAATTTTCAATTTTTGACTTGAAACGAGTGGATATTCTGTTCCACATATCGTTTTCCACTCCCTACTTCCTCTGTTTGACACCGAACGACAATGTCCTGTTAGATTAGCCTTTCGAGCACGTAATAATGCGCTCATGCGTACAATGGATGTTTTTTGTGCAATGTATAAAAGGTTTCTTTGTATTTTAGGAGAAAGTCATATTTTCGTTCGAATTTTATTTATGTAACTTCAAAATTAATCTGTTATTTCTCAATGATGACATTTGCTATTTAAATGTGTAGTCCCTTCTGGTGATACAGTATTATTGCATTTAGTTTTTACCATTTTTTCTTCTTCAGTAGCAGTACAACTCCGATTTCCTGATATACAAACTAGCGACATTGTCCAACGGATTGGGAAAGTCTTAAGTGGTTCGCGAGATTGGGATGGCTACAGATGTAATCGGAGAAGAGAACAGGCTCAAGACTTAGGGGAAGATGCACAGTCGTTCCGCGGGGAACGCGCAAGAGTCCAAGGACCACTTGAATTCACCTTGCAGAGTCGCCCCGAAGGGAAAGCCGTGGGGTGATCGGTCCCGCGGCTAGTTGTGGTCAACCCTCACCAGCGTGTACGATATAAACAAACTTATATGAACAAAATGTCTTATTGTAAATAAAATAGTAGACAATAATATGTTAAAGTACAAGAGAATTATAAACTTCATGAAAGTAACCGTTATTAATAGTTTTTTTTTTTTTTATTTATCACAGTAACTTTCAGTTCGCTAATTTGCAGAAATATTTCCTACTGATACATTTTTATAAGTTTTATGTTGTATTTTACTGCAAAGAACCTATCCAAACTAAAACTTTATAGTGGCATGCATATTTTACTGAATATAATGAGTTTTCCGAACTTCCGTGCTGTCTGTGTAAGTGTAAGGGATGAGCCCACAGTACAGACCAGTGTGAGAATTAACGGATATTTTACAGTGGGATAAAAAAAAAAAACTTTTGAGAAGTTAAAATTTATGGAAAACTAATAATTTACAGAAGAAAAGAACTTCCTAAATTTTCTCTAAATTATTTCAGGTTAAGTAGAAAGATAAATATTATCTGCATAGTTTCTTTAATTAGATATATTTGTTTCCCTAGTCGGGATGTGTAGCGGAAAAATTCGATGTTTGAAATAAATTTATTTACAGTGGCTTTTGTTGACGTAGAGTGTATATGATTTTTACGTGTTTAATTTTATTATACATATGATATATTGACATAAGGGTCAGGAAAATGACCACTTATCAGTGAACCCTTTTTTGAATAAACTAAATAGTTTCCACACGTTGCGGAACAAGAGCTGGTTCCTTCTTCAGTGGAAGGAAACAATGATGTATATGAAGAGTACGCGTTAAGAACAGTGAAGGTCACATTTTGAATATGCTCAAAAAATATTTTCTCCACACCAAAAGATACAAAATGGTTGGTGAAAACAGGTCGTAGTCCACTCGTGAATGTACACGTGAGCGAATTACGACGTGTTTTCACCATCTTAATTATACATTTTGGTGCTGAGAAAGAATTTTCTGAGCATTTTAAAACGTGCCCTTCATAGTCCTTCCTGCGAACTCTCCATATGGAATGAAACAAAATGGTAAAGACAGTGTCAACGTTTGGTAACTATTAAGTTGATGCAAGAGAAGATTCACTCATTTTTCTATGTTGTTTCTATAATAATAATAATTTAACATCTGTCACGATATTGACGTGTATTATTATTTTATGTCAATGAGAAATATGTAAAGAATTATATACTTTTAAAAAAAATGTTTCTGACAATTGATTACAGAGAAAAACACGTAATAAAAATGCATAATTAATAATTAATTATGCAGTAATTAATTATCTAATTTTGTATAAAATCACTTTTAATCATACATATAGTCAATGTAATTGTGTTATCTCAAAATGGCAAATGTCCCCTTAACGATAATAAGTTACGTGTTTAAAAGTATTTATTTCCATTCGTTATGTTGGAAACAGCAAAACAATTGTACAATAAATACCTCTATGCAATGAGTGAAGTTCACGATTAAAAAAAAAAAAAGTTAGGGAATATATTTTGTGTAAATTTTATTTTAATTATTTTTAAAAAATAAAAATGTGAATACTTCAATCTGAAAATGTTTTTATTATATACTGTTTTGTTTAGTCTAAATACTGCATCTCTGAAACACGCTAAATGTCCGACCGCCCTCTTGGATCCGCCATAGATAGAAGTGCGGCAAAACTACTTGCACCAGTGACATTTTGAAAAAATGTCAGATGTATCCGATGTCATTTTCTCCTATTTTCATCAGAAAAACATAACTTGAATCCAAAATGGTGGACAAGCATGTAGCGTGCGCCAGAGATGCAGTACATGGCCCTATTCAAATCTGATATGGTGACATATCCATCTGGTGTTAAATCTGTAAAAATTATATGGTCACATCTGGTTTACCGATGTGGGTGGGATCTCCCACCCAGATCTTCCCCATATCCACATTGTCATTTTAGCTTCCATGGTTAACCGATGTAGCTCTATATGGGTCCAACTCAGATCTACAACATGCCCTACAAAAGAACATATCCGCACTCAGGTTTGAATAAAACTTTCATATTTAATCATTTAGTGTGAAAAGAAATAGGCTGAGCTCGTACGTTTCGCAATTGTGTATAGAAGCTGGACGATCAGAAATGTCGCCTATTCTATGTTCCTTGAGAAAAGTACTGGGCGATTCAAATACATTTGAATAGCTCCGTTCTTTTTACAAGGAACATATAGAGCTACATCGGTTAACCATGGGAGCTAGAACGACGATGTGGGTATGGAGGAGATCTGAGTGGTTCAACATAGATTCCACATCGGTCAACCAGGGAGCTAGAACGACGATGTGGGTATAGGGAAGGTCTAGATGGGCCGACATGGATCCCACATAGATCCACATCGATCAACTATGGGAGCTAGAACGAAGATATGGGTTCAGGGAAGATCTGGGTGGTTCAACATAGATCCCACATAGGTCAACTAGGGAGCTCGAACGACGATGTGGGTATGGGGCAGATCTAGATGGGCCGACATTGATCCCACATAGGCCGGTATTGTTCAACCAGGGACCAAGATCGATTATGTTGATATAAGGCAGATCTAGATGGGGCTACATGGATTAATGTGGGGCCAACATTGATCTGGAAGAATCCACATGGGACCCACATAGATCAACATCAACGCCGATGTTGATCGACATAGATTTGCCGATATTGGCCAATGTCGAAAAAATGTTTGCAATTCTGCATCGATCGTCATCGACAGCGACATCGATCCCACCAAAAATTCCCATGTTGATCGACATCGGCCCATCAACTGTGCTACTGGGGGAGATAACAGTACTCATACTATGGGCAAGTATATTCGCAATACAAAATAGCCAAAGCAAAATGAAAGCGTATGTATATATACGCCATCCGCACAGCAGGTGCGTTTTGAAGACACGAGTTAACTCGCCACCCACACTGAAGGGGTTAAACGCTTTCATTTGCTTTATTATCAGCGATTTAGTAAATAAATCTCCTGGTAAGATGGATTCCTTAGAAGTTACATCTCTTCTCAATCTCGCATGAGTATTCCCAAATACAACATGAAATTCCAGGATACATATTGTCTTTCCACTCGGTAAGAACACTAGTTTATTAATCATATTCTCATTAAATAGTGGACATAATCTCTTTTTTTTTTTTTAACATACTGAAAGATCTAATAACAAGAATAGTATATACTTAATATTTTTCTTTCATTTTCTCTTTATATTTCCACACATAGATTACAGACCAATATTTCATTGATCAAAATTGTGTTTTTTAAAGTATCTTCACTTAACAGTTAAGACAGAGATAAGACAGGCATTTCAAAGAACGCCTGAGGTGACATTGCTTTGCTCTTTCGTCCTACGGAATAAGCAGTTGTTTGCAACTACACCTAACAAATCCACGCTTGTCATTTTTTTTTCAAATAATAAGTTACTGAAAATAATGAAACATGATAACAATAAATAAAGCAATATGAAATCTTATTCTGATCTTTATACACATCCTCGCATTCATTCATTCATTCATTTAGTGGGGTATTTCATTTGTGGTTTAATTGGTGTCAGTAAAGATGGTTGAAACTAGATATTTTAAAGTGACCAGAATTTTAACTTGCACAAACGGCACGCATATGAATTGGGCAGTCCATCAACCTCTGATTCTCAAATTTCATTTGGCACCAGCAACGTTTTTCAGTTACAAAATACACAAGTAACGCATTAAAAAGTTTGAAGTACTCAAGAGCATTTAAAAGTTCCAGGCATGGACTACAATGAAAAGAAAAGGAATGTTTTAATTTAATGTTCCATAGTTATATCCTTTAGGCAAGATGAGACTGATAATAAGTGATTGTAAAATTAACTCTTGCTGTATTCTTCGGGTAATCGAACACTGTAACCAGAGATAGGTACTCTCACTCATTTTTGCCCTCAAGAGGGCCGCCCTCACTCTCACTCACCCTCATTTTGGTAGATGAGGGTGAGGGTAGCTGAGGGTAAGTGTGAGGGCGTTTATTGAGGGTAGGTTGGCTGAGGGTGAGTGCCAGGGAGTCAATTGAGGGTGATTGAGTCGATTGAGTGTAAGGGTGCGTGGGGGTTAGCAAAAATGCCCATTTCTGACTGGTGTACCAAACTGGCATGCGCTTAACCAGTATATCAGTGCAGGGGGCTGCGTGGTCTAATCATTCCCAATGAGTATTATTACGACAAATAACTGTATACTCAATCATTTTGTGGCCCCACGTAGCGTAGTCGCTAACACTCTCGCCTTCGGTGCGAGCAGTCCCGGGTTCAATTCTCGGTTGGGGGCATTCGGTCGAAAAAGTGTAAAAAGGTTTTTCAGGCCAGCCATCATGAATGAGGTTTTCCTGGGTTTCCCTTATTTTCATACCAGACAAATGTCGGGATGGTACTTAACTTAATGGTCCCAGACCGCTTCCTTCCTTCCCTTTCCCCGGATAGTGTGCTCACCGAGGGACTTCTCTCATACGTGACGGGCCAAATGACCTTAGATGCCGAAAGCCCAGAAATCGAAATCCTAAATCCTCAATCATTTTAACGAGAGACTGCTCTCATGATTTACATTTTAAATAACACTTACAGGACACTATGTTCATTTTTGCTTAATACGGAACATGTAGCTGCCTCGTTTGAGAATAACAAACCAGGGCAACAGATAAAATGATTTTCTAAATGTCTAGACTTGCAACATGGGGATGATTCCCCCCTCTTACTCCCTTATATTTGATAAATTCTTGCAACATCAAACTTTGAGCAATCGGATAAATTATACGAGAGTTATGTTGTAACAGGCAGGCAGACTGAGCAAGACAAATTTTGGTTTAAAAAATGGTAGATACTTGCTACTTTCGTTTCAATTACGGACATATTTAGTTTAGAATGTAAGTTATTTCTATATTTTATTAATGGAAAAATCTGGAACACCCTTACTTTTGATCTAGAATCATATTTGTAGCCTTATATTATTGTCTTAGAATAAACTTTAAAAAAATCTAACAATAAAACCATATCTAAAATGCTAATAGTACATTAAAACAACTATTCCTTCGACGAGTAGAAAACAAAATAATATCTAATGAAGATTCGAACATAGATCAGTTGATTGATAGATACAGAACGTTATCCACTATACCACTCACCTTCTGCAGTTTGGTATATACTTTAAACATCCAAGTGATTTTTATGTTTTTGTTGTGTGAAACTTACCATTAACAGTTTTTCTATTTTGCGTGTTTGTTACACTATTTGTTGCATCTATTGTTTAAGCTGCATTTGCAAATGTAATATATTTTGTTATTTTTACCAGGATCCATATCTTTAAATATTTTAATAAGATCAATTACATTATTAAATTAACTGACTTTGCTCTATCTTTCATTGCTTCAAAGAGCACAATCACGGGCGGCAGTCCTACCGGGCACATGCCCCCCTCCCTGCAATATTTGTAAAATGGTTTTTGTCCTCCCCAATATTTCAAGAACCGTAAGTCAACTATGACCCCAAAAAAGGCTCAATGATATAGCAGGTTTCTACATTCACAAAACAATATTAGAAAAGTGGACATGAAAAAAAGTAGCAGAAAAGTTTGTTTCCAATTGAATCGGTGAGTAGAAAAAGGACATTCCAAAAATAAAGGATAACATTTCACGATAACAATTTCTCTATAACTAAATATCCAATCCCGTTACGTTTTTGGAATTTTGGGAAATGATAGGTCTTAACATACGCTACAAATCTCCCATACAAATATTTTTACGTAAGCAATGGTATTTCCGGTAAGCAGTTTTACTTTTCGTTTTTCAAAAGTAACGTGTTAAAGAATATTCTCCTTTTTGTACTCACTGATTCAATTGTTAAAAGCGCAGTCAGTTTTTGGCCCTGTGAAGGTACAGTAAACTGTAAAATAACAAACGGTTTTTGTTTAGATAGCGAGCAGCAAAGCGAGGTTAGTTTAGCTGTAAAAAAAAAATCTACTATTTTTTTTTTAAGTATACATTGTTGAGCAGTGGCGGCGATTGGACGATAAAAGTGGGGGGGCAAGATATGATCTGAATATGTTTATATCAATGTTAGTGTTCCTGGTTGTTTCTAACACTTTGTTTGACGAAAGGTAGTATAACTAATAGGATACTATCTTTTTCAGTTAAAATACCGTATATCGTGTTTCATATTTAATTAAGTAAATTGACAAGAGCAATGCACATAGGTACTAACCCTTGATTCCTTGCTCATGAACATCTTAAAATTCTGTCTGGAAAATTGTGTGATCAGATTATTTACTAACATATTTGTAAAACAAATAAATAGTAAGGATATTATTAATCATACTAATGAATAATGAGGCTTGTTTTGTAGAAGTTGTATTGAAACTGGGGATTAATGAACAACTTACGCTTTTAATTCCACACTTGCCATTAAATGTGTTATTACTCTTAAAAAATAAAAGACAGTAAATACTACAAACATATGCTACGACGCAATTGTAATATTAGTTCCTTTGAATTGCAATTATAACGCAATTCCTGTAGCTATCTTAACTCCACGGGAAGACAAATAACCAATACACAGTTACGCAAGGACAAATATTATATGGTACCATTTTTTTTCTATGAACCAGTAATATATGCAAAAACTTTACATTTCCAAATAAAATTATATACATTAACCATTTTAAATTAAGTCTTTTTAAAGGTAAATTATTGAATTTCAGTCAATCAGCTACAGCATCAGCCCTATTTATCCTAGGATCATGGTTAGTACCTCATTCTCTTCAGAATAGAACAACTTTTCATACGGTTCCATTTACGTTTTCCTATCATGTACCCAAGGCGGGAAATTTTGAGGGAAATCTGGATTTTTCTGATTTTTTTAAACTTTGATCCCCTCTGACCCCCTTTGTCAACCCACAGATCTCAAAATCAACTGAAAAATGCGAAGGGGTATACCAAATGTGTATTAAAAATTTCAAGCTTCTATCTTGAAAAGTAAGTGCGGGAAAATGTTTACCAATGAGCTAAGAACATTCCCACAATGCCCCAGATGACCCGGATGTAATATAAAATTTTCCTGAGACATCCTTATTTATCCTATGATCATTGTTCGTACATCATTCCCTTCAGAATAGAACATACTTTCAAACGGTACCACTCACATGTCTCCACCATGTACTTGAGGTGGTAAAATCATGAATAAATGGATTTGTTTGAAAAATATTCCTTCTTTGTACTTTTTTGCCACTCTGTACCCCCCTGTTTTAACGCAGAGATCTGAAAAATACAAGGGGTGTACTAAATGTGTGTGCAAAATTTCAGTCTTCTAGGTGCAAATGTAAGCCCGCCAAAAATATCTCTACAATACTCCAGATTCCCGTATAAAAAAGGATCTCAGGTAAAAATTCCCTGAGACATCCCTATTTATATTAGGATTATGGTTCGTACATCATTCATTTTAGAACAGAACGCCCTTTCAAACGGTAGAGGAACTGTACCAAACCCGGGCCCGGGTCCATAAAGCGGGCCCCCTCAATTGCTGCTCCGGGTATTGGCGTAGAATGCTAGAAATAAGCTGAATTGTAGTTTAACGTTACTGTTGCATGCAGCGCTAGTTCCTGTGTTGATAAGTTAATCCTTTGTTCTGCAATGAACATCTGACGAGTTTTCATGCAGTGGAAAGTTTTGAAGCTCCGACGAGCAAGCATTGTTTTCCATAGTTAGTAAAGAGGTAAGTGAGCCAACTATTTATTTATTTAATCTTAATGGTAAGAGGTATGTTCTATGTAATTAGCTAGTAATTTAGACGTAGGATTGACAAATTATTTGCAGCGAAAGTAAAAACATGTATGGTCGTAAAGTGGGCCCCCTGGTCAATCCTAAAGCGAGCCCCTACTATGTTGTGCAGAAGTAAAAGATATGTTTCATACCAAATTCTCATAATTCGTGCAATTTATCTACAATTTTCAAGAGGACCAAAATGCCCAAAACAAAGCTGAAACTAATAACACAATATCGTGGTCGAGGGCATGGCAGTGTTAAGTCATTATCAAGATCCTATGATCCAGGAAAGTAAAAAAACAGCTGAAGGTGAAAGGAAGAGCCAAGGAAGACGATTCTGATTGTGGCTCAATCTCTGATATAAGGAAGCATCAACAATATTCTCAACTTTAAACGTTCCACCTGGGAAAACATCGTCCACGGATGACGATGCCACATGCATGTTCTGCACTGAAAATTTTTCGAGTGATACAAGAGTTGAACTGTGGGTCCATTGTGTCATGTGCTCTTAGTGGGCCCATGTAGATTGTGAGGAGACTGGCAAAGTCATTTATATTTGTGACTTTTGCCAGTATTAGCAATCTTAACTTTGTGAAACATTTCATTTATCACGTTTAATTTGGAAGTTTTGGTTCTGAAGTTTGAGGATTTTTTTTAATGCCAAATAAGTAGGTTGGAGAAAGAGAGATGTTTAGATTTCTTATTTCTACCAGTAGAATATTGAATATTTCAGTTTTGAAAGTTTCAGTCTTCAAGTTTAGTCTATATGAAAGATTGTTCTGGAGTTTAAAAAAGAAAAAAAAGACATTTTGATTTGCTATTTCCGCCAGTAAAATGTGGAATATTTAAGTTTAGATATTTTCAGTTTATAAGTTTAATCTATTTGAAAGGTTGTGCTGGAGTTAAGAAAAATATTTTCAGATTGCATTTTGGCCGCTAGAATGTGGAATATTTAAGTTTTAAGTTCAATTTTAATGTGTTCTTTACTTTTCGGAATTTGTTTCAATTTCTTCCAATAAAGTCTTTTAAACATTCATATTTCATTTTATTTCAATCCCCAGTGTTTAGGATGTTGTTTTTAGCTTAAATACGTAACTCATTTAAAGTAATACAGGTTTTCGCTTTGGGTAATTTATCTAAATTTAAAGGGGCCCGGTTTTGGGACAGTTTTTTCGAATGTCGAAAATGCAGTCCATATGAAAATCCATTTTTTCTCAACCCATTTTTTCCTTGATTGTGATGGGAAGAAACAAGCAAAACAATTACATATCATATTATTTTCAGCCTGAATAGCATTTTTTTCTGATTGACACTTTCTTAGATATATGGAAAAAACAAAATGGGGGCCCACTTTTGGTACAGTTCCTCTACCATTCACATGTCTCCATCATGTATCCGAGGAGGGAAGATCGCTAAAAAAGGAATCTTTGTTAAAAAGATATCCTTTTTATTTTTAACCTTTTTGCCCCTCTGGACCCCCCCCCCCCTGTTTTATCGCAGAGATCTGAAAAGAATCTGGAAAATATTAAGGGGTGCACTGAATGTGTGTGCAAAATTTCAAACTTCTAGGTGCAAAAGTAAGCCCTGCAAAAAGTAATAAAAAGTCATAACAAAAGATATTCTTAGTTATGACGTCATCACACTCTACGTCTCGACGCAGAAAGGCGTGAAAGCATATGTAACGTGTTCTACAATGCCTCCAGGCTTGAGAAAAAAACAGAAGTAAAAAGCTTTTTTGGTAGTTTTTTAAATCTAATAATGAAGATTCGAGCCAATCACCGAAAAATATATGATATAATTTAAAAGAGTTAAGTGGTCACTTCAAAAAAGTGGGGGGGCAACTGCCCCCTCTTGCCCCCCCTAATCGCCGCCCATGTTGTTGAGTCTCATTTACATTAGTTTCAAGCTTGTAAGCCTAAAATCAGTTTTTCAAAACTTTATTGTTACTGAGTATCCAACTCATACTACCCTTCATTATAATTTTATTTTTGACATACGCTTGGTATCATTTAACTAAAATTGTAAAACAAGGTGGAATTTTATTGTTTGAATAAGCAAACAATCTGTAAAGTATATATGTTTTTCAGTACCACAAAAAAAAAAAAAAAAAAAAAAAAAAAAAACTAGACTATGAAAGGTAAAAATACAACAAATAAATTTAAGTTTTTGTTTGTTTTTTAAGTAAAAAAATGCTTTAAAATGCAATGTACTAAGATTGTTTTTTTAAATTTCCCTGGTAGGACTCCCGGAGCCCCTCTTTCCGGGGGGGGGGGGGTATTCCATTCACTCTAGTCTTCCGGGTGGTCTGTCCCCCCCAAAGTTTGTGTGTTGCTAATACTAATGCGCACAAGATATCCCACGAAAAACATGCATTTTCTTTTGTGTCAGATAATACATAAGGTTCACGTTTCTTTGATGACACTTCACAACTTAAGAAGATTTTGTATAATTAATGTATGAGCATGTGAAGAGGTGTAAGAATCCACTTCAAATTGTATTTCGAAGAAAGTGTCAGTGTAATTTGAAGTGCTGCTACAGATATATCCTTGTGTTGACTACGTACAAGTTTCTCACTTTTGAGACTTTGTCAGAAAAGTTTTCTTCGCTACGTGCTTCATTTACGCCACTGATGTAATCTGATTAATACTTGTTTTAATCTCAATGTAGAACTAAGCTTCGGTTTCCTCTTATAGTACTATTATACACGATGCTATCGAAACCTAACTTTGTGGACTTTAATCTCATCAGAACTGTTTGTTTTGCTTGTTTCTCTCCTAAGTTAATTAATTGCTTTATACGTCCAATTCTGTGAATTGTTAATTATATTCTTTGCTTATATTCAGCACAGTTTCCCTTTCAAAGATTATACACGTGTCTTCTTGAGTTAAATTGTTATTTTTATTCCTTTTTTTTTTAGTCTGGACGAAAAGAAGTATGATTTCTTTCTTTTGCCTCGTATAATTAGTTATACAAAGTACTAATTTGTGAAACCCGTACGAGTTTTCTTTGAATCAAATCATTTCCAAATTACTCTGAGAAAAAAAAACAGCGTAGCGTACGTAAAAACGTAGGTTACATGCGTAAATCCTGTAGTTTTTGGACAACGTACAACCCTATGTTAGATCCTGAAGGAAATGTATAACTGAAAACGTATACTTTATACGCACTTTCCGTATAAATGTTCCGAATAAGCGTACTTTTCATACGAAAGAAAGAATTGTGTAAAGGCGGTCAGGATCTCACATACAGATGGACGTATGTAGCATATAGCTGAGGTATGTAAAAAAAAAAAAAACTTTTGCCGGATAGGCGTGAGCTGAGATCGAACCAAGAACAGCTGACGTATGTAACACACACACATATACGTATATAATATACGGAAGATTGTTAGATGTCAGACATCCCTCTGAGGCATGATGTAACATTTAAGCCGGAAAGGGGCAGTAGGTATGTAGCATATAAATAACGTATGCTCCGTATAGATTCCGGTAGTAAACATATGGATTCCGCATATTTGTGCAAGTTACTGCTGTCAGGATAACGGATTTTTCTCAGTGTAAATACTCGTTAAAATTTTTACAAAATGAAATATATTTTCACTCTTGTCTTCTTGATGATACGGTGTCACATTATTAAACTTAAAAAAAAAAAAAAAAAAGATACGCCCACCTATGTATATTCAATGTATATCCAATATTACGTTTAGGATTAATGTTGTAATTCGAATAATACTCCTGTACAAAAATGAAATGTCTTTTTAGACTCTTACATGCGCCTATTCACAATACCGTAATTTCTCACATTGAACAGAAATTGCCAACAAGAAATAGATTGATTTTAATTTGATTTGATTTTAACGTCCCTTTCAGCAACGGGGCTATAGGAGTCGTGGACGTACAGCTTAACATGGGATCCGAATCATATAAACTCCCGCCAGGAATCGAACTAGATTCCTCCACGTCAAAACACGTACCTAATCGCTCAGCCATGAGGGAGCTCCCAACATGTTTCTTACTTTGGCGAAATATTTATAATGTACTATTTCTCTTACAGGCGATAGGAGAGAAAATGGTTGTCAATAAAAGAAGGAAGGTGTTTTATGTTGGACTTTCACGTCTGCCAGTCTGTTGTCATTGTACAACATAATTTTAGATAGAAATTTGGTGAAGATGCATCAAGTGGGCACAATGTCCGGTAATACTATTCTGATTTTAAAGAAATGGGTGCATCTGTAAACGGAAGTCAACTGGCCATCCACCAGTCAGCGAAGTAACTGGAACTAAGCATTTCACAACTAGCTGTGTGAAAGATATACAGAAACGTTTGCGGTTCCATCCTTACTGTCTTCAATGTTTGCAGGCCCTGAAACCGGATGACAAAGTTTAGAGACAGTCTTTCTGCGAGGACATGCAAATCAAAATGAAAAGTGATGGTTTCACGGAATTATTTGTGTTCAATGATTAAGCTATCTGTTACTTGTCAGACAAAGTACACAATCATAATGTTAGGGGCTGGGGTCTGAAAAGATCTAAGTGGTATGTTAAGCTTGCACACGACTCCACCAAGGTAAATATTTTCTGTGCAACTAGGCATGGAGAGGTGTATGACCTTTCTTTTTCCAAGATGACACGATCACTGAGACTTCGTGCATCTAGTCCGGCTTCATTTTATCAACATGATGAAGCACTATTCCATTTCTACTTACAAGGAAACATCTTATATTGTTAGTAGCATTTCGCGCTCAAAGAGTGCGCAATCGATAGAGGACTGAAAAAAAGGGAGAAATCCAAATTTATACATGCGGACACCCAAAAACACAGGAGATACAGAGAAAAGAAGGAGTAAAGACATTGACATAGAAATACCTGCACAAGGCGTAAAGTGATCAAAAGGAGACTTGCACAACAGTATCGTAAGCAAACATTGTACCCACAGACGTGCTCAATAACGTCAGAGGTAATGCAGTGTTGCCAACTGAGCACAAAATAAACTTTTGTTCAATGGCACAGGGCACAAATGATAACATATATAAAATCTAATTATAATAAGTAACATATCTGTGAATTCCAGATGGACAGTGTTGCCAACTTGCGAAGATAGTCCTGTATGAAGTCCAAAGGTATATCATCGCAGATGTAGAAGAGTACATACAGTACACGAGTCTAACTAGTAAAACTCTTTGAGCGCGAAATGCTACTATCAATATAAGGTGTTCCCTTGTTAGTTGTCAGACATGAACTAAATAGGCGGCTACTAAATAGATGGATTATTCGTGCTGGTACAGATGATAGTGAACGTTTGCGTTGGACTCCACGTTCTCGCGACCTTATGCCTTGTGACTTTTCCCGAGGGGGAGGGGGATTGTCAAAGAACACGTGTATCGGCTACCTTTATCTACTCTTATCCACCGTAAACGCTATCTTTTATCATAACTGGTTCCCGAACTGGGGAGCTCTCTTTGATAGGCGTGAAAAACCATCAAGGGAGCACTATTGAAATAAACTGACATGAGTATGTACAAAGACGTGGCAACACCACATCTCTCTCATTTGCTAACAACGTTTAAAGGAAAATCGGAGCGCCATCTTGAAACGCCATAAACAGTGTCCCTTAGCGTAACTGACTAGTGGCTCCCAAACAGGGGAATTCTCTCTGACAGGTGTGAAAGACCATCAAAGGACCACAGGTTATTAAAATAAACCCACATAAATGCATAAAAAGACGTGACAACACCGGAGTCCGCTCATTTGCTAATAGCATTTAAAGGGAACTCTGAGCAGCGCGCCAGCTACAAATGCTGTCCCTTTGCATAATAGAAGTTCTCCCCACCTGTAAAATGTTTAAGAATTGTGAAGTTAACTCAGAACTTTAAATTATTATTTGCACTTTCATGCCCCCCCCCAAAAAAAATGTTTTGCGTAATTATACAAGCATACGATGAATGGGTGTCTCTATTGCAAACCCCTGTGTATATATCTGACAAAACGCGGAGAATATAATATCTTCGAAAGGCAGGTGCTTTAACAAAGTTACGTTTTAAAACAGTTAATTAAACTTCAAAAAATGAAAACAATGGACAGCAGAATATTTTTTTAAAAAAAGAAAGAAGCCATAATAAAAAAAAAACACAATTTAATTGGTTTTCCACACACTCAACAGGCAGCCTATTATTGTCAATGGGAATAATCCACTCGGAGATTAAAATAAGCTAAAAGAAAATCGAACAAGCTGTCAATTCCAGAGGATATTTGGTAAGCGAATTTCTCGGAAAGTGCAGAATTTATTTATTTATTTTCTTTTTATTTCCTCTTTGGCCTTGTTTTATCTGTGTAAAACAAGAACAAAATTCAATCTATAACCATATAGGACAAAATAAATCGATTAGGCCACTTAACCGCATTCAGCAACAACATCAGTATGTATGTATGGTTGTCTGTGAGAACAGAGAATTTAATTACCCGGAAGTAATCACAAGGCCATTGAACGCTTTGATTGTTGGGAAATCGCCTATGATGTGGTGTTTACATGAGAAAGACTGATATTATAATGGAGAGATTATTCTACGAATATAATGGATAATGAATTTATGGTTGTTATATACCCGCAATCTTCTTCAATCTCTCTCTCTGTCTCTCTGTGTATATAATTCAAGTAGTACTGCACAGATAAGTAGTAACTACTTACGAAATTAATTGGGCTGTATTCTATTTTGATTTAAGCCTCCAGTCACATTAACTTCCAGAACTGAATGCATTTTATGATTTCTTTCCTGCGGTGTCATTTAGGGAAGGCAGGGCGTAGCGGAGCTATAGACCCGGGCCTCCATTAGGACTATCAACCGTCCGGTATTTTACCGGACAGTTCGGTTTTTGATCTTCTTGTCCGATGTCCGGTACGGCCTCAAAACGACGTTAAATGCCCGGTAATTTTTCTTCGTACTTGTCCTATTCTCTGTTCTATTCAGATTTTTTTTTTAAATTCCGTGGAAAGTAGATTTAGTTCAACCTGGATTCTAAAATGAACGACATTTGTCAACCGGCTGATAACCACCATAGCGCAATTCGAATTTGTTGTTCTGTCGCAGTGATATTATCGCTTCCAAGGTAGCAGTGTTGCCAATTTGGCCTGTTTTTTGGCTAGATCTAGCATATTTGGACAGGCATTTACTCCTAAAAGTTAACAAGACTGCTAAAGGTCAACGAAAGTAATTTTCAAGAGCGCAGCTAACACTGTTTCATCCTTAGTTACATCTTCCAATTAAATAATACATCCAAATTCAGTAAAAGTATAGAGTCATTATGAAACATTATCAACCCCAGCGAAGCTGGTGAGACTTATTATTCAAGTATATTTTGTGCATGCCACAATTATATTGCCAATTATATTTGCTTTTCTGTTTTAAATACGATTACTATTGATGGTAGACTTCAAAAATTACAACCGACCAAACCAAAATTGGAATAGAAAAGTAAGTTTAGTAAATGCTTCAAAAGTTATTAAATTCGAACTCAGAATTGCTCAATTTTATGTGAAGTAACCACTTTCAGCTTGTTTACATTTTTGACGAGCGATAATATCACAATCTTAAGAGGCTCTATCACTGCGAAATTAAAATACCGCTAATTTTACAGTAATTACGTGATATCTTCAAATAGATGAAAAGATAATTGAAAAGTGGAACAAGACCTCCCTAGACAATGTTATTTTGCATGAGTTGCCGTTATCACGAGTCACCTAGTAGCTTTCCGTTTGCAGTTATTTAGGAACGCGAAAATAAATGCCGATTTTACTAAATTGTTGGAAATCGAAAGCAGATAAGTGAGTCGTGATAACGGTATCTCACGTAATATAATATTGTCTAGGGAGGTCTTGTTCCACTTTTTGATTATCTTTAATCTATTGGAAGATATCACACAATTGCTGTAAAATTAGCGGTATTTTAATTTCGCAGTGATAGGGCCTCTTAAGAGTATTACATACTCAGGAGGGTCTCCAGTATTTCCGTTTTCATAGGTTGGCGACTCTAGCCCCCACTCTGATCAAAATCTCAATTGGCTCTCTGGAAAGAATCATATAACATACAATAATTATCATAAGACAAAATATGACCCCAAAAAAATGAAACCTATTTCTTAGTTTGTTACATCCACCGTCTTAATTGGGAAAGTCCCATTAAGTATAGTATCCTCTAATGTATGGCATAGTTGACATTAGAACTACGTGTATTTCCGTAACTTTTCTACAGTACTTTCACAGAAATGTATTTGGTGAAGCAGAGGCGTATTTAGGGGGGTGACTTCCGGGCTTAATCCCCCCCCCCCGAAATCTTACTTACTATAGTGAAGTATATGAAATATCTTGCAGAATTTTCACATTTTCAGGCAAAGCCACCCCCGAAACAAAATCGTAAATACGCCACTGGGTGAAGTCAGCAAGGGCCGCATAGTTTTTCTAACCCCGGGCCTCCAGATGGGTTA
The DNA here is from genome assembly GCF_964235325.1 of Thermobia domestica. Taxonomy (NCBI): domain Eukaryota; kingdom Metazoa; phylum Arthropoda; class Insecta; order Zygentoma; family Lepismatidae; genus Thermobia; species Thermobia domestica. The sequence continues at coordinate 15,676,686 of NC_137467.1, forward strand.
ATTCGTCCCTGGGGGAAGGCAAAGGGAAAAGTCTCCTGAGTTTGAGAAATATACATATAGGGTGTTTCAAAACAACACCGACAACATTTGGAAGGTGATTCCTGACACAAAGATAACACAAAAATTATACAAATGCTTCAACCTGGGTGTACAAATGCTTCCTTTCGGATTTATAGGCTGCCGAAAACATGAAAAAAATATGAACTTTAAAGGTCCATAGCTTCAAAAATATGAGACCTACCGTAGTTGGGTCAAGACTACACTTAGGAACTAGTTAGTACCCTATCCAAATAACCATATTTCAGAGTCCTACGGTTCTTCCGCAACAATTTTGATAGAGGTTGTTAGTGAGTACTTCAAATTATATGCCCGTAGCCAATCCCCTCTATAAAAATTGTTACGTGAGTACCTTAGGATTCTGAAACATGTATTTTTGGATAGGGCATATTACAGGTAGTTCCTAAGTGAAGTCTTGACCCGGCTACGGTAAGTCCCATAGTTTTAGAGCTATGGACTTTTGAAATTCTTTTTTCTTCATGTTTTCGGCAGCCTATAACTCCGAAAGGAAGCATTTGTGCACCCACATTGGTTTATACTTTTTGTCTTAACTTGGTGCCAGGAATTACCTCCCAAACGTTGTCGGTGTTGTTTTGAAACGCCTTGTATATATTTTTAATCAATTGTATACAATTATAAATTGTTGTGTAGAACCTTGCCGCATTCCACCTAAGCAAAATCTTAAATGACATTGTTTCTTCTTTATTTTCATAATCTATTGTCACATTTAAGTTATGTGAGGCGTGGACTAAAACTGTAATCTAAAATTCCCAACCATTTGAATCTTGATTGAAAATCGAACCTTGGTCCGTCGTACCATGTTGGAAACTTTGTTTTAGCCATGAAACTTGGTTAATGGTTAAGTTTAGATTCCGTTTTGAGCATCAAGGCTATATGAAACTTGACCCACAGTTGAAAGTGAAACTAAACCATATATTCCATTCAGTCAATGGCGTACTCAAGGGGATTAGAGATTTAAACCCTCTTACGGATTAATATATAGACCTATACACAAAAATCACCCTTGTTCTAAAAGGATATGAAATTTAGTTCCCCTTTGACGGTAACAGATAGCGAGAAGGTATTTTTTTTTAATATGGTTTCAGCGTCCGAAGAACAGGTTCCATCTACGACCTTATCCTTCTATTGCAAACCGAAAGTTACAGATCTACTACTTCCGGATTCCGTATTGAATTCACATCGTTCGGGAGTCTGACATAGTTTCACAATGTGAAAGGGAATTCACTTGTCAGTCTTCTTTGTTTTAATGAAACGCACGTGCACAACTCGCCACTGAAATTTTCTCCTCATATGTGACCCAAGATTTTTTTTATTTTTTTTATTTTACCACTTGCCTTATTAACCCGAGTATACTCGGAATTCTGTTATGTATAATATATTATTAACCCGAGTGTACTCGTAGGATCTGTAACAAAAGTTTGCATTTTTCTGGAAACCCGAGTATACTTGCTGCAGAGTTAACTCGGGATAATAATGTTAAGGTTTTTGTTAAAGGATTTATGATGTCATAGCACCGTCAATTATATATTTTGTTTCAACCGTTGTTAGTGGCATCAAGTGTACATTCCAAAAATGAAATAAAAAATGTGTAAAATAGGTAAAAATCTTTGTAACTAAAATATGTAAGGCAAGTGGTTAAACAAAGCCTTAAATAATTTTAGAATAGTTTACGAGATGTTTGAAGCTGTGGTTTGATAAGATGAAAGTTCATCTGTTCTAGTGATGTAAAAAAAAAAATGTCCAAGAGAAATATTTTCTGTTTTGTATTCCTAAAAGATTCTTTTTTGACTCTATCCTCTGCGACATCAATATCAATCTATTTGAAATAAAAAAAAAAAAAGATGCCCAAGTATGAGTCCACTCGAGAAACTACGATGAATCAGCTTGGAAATCAGGGGGATTTTCTGCCAAGTTGTCATCGCGCGCCGTGGCTGCTCCTCTCAACGAAAGGGGATTTTTCATCTCCGATTCCCAGCTCACGTGCGCGTCATATAAAAGCCCTACACAACGATCCCTCTCCTCCTGCCCTCAAGTCCTTTAGTATCTTCGTTTTTCTTTTTTTATTATTATTGGAAAGAGGGATCTGGCAAAGAGACAGAAAAGACCTCTTAGAAGAGTTGGAGGGAAGGAAAATATGACAAATGAATAACGCTTCTTTCCTCTTCAGAAGGGGATGCTGTACGGTTACTATACTCTCGTAAATGATTCAGGTGATTTTCTTCTTTTTTTGCCGTCACAGTTCAGTGATGTCTGAATCGAAAACTTCTATAGTACGTGCTCACGTAATTTGCTCATTTTTTTTAAAAAAAAAGAACGTATCTATTTTGCCAACTGAAAATTCGGTATCAAATTTGATATCAAACCCAGGACCAAGAGTGCTGATCTTAGACTCACAGCATAGCATTTCACAGCACAGCATAGCATAGCACTTAGTCTAAATGAAATTCAGTATTCACTCTAACGTTCCGTAAATATACTAAGTCATTAATAGTAATTAAGCTCAACTTGAAAATGTTTTAGTAATTTGGAAATATGAAAATTTATATTTTTCGAAAACTTACGTAGCCTATTTAGCTATTTCAAAGAGTTTAGTTTATATAAAACTCTTTCATATATTTACCTTTTCTGTCTATGTGTCTGTCCAAATTCCTTTATATATTTACCCTGTCTGTCCATGCGTCCGTCCAAACTCCTTTATATATTTACTCTGTCTGTCCATGTGCCTGTGCACATGTTTGTTTATGTGTCTGTCCAAACTACTTTATATATTTACTCTGACTGTCCATGTGTCCGTCCAAACTCCTTTATATATTTACCTTGTCTGTTCATGTGTCCGTCCAAGTATATATATTTACCCTGTCTGTCGATGTGTCCGTCCAAACTTCTTTATATATTTACTCTGTCTGCCCATGTGTCTGTCCAAACTCCTTTATATATTTACTCTGACTGTCCATGTGTCCGTCCAAACTCCTTTATATATTTACCTTGTCTGTTCATGTGTCCGTCCAAGTATATATATTTACCCTGTCTGTCGATGTGTCCGTCCAAACTTCTTTATATATTTACTCTGTCTGCCCATGTGTCTGTCCAAACTCCTTTATATATTTACCCTGTCTGTCCATGTGCCTGTGCATATGTTTGTTTATGTGTCTGTCCAAACTACTTTATATATTTACTCTGACTGTCCATGTGTCCGTCCAAATTCCTTTACATATTTACCTTGTCTGTCCATGTGTCCATACAAACTCTTTTATATATTTACCCTGTCTGCCCATGTGTCCGTCAAAGTCTGTTTACATTTTTCTGTATTTGTATGTGTCTGAACTTTTTGCTTGATAAATGTAAATGCTTAAGTATTTTTTTTTTTTTTACTTTCAAATATGTATTCATTTTATACTAAAGTTTGGAGGGAGGGAGTAATGGAAGGTGAGTGGAACAGCTAACATTCAAATTTCAGTTTTCACGTTTTGTACCGTGTGACACTGCTACTTTTTCGTGAACTCGTTATTTTAGACTTTCGAACTACGTTATCCCTAATTATGGTCAACTTTTATGAAATATCTTTGACACATTGTCGACAGGTGTCATAGAGCAAATGCCGTGAAAGATACCAAGGAACGGTTCTAAGATATGGATTGTATGTCTCAAGAATAGGTTGTACAGTACCTGCTCCTTCATTGCCTTATTTCAACCAGAATGTGGTTGAATTGTGCTATTTCCTGTTTTAGTATTAATCGAAACAGAACAAGAACAATTAAAGATTACGTGAAATAGCGTTTAAATATAAATCTTTGAGTTTCGGGTCCCACAATTATGCCTTGTTAGGCTAAGAGAGACGATGATTAAGGTAATTGAATTATGATGGATAAATTGGTTGTGGAATGGGAATGTGGGAGGAAATGGGAGTATACTGAGAAAACCCACGGACACGATGTCCATCACAAACTTACTTGGCTGGAGATCGAACCAAGGACCCCACACACAAGATGTAAGAGCTCTAAAACTAAGTCACCGTGGCCCCTCCCAGGCTCTTAAATATTGCAATCCCCCTCGTATTTATAAAAGCCTCCAAGTGCTTCTCCACAAGGATCACAAACAACCGACAGATTCCGTCTCCGAAGAACTACGAGAAGAACACGAAGAGTCACGAAGAGGACCCCTACTACCCCTCCACAGGCTCAGCCTACAAATTCGGCTATAAAAGAGCAAGTCAAGAGCCAGAAGACATCAGTTCCAGCTGATCAATTCCAATTTTTCTCTCCAAGCTGCTCTGCGTGGGAAAGACTCCCTAATCTTACTAATCTCCGCGCTGCACTGGGAAGGAGATACTAACTCACCTCTGAGTTGCTACGGGCAAGAGGTTCCTATCCGTCTAAGCACTGCTCTGGACAGGAGACTCCTAACCATAAAGACGTCCGTTCTGCTCTGAGTATGAGGTCCAAACCATAGAGAAAGGATTAAAAACCCACGGACACAGCGTTGTCCACCACAAACTTAGTTGGACGGGGATCAAACCTTGTACCCTACACATCAGAGGTAAGCGCTCTACCAGTGAGTCACTGTGTCTCCCAGCTAAAATCTGCTTCATTGTTACATGTATAGTACGTAAATAAATAGTCTGTTCCAGTAGTGGCACCAAACGGTATATTTGTACTTTTTTAAGCACCATTGTAGAGACCTTTACAGTGAGTTAGTATCATTGTCAATTACATTTACATAACCTTCCTTTTTTTTTTTTTTTTTGCTTAATCCAGTATGTGTGCATGTGCGAGCAAAGTGAGCATCGTGAAAATAATTAGGCTAAGTCACCCGCAATTGTGAAACAAATTTAATATCAAAAATACTAAATGTTTTCAAGTTTTTGTGTGTGGTTAGTATAAATGTGGCTTGGATCTAAAGGGGCCAACATCACTTTTAGGCAAAAAAAAATTAGATGTTCGTCAATTTTAACGTCTGTAAATTGATGTTTTCTTTTTAAAGAGGAACAAATGTCAACACGAAATAATTTGGAGTATATGCCATTCATATTAACATTTGCCTATCTTGCACAACAAAATATCCATTTATAGGTGTTAAAATTGACGAACATTTCGTTTTTTTTTTTGGCAAAAAATGAAATTGGTCTTTTTAGATCCAAGCCTCAGAATTAACATCATAATTACAGATTATGATCACTATGACACAAACTAGTTTTTTTTTTTTTAAATTATAATTGTTAGAGAACAAACAAGATGCCATCTCATTAACTGTGGATGTTATTGTATGCCCATGAAAAAAAACATCACGTCTCATCTCGTCGAAAATGAGACGAGAAATACATTTTTTAAAAAATAAATCAAGACGAGATTAGATAAACATTATAATTTATCCTCAGACATTTATGTTTGTTTATCTCGATATGATCGACCTATTTATATAAATGTCTTGTTTTTTTAACAATGTTTATAGCTGAACAAAATTTATTAATATTAATTAATACAGCAAAACCTGTCTTCAACGGACTTTCTATTAAACGGAAACTTGTGTTAAACGGAAATATTTCACGGTCCCAAGCATTTACTAGCGAAAATCGTGTTAAATTCCCTTTATTAAACGGAAACTTGTGTTAAACGGAAATATTTCATGATCCCAAGCATTTATTAGCGAAAATCGTGTTAAATTCCCTTTATTAAACGGAAACTTGTGTTAAACGGAAATATTTCATGGTCCCAAGCATTTACTAGCGAAAATGGTATTTAATTCCTATCATTAAACGGAAATTGTATTACCCAGACAACAGAAATCAAAATAAGCCTCTGAATGGAAAGATTTCAAGTTTCAGAGTGGAGCATTTAGAAAGTTTTTAAACATATTATGAAAAGTTAGATATATTTTTAGGAAAACAGACTATGATATGCGACCCGAAGCAGACACGGTGGATATACATGCTTTAGTTGAGAATTATACAGAAAGTCTGAAAAGGGAAGAGCAAGAAGAGAAATAAGACATTGAGATGGAAGAAGAGTGTAGGCTAAAGAATTATCAGGATTCTGTCAAAAAATTTAAAGGAACAACATTTGCTTTACGTCGAAATGACACTAATATGCTTAGTGTGATTTCTCAGGCGAGAAGCTTTGTGGAAAATTGAGCAGACAAGCAGCGATGAGTACAGAAAACCTACCTTGACTATTGGACAAATTAAGTTAACGTGTATACAGTACTTTTTTTTCTGTTCATTGTAAGTTTTCCATGCATTAATTCGTAGTAGAAATAAATACTGTAAAGTGACTAAGATACGTACAGCATCTTATTTTATCTCAGTATGTCCATTATATGCTTTTTTTTTTTTTGCATAGGTCTACTTTCCTTAATCGGAAATCTATCTTTAACGGAAATTTTTGCGAGTCGCGTTCGATTCCGCTAAAGACAGGTTTTACTGTATTAATGTTAGGGTCTATGTCATTAACCACACGGTGGATTCTCGTCTTGTTAGTATTCACAATGAACATATGAGGAGGCTATACTTTACTTTCTATTTTATCTTACCAGGTGGCGTGATTATCGCACATCATCAATTTTTAGCTTTATAAATGAAATATTTTTACTCGATTTTGTCGAAAACTACAAATGAGGTTTTACATTCACCCATATTACATCTTGTTCAACTTAGTGAGGTCTATCAAGTAAAAATGAAATGAAATCTTTGAGTTTTACGTCCCACTGTTATACCGGTTAGGCTAAAGGAGACGGTGATGATGAGTAATAAATGAAATGGTGGAATGAAGAAAGTGGGAGGAAACGGGAGAACCCCGAGAAACCCCACGCACACGGTGTTTGTCCACCACAAAGTTCACTTGGCGGGGACCGGGATCGAACCTGGGACCCCTAGCACCATAGGTGAACGCTCTACCACTGAGCCACCGTGGCCCCGATCTATCAAGCGGTATCACATTTGAACATCTCTTTTGTTTCATTTAACATTAATAATATTGCAAACTATCTCCCCTATTTATTATACAAGGTGTCCGATAAGTCCATTTACATAGGCCATCTCGGTGCAATGTTATTGGAAAGTATGTGATTTCAATGTAAAATGTTTGAATTTTCGTAATTGGACCAACCGTTTGGGCTCTACATTGGTATAGCGCCCAATAGTAAAGAAAAATGCAATGTTGCGACGTCGTTGTTCGACAATGAAGATAGGTGCGTGTGGTTTGAAGTATCCTGAACCAAGGAAAATAGAAGGGACGGCCACTTGAAGGATATGAAGAAGGATCACACGCAACGTCAATCCAAGGCAGTGGCGTCACCATCAGAATGGGAGGGTGCAGGTATGAAAAATAAATTGAATTGAATTTATTCAGTTCAAACTGGTATTAGTTGCTTAGTGATGTAACTAGATGACCCACAAGAGGACAAGTGAATCAAATTAGAAAGGGCCTAAATGCCAAAATTTAAAAACCAGAGAAAAGTCTATAAACATGAGTTATCGCATTACAAATTAAACGGGTATTGCGATCATGTAAGTGCTTTAAAACAAAAGCAACAACTTTTAAACTATAAACTCCATTCAAATGTATTCTGCGTGATACTAAGACAAATTTGAACGATACAATTCAATTCTACTTATTGTGCGGCACTTATATCTCCTCTCATTATTCAATTGTTGCCTCGCCTGGAAACATAAGCACCAGTTTCCAGTCCAGTTCAAACCAGACAGATTAATTATCTTGTACCCATCCGCTGGTATAGGGGGTAGCGCGCCTGCCTGCCACACGTCATTTGGGTAGGTCGAACTTGGCACTAAACCTGCTCCGACGGGCCATACTGAATAAAAATTTCTCATGTATTTTTTTCCTCACTCTCTCCCGTGTGCATGCTGGGATGGTCCCTTGTCTCAGGTCAGAACAGCTTCCTTTTCCAGTCCTAGACTCACCTAAAGGGTCGATGTGACCTTGTAGTAGAGGCCCGATTTCTCCTTGTGTCTCTCGGCCGGTGAGCATCATTATTCATTTGCAGCCTCGTCTCAGCTCGTAATCTTGTTGTCTCGTCTCATTTCGTTGAATGATCGTCTAGTGTTGTGTATGCGTTTTCGAAACGATACGAAACAAAGATTGTTCTGGCCTTGTGAGCAATACTACTTGTCATTGCAAAGTATCCTGCGTTATCGGCGAAATGAACGCGCTATTAGTACTTAAAGGAGTATCCCTATACCTCAACTTCCTTTTTACAGTTCGTTTCGCCGATAACGGACCACGGTAGAACATAGATATTTAGATAGAGCGCATACTAGTTCCTTTGTAATTCCTTAAACCGCTTGGGATTGGTCCTGTAGTTTCTAAGGCAGAGCGTTTCGAAACGTGAATTTTCGAATTTTCGGCGGGTCATAAATCTAAAAGGAGACTTTTTCGTCCCATGTTTATTAGAACTTTTTTTCTTTCATTTCATATAAGGAATCACCTCCCAAAGTTTGTCGGTGGAGTTACCTACCACCCTGTATATGAAATGAAGAAAATTTTTCCCTGGCAAGAAAGATAAGTCGGGAAAATTATTTAACGACAGGTGAAAATTTCCCTCATCCCCCGTTGATTTGAACCTTCTTTATATCACACCGGTTCAGAATTACCATAGCCAAAGAAGCATTCAACAAGAAAAGATCGCTCTTAACTAGCAGCCTTAATGTTGGACTAAGGAAGAAATTGGTCAAGTGCTATATATGAAGTATAGGTCTTTATAGTTCAGAGACTTGGACACTACGGAAGTTAGAGAAGAAATATTTAGAGAGTTTCGAAGCTGGAGGAGGAAGATAGATGTGGTGTTGGAAAAAGATGAAGAAGATAGCATGGACAGAGAGAGCGAGTAACAAATAAAGATGCTTTAAAATGGATAGGAAAGAAAAGGACACTTCTATCCACCATCCTTACCAGAAAGGTCAATTGGATTGCATACTTCTTGCGAAGAAATTGTATTCTTCATACCACCACAGAAGGAAAGATGGAAGGAAAGGGAGAAGTAGGAAGAAGAAGAACAGAAGTGATCGATGATTTCAGAAATAGAAGAAAATATTGGAAGTTAAAAAAGGAAGCTGAAAAATCGAGAAACATGGAAGAAACATTTCGAGGTGCCAACTGAAGATTAAGGACTAAAAAACCTTCATTAGTCCTAGAACCTGCCAAAAGGCATAATAATAATAATAATAATAATAATAATAATAATAATAATAATAATAATAATAATAATAATAATAATAATAATAATAATAATAATAATAATAATATCATACCCTTTACGAATTTCCCGTGACGTGGAAGAATTATGATAACTTCTAGAAGAAATGAAGAACAAAATCAAGGCATAAATTTTGTATATAATTTACAAGACGAGACTTCAGAAAATCATCGAGAATCAAGACGAGACGAGATTTATACAAAAGTTACGAGATCAGACGGGATTTCTCGTCTCGTCTTCTCTCGTTGGCAACATTGTGTATACATATTTGATATTTTGTATCGTGCAGACCTCTTGCTTTATAATTAAAGCTACGATGTTTTAAAGGAACACAAAAATACCAGTTAATTTCACTAATGAACCGGAACAACGTATGTCACTGCTCCGGAACGTTCTAAAACTGCTCCATAATGGTATTACTCAACCCAACCATTTGTGCTATGCTTAGCTACGGGATATCCTATCCTATCATCTCCTCTCGATGTGCTCTCACCAAAGCGAGGTTGAAAGAAGAAAGGGGAAGAAGAAGAGGAGAGAATTTGGTATTTTGCGGCTGCAGGCAAATTCTTTGTCATGGAAATCACTGAGATACGTCATCTGTTCGATCATCGACGCGTGCCTGGCGTCCAATCCCACCAAAACTGGTTAGCTGGAAGGCAATGGAGAGAATAAAAAAGAAGGATTGGGTGGGTGGGAGCATTTTGCAAATTAAGCGCGTGACCTGCACCATAACAAAAGCTACAGAACCAAACGAATTGTATTCATACAGTCGATTCGACCGTTTTTCCACGACGAGATGTCAATGCGTACTTTTGTCCTCTGGAAATGAGCAGCTGGAATCAAAACCCTTTCTTTTTCTTTCTGCCTTATCAGAGCATACCATAAAGGAATAGAATTGCAAGCGATTTCCGCGCTCAAATTTCCCTGTCTCCACGTGTAATGATGGTTATAAAGACTATTTGCCTTTTTTTCATTGTTATTAAGTCTTTGGTATAATGTTATCTCTTCAGGAAATCCAGCAGAGGTCAGTTGTAACTGGATGCAAAAGAGAATTTCAAATCCAAAATAGCGACTCTAGAAACTAACTCAGTACATTGGGTTTTTCGTTGATGTATTTATCAATGCTTACAGATAGATTCTTTAGAATTACTATTACAAAAGTTTACTGTGCTAAAAAAAAAAAAAAAAAGATTCGGTAAAGTACGGAATTAAAGTCCTTAGAAATCCATGAATGCAATGACTGTTAATGTAAATATCTTGAAAACTTCTCTATGTCTGAGAAGTTTATATAAGCAATAGAAAAAGCTTCGGTAAATACGAATTTAAAACTTTTAGAAAATTATTTTAGCAATAATTGATAATGTAAATACCTTAAAACCAGTAGCTACGTGTAAGTAAGTTCGTACGAACAAATAGTATTTTCTTTTCCTTTTTTTAAAAGGAAACATCTGACTACGTAGATAGACACACAAGTCTGAGAAATCAAAGCTTAAATCTACGTCTGGTAAGTTTGGACAGACAACTTCAAAAATCATAAACTAAACCTACTAAGTATATATTTTATTAAGTACAAGCAGACAATGCTGAAATACCGAAAATTAGTAACCATGGTATCCCTGATTTAGTGCGACAGGCAATACGATATTTTTGAAATTCAGTAGCTTGAGCTAACTTTGGTTGAATTTGGATATTCAATACCAGTCTCGAAAACTAGTGGCTCTACACGAGTAGCATGGATAGATCATTTCAAAAACTAGCTCTACAGGTATAGCATGGATAGGTCATTCTAAAAACTAGCTCTACATGTGTAGCATGGATAGATCATTTTAAAAACTAGCTTTACAGGTGTAGCATAGATACATCATTCTAAAAACTAGCTTTACTGGTATAGCATGGATAGATCGTTCTAAAAAATAGTTCTATAGATATAGCATGAATAGATCATTCTAAAAAAAATTAGCTCAACAGGTGTAGCATAGGAGATCATTCTAAAAAACTAGTTATATATGTGTAACACGCATAGATCATTCTAAAACCTAACTCTAAAGGTGTAGCATGGATAGATCATTCTAAAAACTAGCTTTACAGGTGTAGCATAGATACATCATTCTAAAAACTAGCTTTACTGCTATAGCATGGATAGATCGTTCTAAAAATAGTTCTATAGATGTAGCATGAATAGATCATTCTAAAAAAATTAGCTCAACAGGTGTAGCATAGGAGATCATTCTAAAAAACTAGTTATATATGTGTAACACGGATAGATCATTCTAAAACCTAACTCTAAAGGTGTAGCATGGATAGATCATTCTAAGAACTTGCTTAACAGGTGTAGCATAGATACATCATCCTAAAAACTAGCTTTACTGGTATAACATGGATAGATCGTTCTAAAAAAATAGTTCTATAGATATACCATGAATAGATCATTCTAAAAAATTTAGCTCAACAGGTATAGCATAGGAGATCATTCTAAGAAACTAGTTATATATGTGTAACATGGATAGATCATTCTAAAACCTAACTCTACAGGTGTAGCATGGAAAGATCATTCGACGAGCTAGCTCTACAGGTGTAGCATGGATAGATCATTCTAAAATCTAGCTCTACAGGTGCAACATGGATAGATCATTCCAAAAACTAGCTCCAGAGCCGTAGCATGTATAGATAATTTCAAAAACTAACTACAGGCGCAGCATGAATACATCATTCCAAAAACTAGCTGTACAGCCGTAGCATGGATAGATAGAAGTTCTGTGTATTTTTCTTTATTTTCACTCTCACTTGATCTGTTGCTTTTGTTTTCCTCTTACATTTCCTCGTCACCATGCTGTTAGAAAGTGAAAAAAGAAGTAAAAAGAAGAGTTTCCGTCTCTCTGAAAGTTGATACTTCCTCCAGGATGTGTTTATAATGCTAACTGATTACCTGTTTCGCTTGTTTGTACTTCCCCTGTACTATATGAAACCCACTTTACTGCGAAGTTATGTGGGTTGCAAACCTATCAGGCAATGTGTATCATACAAGATTCAGCAGGCGTGTGTTCAGCATCTATCACGTTTTTTACACTGTATTGCAGCGTTATTCGACAGAGAGTGAAAATCGAGGTTGCAATTATGATAATAAGATGTTCATATCTCCGAAACCTTTACCCTACGTACACCAATGTGGATTAAAAATTGTCCACATTTTTTATTAGGATAAGAATTTTTATGGACTTTCTTTAGTATCATTTCGTAACTCAGTTTTCTGTCTAAAGTAATACAAAGTTTATTTTCTATCATTCAATAACTCACTCACTCACTCACTCACTCACTCACTTACTTACTTACTTACTTACTTACTTACTTACTTACTTACTTACTTACTTACTCTATGGCCTATGGAACTCTGAGGTTCCATGCCGCGTTCACAAAAGCTCTCTACTGACTTCTATCCTTAACCAATTGGATCCAGTTTCTACTTTGTATTCCTATTTCTGCGAGGTCCATCTTAATATTGTCCTCCCATCTGTGCCTAGGTCTTCCTAATGGTCGTTTTCCGATTGGTCTTCCAGTCAAGACTTTGAAAGCGTTTCTACTTTCTTCCATTCTGGCTACATGACCCGCCCACCTAAGCCTCCTAGACTTGACGACCCTAACAATGTTGGGTAAACCATATAAATTATGTAGTTCCTCGTTATGAAGTTTCCGCCATTCCCCATTCCCGTTCATCTTGGGTCCGAATATTCGTCTCAGGATCTTCTTCTTAAATACTTTCAGTCTACGTTCTTCCCTCAGAGTAAGCGACCATGTTTCGCAACCATACAGAACAACAGGCATGATTATCGTTTTCTATCATTCAATACTTTTAATTTTTTAGAAAATAATCCAAATTTTCTAAAAAGAAGTTTTCGTAGTAGTCATAAAGTATCGTCTCTTGGTGTAACGTGTTACCATAATGTGCATGAGGTTATTTCCAGTTACAGTTGAAGATTCTGACACTAGGCGTAGCTTCGGATACAGCTGACGCATAACGTCGTACACCTAAACGGAAAAAGACCAGCTGGTTTCAGAGTGATGGTATTAAAAATGGAAACCCTACGTAAACCAAGGAGTTTACGCGTAACATCGCACACCAAGGGAGGGTTAAAGAATGTCCCCCACATAAATAATTATTTTCTGTCGCAGAAAATGCAATATTCTTCTCTATTTTGTACTAACTATAAACTAAGACAACTGAAGGCACAAAATAGATACACTCTAAATAAATAGATATATTCTCCCCTTAGTATAGGTCTATTTATATATTAATCAGCTCCACAAATCGCACTGAATAACTTACTATTATTTACCTCGAAAAACGAAGCCTCAAAATTATTCTAATATGCAAAATAAAAGTACTCTATTACTTTTAACAAATCGCCATCTTGTATTGATATATCCAAACTCAAGCAACAAACATTAATTCACACACAGACTAATTCATTAACTAAGTTCCAACATCAGGAACTGAACACTTTCAAGCCGTTAATTCCAAACAGATATGTAGATATTCAGGAGATATGACCCAAGTAAGTAAGTATGGGACTAACGCGGTAAATCGCTGACACAGAGTTGGATTATACCGGGGTTCGTCCTCAAGCCCATACCTCTTTAATATTATGATGGATGTTATAACTCAAGATGTGAGGGAGGAAATACCCTGATGCATAATGTTTGCCGACAATATTGTACTATGCAATAGGAGGTACATTCAAGTTATAACACGTCTAATTTTTCCCCTCAGTACTGCTATACAGAAACGTGTTGTTTATTTAAAATATGCGTGCCCTCGTTGTCAATGCATGATAGAGATAGCAATAGCATGCGCCACCCAGCACTCTAGCGGCAGCGGTGAAAGTGATAACTATTTATTTACGATACTAGTAAAATAGCGATTTTCATTACGAGAACAGCGCGTAATCATTCGTTTTCTGCATTTGGATGGTCTGACATCCCTTGAAATTCATCACCAGTTGAATTAGACATGTGATGATCGTGTCATGGATGTGTCTAATGTGCGCTCGTGGATGTGACAGTTCAAACAAGGCAGAACGTCGTGTGACAACAAACCAAGACAATCTCGGCCTCGCACAAGACAATCTGACGATAGTGTGCACAGATTCCATGGAAATGCCAATCAGATTCCATGGAAATGCCAAACAGATTCCATGGTAATGTCAAACAGATTCCATGGAAATGCCAACTTTGGAAGCGATGTGTTGCACACTCATTCGATAATCCTCCAAAACAACTTTCCCCAGTCGACCGGCTTGTGCGAGGCCGAGGTTGTCTTGATTTGTTGTCACACGACGTTCTGCCTTGTTTGAACTGTCACATCCACGAGCGCACATTAGACACATATATGAAACGATCATTACATGTCTCACTCAACTGGTGATGAATTTCAAGGGATGTCAGACCACGTAAATGCAGCAAACGAATGATTACGCACTGTTCTCGTAATGAAAATCGCTATTTTACTAGTATCGTAAATAAATAGTCATCACTTTCACCGCTGCCGCTAGAGTTCTGTGTGGCTCATGGCGTTGCCATCTCTGTCATGCATTGACAATGCTGCCTTCTTTGAGCTGTCACATCCACGAGCGCACATTACACACATCCATGACAGTATCATAATACGTCTCACTGAACTGGCGATGAATTTCAAACGGTGTCACACCACACAAATGAAAAGAACAACGAGTAATGTAAGTATCATAAACAGTCATAATTTTCACAGCTGTTGCTAGAGTTCTGTGTACCATATGGTGTTGCTATCTCTATCATGCATTGACAACGATTGCATGCATATTTTTAAACAAATAGCACGTTTCTATCTGTTATGAGTCCTGAGAAAAAATGAAGGTGCTATAACTTCAATGCATCACCTACAAATGGGGAAGAAGTTGAAAAGAAAGTAGAATGTTTGAGGGAGTCTTTGGATGGTAGAGGTTTAATAAAAAAATTAGTACAAAGAAGACAGAATGTATTGAATTCAACGGAGGAGGAAATGGGGAAGTAATTTTACAAGGAGAAGAATTGAATAACGTGAAAAACGTTAAGTATTTAGGTTCATCTGTTGCCAATAACGGTGATTTGGATGTGGAAATACCTAGATAACATACAGAATGCAAGAAGGATGGTGAAATAAGAAGAAATCATGTGACATTCTATGTGAGCGCAGAATCACGGTAAAGGGTAAAGAAATAATTGACAAAACAGTAGTTAGGCTAGAAATAATGTACAGAGTAGAAACATGGCCAATAAAGAAATCATAGGAAAAAGATTGAATCAAAACCTAAATGAGAATGCTACGCTGAATGTGTGGGAAAACAAGAAGATACAGAGATGAGGAACGAGAGAGTAATACGAAGAACTAAGGTTTTTACTATTACTATTATTATTATTATTATTATTATTATTATTATTATTATTATTATTATTATTATTATTATTATTATTATTATTATTATTATTATTATTATTATTATTATTATTATTATTATTATTATTATTATTATTATTATTATTATTATTATTATTATTATTTAGTATTCTGCCTTTTGGCAGGTCCTGAGAGTAATGAGGTTTTTTCTTCAGTTTGGGTCTGGAAATATTCCATTTTTTATTTTTAGCTTCCTATTTTAACTCACAATATTTCCTCCTATTTTTCAAATCATCGATTCGCTTGTGTTCTTCTTCTTCCTATTCCTCGCTTTCCTTCCATCTTTGGTTCTATAGCAATATGAAGAAGACATTTTCTTGGCAAGATGGGTCCAATTCAATTGACCTTTCTTACGAAGAATTATGTCTAAAAGTGTCCTTTTCTCTCCTATCCGTTTTAAAACATCTTCCTTTCTTACTCTTTCTGTCCATTTTATCTTCTCCATCTTCTTCCAACACCACATTTCGAAGCTCTCTAAATATTTCTTTTCTAACTTCTGTAATGTCCAAGACTCTGAACGATACAGTCCAATACTAGATATATAGCACTTGGCCAATTTCTTCCTTAGTCCAATATTAAGGCTGGTAGTTTAGAGTGAGCGTTTCTTGTTGAATGATCTTTAGCCATGGCAATTCTTCATCTTATCTCTTTGGTGCAGTAAGCGCGAAGTAGCTCAAGTGGTAGAGCGTTGGCTTCGCATTCGGGAGGTCGTGGGTTCGATTCCCGCTGCCGACCATCCTGACTGAGGTTTTCCAGGGTTTTCCTCAGTCCTACCAGGCAAATGCCAGGGTGGTACCTACTAAACAGGCCCTGGCCGATACCTTCCCAGTTCCTTTCCATTGTTATTGTTAAATATCCAGTGTAAAATGGCCTCTGAGCTGTATCTGGTGATTGTTAAATAGATAGATAAATAAATAAAAAGTGTCTTTTGTCAAAATACTTCCCAGATACTTGAAATTATCTCTTTGTTCTATTCTGATCCGTAAGGACGCATTTTCACAGGATATTCTCATGACTTTCGATTTTTCGATATTGATTTCCATTCCATATAATTTCCCAGTGCCAAATGTTTTGTCAATCTTCTCCTGTAAAGCTTCTTCGATTCAAGCTATAATAACCGTTTCATCTACATACCTGAGCTTGTGTATGATCTGCCCTCCAATCTTGAAATCTCCAAGGTTACAGAGATATACAAGAAGATCCAATAAAAAAAGACTGCAATGGTATGTCTACCTAATGAGAGGAACAAATGACTATGTGGTCAGAAGAGTGATAGCAATATAAATGGATGGGAAGAAAGGTAGAGGGAGACCAAGAAAGGAGTGGATGAATGACTTCAGCGAGAAAAGTCTAACAGGGAAAGGATTAGTGGACAGAGCTTTATGGGGAACGCTCATCACAAAGGTCGATCCCACATAAAATAAAAAGATTAAAAAAGAAGAAGCATCGTTATATCACAAGGTAATACTGTACTCGACTCGGCTTCTACAGTATTTCATCTATACATATACACATTATTTACTGCTTTTATTTGGTTATTTCTGGAAACAATCAATTGACAAACTATTTTAAATTCATAAATGTGTATAATAATAAAAAGGTATTCGTGTATGTACACTCATGCCTAAAATGTAACCCTTACATCATGTTGATCCTGTAAATACCAGACATCGGCCTCACACGTCTGACTGAAATGACATAACTGTCAGCCCATTCAGCGACATAGGTTCCCTCTATTATGGAGATAATGCAAAGAATCTTCGTAGCGGGAAAAAGATGTAACTAGTATGCTTTTGGTTTTCAGAATATGCAGTGCATATTAATCATAGTGGGCGTGTCCTAGAAACAAACAAATTGTCCAGAGAATACGCGGTCGAATCATCATCGGTAGATTAGAAATAGGACAAAGTCAACTGAACATGGTTAGAGACATAAGTGTTCCTCAAAGTGATGTGCCGCGACTGTGTTATCGTTTCCTGGATGATGGAAACATTAAAAGGTATTATGATGGAGGTCGTCAACGATATATTTTCTTAAATACCCGATGAAGACTAAGGAGCACAGTAGGTACGCTATCACAAGACCTTGCAACTGGCTCTAGGACCCACGTAATACGTCAAACTACATACCGGCAGTTACACGAATTCACATTGTATATACAGCTATCCGTCAGGTGCATTCTCCTCACAAAACAGCAACCTACAGTAATGTGTAGCCTACAGTGAGTGGACCCCAGAAAAATGAAGTAGTGTACTCTTCATTGACTAGTAACGATTCAGTTAGCAGAGTGATTCTCATCAACTATTGTTTGGAGACCACCAGGAAGACATTACCACCACAACAATGTTGTTAAAAGGAATGCGTATGGAGGCCTTGAGCTTAGCTGTACAGAAACGTCATCCTTGAACAGTATGTGCTACTGTTCCGTAGTGGATATGGTCCTGAATTTCATTTTAGAGTTAATAATGCAGGACCATGTAGGCAGAGTTGGTGGAGGATTATTTGCAACATAAAAACATCGCACGTCTCGAGTGTCTAGGGCGGTCACCGGACCTCAATGCATAGGATATCTTCGGACGACGGATTGGTGGCTTAACACCTCCACCACAGTTAACTGCTGAGCTGCTCAGGATGCTTTTGCATGAGTGGGATCTTTTACCACAGGAGTTGCTTGATGGTCTAATTCTCTGTGCAAGCTGCATAGCTGTTCGCGATAACCACACCTCGTATTGAACCAACAACAACCTGGACTTGTGATGGTTAACAGATGGTGACTCACAACACGTATGCAGTGTATTCATTCAGATTTTTCTGGGTTCATGTGTCATTGTAAGCTTTGTTTTATCTGCATGCTTCTGAGAAAGCAGAAACATTTTTGTATCTATTGTTCATGATTGTCACCGTTATCCACACATTCCCTTAAGTTTTGGACACGAGTGTATATACACTTCGTAACGCTGTTACTATACTTCAGAACAAGAAACTCTCCCGGGCTTGTTTCATTTAGTTTGAACTCCACGTTAATCTTCCTTGTGGCATATATCATTGGTCGTTTTTTTTTAAATGGATACTAATCTTCCAACCTACGAGTTTCGCAACTTCTATTCTCTGCTTGTTTTACAAAAATATACAAAAACGTTACTAAAAGCAAATGACGTTTTAACAGTGTTAAACAGAGGAAAAAATTAAATACAACGTAGGAGATGCTTTATAACGTATTTGTTTAGGTAATTACGACACTAATGAAACATTAAAAAAATGGTTGTAAGCAAAAAACACAACGTATATATATAGAACAAGTTAATTTCTTGTTTGTAAACAGAAGTTCTCATAATTAACTGTGAGAATGAATAGTGGGTGGCGGTATTACGAAACAGGAACAAGTCTGTAAAATTATATCTTTCTTGCTCCTTTATATATATGAGAAATGTTCAAGTCAATTTCCCGCCATTTTCCAAGATGGTGAACAATAGGTTAACATCTATACGGAATAACGTGTGGTAATAAAGATTGCAATGAAGGAGGGTATAAAATCAACTATAATTTACAGTAGACTTCAGTCATAATACGTTGTTGATATACTCAGTCGTAGCAACACGTTTGAATGGTGCAAGCACTTAAAAGATGATGCATGTCTGCCACTGACGATCTAGTCCATATTGGTAAAACATGGCACAAGAAGTCACGAAACTAGAGATGCAATGACTACAACTTGGGATGAAAAGTCACTTTAAAAGAATAGAAGGACAGTCGCTTTAATAGAACAATAAATACTATAAAATACCTATATTATACGACTTTTACACACACTGCTCTGCTCACCCTAGAATTGGAACCAGGCCCACGTATCATCATCATCATCATAAGTATTCTGCCATTGTTGGTAGGTCACTTGCTGCAACTGAGAAGCTTCCATGCCCCACGGTCTTCCTCTAACCTCTTCGTTTTCATGTACGATTTCTCCGTTTTGATATCGTCCTCTAATTATAATCTCCTTCGCTTTCTCCCTCTCTTTCCTGCCACCATACCCTCTAAAACGTCCCACATGATACAGTTCCTTCTTAGCCAATGTCCCAATCAGTTTCTCTTCCTCTTCTTAATAATATCTAAAATTGTTCTTCTCTCCCTACATTGCTAAACTCCAAGACATAATAATAATAATAATAATAATAATAATAATAATAATAATAATAATAATAATAATAATAATAATAATATGTTTGGTTGGTTCGGTTATATTTGCATTTAAGACTTTTAAAACTGCACAAAAATTAAAAGTCCACTAACACTTACTTAACTTCATCACTTTACAGTAGAGTGGGCCAATTTTTGGGGGGGAGGATTTCGGTTGGCCGGGTTGGGGAAAAGTTACCTCGTGTTAGTGGTAGTCTACACAGAAAATTTGGATTTTTTTGGTCAACCTCTTCCTTTGCCTCTGGGACTTGAATATTTTTACAGTTGCGACTATGCAACCCGCACAACACTACGTACTGCGAAGAAAATTTTACTCTACAACTATAACTTTTTGTTGTTTTTCACACAAGCATTCTGAGGCTGAAAATAAAACGCAGAATAAAAGAGATGCGATATTGTTCCTATGTGGTTAAAAATTATAATCAATTAGACGAAAAATTGTATTTTTATGTTTCAATTCATGTTTATATATAGCGTGAAAAATATGTTGTCAACCTTAAATTGCAGTTTTTTTGACGTATATCATGAACAATTTCTTTTAGACCCGTTTATATTATAAAGAAAATTTTAATCAAGTAATCTGATATCAAATAATTTTGAAATCGACTGGGCAATAATAGAAAATACATATTTACCTACAACATACACGATTATAATAATAATACGTAAAACATTGTTTTGTAAGAAGTCGGAAACATTATAATTGTATACACAGTCCAGTAGCCTGGGTCTTTCGCTGCCGGTCTGACCTGACAAAATGGTAATAAAAGATTTCAGTAGCGATCAGCAACACCTTTTGGACATTTGCCCAGCCGTTTCAGAAGGTTTGTGTCCACTAGACGTTCTGAAGAAAAGCCTGGACCAATTGTCATGTCCCAATGGTTGACAGCTTCTCGCATTCTCCGAAAATCCCGAAGAAGCACTTCGTTGACTTGCACAGTATGCCAACAAAGTATTTGCACAAGTTTGGTTTGAAATAAAGCGAAATTTTTCTCTCAGCAACGGGACGCGACACTTGTGGCTACTCGCTCGATCTTCTGCTCGATCCTGGCTATTCGCATCCTTTCTTCCAGAGATATTAAGAACAATACTGTATATTGTGATTAGCTCCAACGCTTACTTTGCCCATCCGGAAAACTTATTGTTGGCCATGATCACCGACAGGAACCAGGACATCCGAGGTTTAGGATGGAGAAGAATAAAAAACTCTCGACAGAGAAAGAGATTAAATCTACGTGAATTCGTTGTTCCGAAAGTAAACTTAAACGCAAGTAAATATCATGATATGATCGATTGGTTTTCAACGGACGTAACCGAGACACCATTAACAAGAGAGCTTTCTTCGAGCGAGATGGAATAAAATATTAGAACGACCGCTACAGCTTCTGAGGAAATTAGATGTTTTCCGTGCCATACGCAATCGGTGGAGAGGATAATAAAAGTAGTTACAGAAGCGTCAACATTAGTGTGTGGACCAGGTCGAAGAGATTGCTTTATCAGGGCAAAATTAGAATCTCGAAGAAAAGTGCAGAAGTTGGACTCCCAGCACGACTATCAAATGTAAATGAGCCAAAAAACGGAAACGGGTGGAACGGGTGGAACTCTATTTGCAGCCACCTCCTCGTGGTGAGTTCTGGGGAGTTTCGGAGTGTATGTGCCAGGACGAGCTAAGAGATATAAGGGAAGGTTTATCAACAATTTTTCATGACCTATATTTATAATATACTTGAAA
Organism: Thermobia domestica; assembly: GCF_964235325.1. Lineage (NCBI taxonomy): Eukaryota > Metazoa > Arthropoda > Insecta > Zygentoma > Lepismatidae > Thermobia > Thermobia domestica. The sequence goes on from NC_137467.1 coordinate 15,698,363, forward strand.
ACATCAATAAAATTACTTCTTCTAATTGATTATAATTTTTAACCACATAAAAACAATATCGCATTTCAATTATATCCTGCGTTCTTTCTTCAGGCTCAGAATGATTTAGTGTGAAAAAGAACCAAAAGTTATGGCTGTTTAGTATAATTTTCTTCGTAGTGTTGTGCGGGTTACATAGTCGCAGCTATAAAAATATTCAAGTCCCATGAGACCAAAAAAATCCAGATTTTCTGTGTAGACTACCATTAACACGAGGCAACTTTTCCGCAACCCCGACAATCGAGAATCGGCGGAGGTCAGCGGAGGCTGCTGCTTGTTATTAATACTGTCTTACTTGTGTCTCTCAGCGAAAGCTGGTGGTTGCTATTAATAGTGTCTTACTTGTGTCTCTCAGCGGAGGCTGGTGGTTGCTATTAATACTGTCTTACTTGTATCTCCCAGCAGAGGCTGCTAGTTGCTATTAATACTGTCTTACTTGTCTCTCAGCGGAGGTCAGCGGAGGCTGCTGCTTGTTATTAATACTGTCTTACTTGTGTCTCTCACGAGGAAGGTCCATAAACCGTAAGAGTTGAATTTTGATGAAAATTTGTGACAAGCTTCAGTTCGAGTTCCTAAGTAACGTAGTAATAGGCACTCGATGCGCAAATGCTTCGTTGAGCTGCTACACCGACGCCATCTTGAAATCCAGTAGGCAATGTCCAAGAATACCCGTTTGACACAAAAATGAAAAAGCTTTTGATAGATCTGACTTCAGTATTGTAAACCAAGGTAGAGCATCTATATGTGGGAGTACTTCCAGTGCATGATCGCCATTTTGAAAGGCGCCATATTGAATCGCGGTCAAATATGATAAACGGTAAGGGGATCATGTGGGGTATCAAATAGCACTGGAATTTACTCCTGAATCCATTTCCGTAACCAAAGTTTACATATCTGTTTTCACTTCAGAGTTAAGAGCTCTCTCGCTCACAGGAACATATAAAAACTACAATTAAAATGTTTGTTATGAAATGCAGTCGTGCGAGCACTTGCAGGGTTTTAACTAATGCAGTAGTTAATGCAGTATAATAGCCACTATACCAATCAGATCTTGAGACTAGTGAGAGAAATCGTTAATTAAATGGAAATTCCTATAGTGAAAAATGGAATAGCAGCATGGTACAAGTTATATCTATTTCAAAGTGCGATGAAATGGACTGTTCGTCGATGAAACACATACCTAATAGTACTGACGAGGAGAGAATACCAAAGGAATTGTTCGGATATATATTAGAAAAAAATTATATAAACTGGTGAATATTAGTTGAACGGCCAAAATGGTTAGGATTCCACTATAATCAGTAGGTCCACGTCTCCTTTAGCGTAGCAGGCATAAGTGTGGGACGTTGGACTGAATCGAAACAAAAATCTTTATTAGGAAATGTTACGTGATCCATTACAGTGTGTTACGTTTTCTTCTCCAATCTTGAAACCTTAGGCAAAGACATCATTGTTGCAGAATATTGCGTTCTTTTTCAATACTCATACTTGACAACCTATAATTTACCGTGCATGTTACGAAGTTAAAATACTTTAATGTATTTATTGTCAGTTTGTCTAAATACAATCGATTTATTGATGACGCATTGAACAATTAAGGGGATTTAAATTATCAGTTCACAGCCCATTCTTAGAAAAAGATACACCTGGAAACTTAGAATTCAGTTCTCTTGTGTCTGTTCTGTTATTAGTGATAAGAGAATTCATACACACCTGCTAAAAATAGATGGCAATAAAGATTATTACAAGATTCAATACCAAGTTGCAATCCACAAAACAAGCCTCTTTCGTGCTTTATCCTTCAATATTAAATAATTACATATCTGCAACGTTCCACCTTTAATGATAAAACACTTGCTTATAATAAGGGCAAGACTAGTTTTCATATCAAAACTGTGATAAATAACTAATTGTAGCAGGTGTTCACTTGTTCGGTGTACAAGTTATATGGCAGAATTTTCATAATGAAAATGCATTCTGTTGTGTATCATCAATTTTGTGCGCCAGTCCTAAAGGACATGCTTGTATATGCATGGCAGAAATGTGGGTACGTCAGAGGAGCAATAGTTGGTTCATTTACAAATGTTCTGCAGCAGTGTCGGATTTACGTATAAGCTAAACAAACTATAGCTTAGGGCCCCATACTCATGATGGCCCAAAAAATTCAAGGAAAAAATTGAGTGTACATTTTCAAAATATAAGAAAAACAATAAATGAAGTAACATCTACATATAGCAACAGTGCTTCGTTTGTGTAGGCCTATATGATGTAAGTAATGGGGCCTCTTCTGCTAGTCTGCTTCGTAAAATATCACTAGTTTCTTCATTTGTGTATATAGGGTCCTACGTTCATCTTGACACATAAAGGGTCCCATTATCTTCAGTAGCTTAGGGCCCGACCAAACCTAAATCCAGCTCTGTTCTGGAGACTAGTAGAAAATAGTGTCTGGGGTCAAGAAGATTATGACGAAAGTGCATTTGTTAAGTATTTGTACTGTTCCACGATACTGTGTGCTAATCACTTCGTTTTGGATCTCCATCATAAGAACTGAAAAGCAAAAGGTTAGTAGGTTAATATTTGCTTTATGTGCATCAGTTTATATTATTCTTCTATTAATTTTCTAATAACTTCAAGATATATTCTTGTAAAGTCATATGTGCCGTTGCACCTAACTTATATTACGGCATTTAAATGATATGTATAATAGCAACACACATAGACTCATATATTTAGCACACTTTGAAATAGGTATAATTTGTTACAGTGCTGCTATTCCATTTTTCACTATAGGAATTTCCATTTAATTAACGATTTCTCTCACTAGTCTCAAGATCTGATCGGTATAGTGGCTATTGTATATCAAGTGACTACTACTGCATTAGTTAAAATCCTGCAAGTGCTCGCACGACTGCATTTCATAACAAACATTTTAATTGTAGTTTTTATATGTTCCTGTGAGCGAGAGAGCTCTTAACTGAAGTGAAAACAGATATGTAAAATTTGGTTAGGGAAATGGTTTCAGGAGTAAATTCCAGTGCTATTTGATACCCCACGTGACCCCCTTACCGTTTATCATATTTGACCGCGATTCAATATGGCGCCTTTCAAAATGGCGATCATGCACTGGAAGTACTCCCACATATAGATGCTCTACCTTGGTTTACAATACTGAAGTCAGATCTATCAAAAGCTTTTTCATTTTTGTGTCAAACGGGTATTCTTGGACATTGCCTACTGGATTTCAAGATGGCGTCGGTGTAGCAGCTCAACGAAGCATTTGCGCATCGAGTGCCTATTACTACGTTACTTAGGAACTCGAACTGAAGCTTGTCACAAATTTTCATCAAAATTCAACTCTCACGGTTTATGGACCTTCCTCGTCAGTGCAGACTGCTGGTTGCTATTAATACTGACTTACTTGTATCTCCCAGCAGAGGCTGCTAGTTGATATTAATACTGTCTTACTTGTCTCTCAGCGGAGGACAGCGGAGGCTGCTGCTTGTTATTTATACTGTCTTACTTGTGTCTCTCAGCGGAGGCTGCTGGTTGCTATTAATAGTGTCTTACTTGTATCTCCCAGCAGAGGCTGCTAGTTGATATTAATATTGTTTTAATTGTGTCTTTCAGCGAAGGCTGTTGGTCGCTATTAATACTGTCTTACTTGTGTCTGTCAACGGAGGCTTCTGCTTGTTATTAATACTATCTTACTTGTGTCTCTCAGCGAAAGCTGGTGGTGTCTATTAATAGTGTCTTACTTGTGTCTCTCAGCGGAGGCTGCTGGTTGCTATTAATACTGTCTTACTTGTATCTCCCAGCAGAGGCTGCTAGTTGCTATTAATACTGTCTTACTTCTATCTCAGCGGAGGTCAGCGGAGGCTGCTGCTTGTTATTAATACTGTCTTACTTGTGTCTCTTAGCGGAGGCTGCTGGTTGCTGTTAATACTGTCTTACTTGTGTCTCTCAGCGAAGGCTGTTGGTTGCTAATAATACTGTCTTACTTGTGTTTCTCAGCGAAGGCTGCTGCTCGTTATTAATACTATCTTACTTGTATCTCCCAGCAGAGGCTGCTAGTTGCTATTAATACTGTCTTACTTGTATGTCTCAGTGGAGGCTGCTGGTTGCTATTAATATTATTTTAATTGTATCTTTCAGCGAAGGCTGTTGGTCGCTATTAATACTGTCTTACTTGTGTCTGTCAACGGAGGCTTCTGCTTGTTATTAATACTATCTTACTTGTGTCTCTCAGCGAAAGCTAGTGGTGTCTATTAATAGTGTCTTACTTGTGTCTCTCAGCGGAGGCTGCTAGTTGCTATTAATACTGTCTTACTTGTATCTCCCAGCAGAGGCTTCTAGTTGCTATTAATACTGTCTTACTTGTATGTCTCAGTGGAGGCTGCTGGTTGCTATTAATATTATTTTAATTGTGTCTTTCAGCGAAGGCTGTTGGTTGCTATTAATACTGTCTTACTTGTGTCTGTCAACGGAGGCTTCTGCTTGTTATTAATACTATCTTACTTGTGTCTCTCAGCGAAAGCTGGTGGTGTCTATTAATAGTGTCTTACTTGTGTCTCTTAGCGGAGGCTGCTGGTTGCTGTTAATACTGTCTTACTTGTGTTTCTCAGCGAAGGCTGTTGGTTGCTAATAATACTGTCTTACTTGTGTCTGTCAGCGGAGACTGCTGCTTGTTATTAATACTATCTTACTTATATCTCCCAGCAGAGGCTGCTAGTTGCTATTAATACTGTCTTACTTGTATGTCTCAGTGGAGGCTGCTGGTTGCTATTAATATTGTTTTAATTGTGTCTTTCAGCGAAGGCTGTTGGTTGCTATTAATACTGTCTTACTTCTGTCTGTCAGCGGAGGCTGCTGCTTGTTATTAGTACTATCTTACTTGTGCCTCTCAGCGAAAGCTGGTGGTTTCTATTAATAGTGTCTTACTTGTGACTCTCAGCGGAGGCTGTTGTTGCTATTAATACTGTCTTACTTCTGTCTCTCAGCGGAGGCTGCTGCTTGTTATTAATACTATCTTACTTGTATCTCTCAGCGAAAGCTGGTGGTGTCTATTAATAGTGTCTTACTTGTGACTCTCAGCGGAGGCTGTTGTTGCTATTAATACTGTCTTACTTCTGTCTCTCAGCGGAGGCTGCTGCTTGTTATTAATACTATCTTACTTGTATCTCCCAGCAGAGGCTGCTAGTTGCTATTAATATTGTCATACTTGTATGTCTCAGTGAAGGCTGCTGGTTGCTATTAATATTGTTTTAATTGTGTCTTTCAGCGGAGGCTGTTGTTGCTATTAATACTGTCTTACTCTGTCTGTCAGGGGAGGCTGCTGCTTGTTATTAATACTATCTTACTTGTGTCTCTCAGCGATAGCTGGTGGTGTCCATTAATAGTATCTTACTTGTGACTCTCAGCGGAGGCTGTTGTTGCTATTAATACTGTCTTACTTCTGTCTCTCAGCGGAGGCTCCTGCTTGTTATTAATACTATCTTACTTTTATCTCCCAGCAGAGGCTGGTGGTTGCTATTAATAGTGTCTTACTTGTATCTCCCAGCAGAGGCTGCTAGTTGCTATTAATACTGTCTTACTTGTCTCTCAGCGGAGGTCAGCGGAGGCTGCTGCTTGTTATTAATACTGTCTTACTTGTGTCTCTCACGAGGAAGGTCCATAAACCGTAAGAGTTGAATTTTGATGAAAATTTGTGACAAGCTTCAGTTCGAGTTCCTAAGTAACGTAGTAATAGGCACTCGATGCGCAAATGCTTCGTTGAGCTGCTACACCGACGCCATCTTGAAATCCAGTACTCAATGTCCAAGAATACCCGTTTGACACAAAAATGAAAAAGCTTTTGATAGATCTGACTTCAGTATTGTAAACCAAGGTAGAGCATCTATATGTGGGAGTACTTCCAGTGCATGATCGCCATTTTGAAAGGCGCCATATTGAATCGCGGTCAAATATGATAAACGGTAAGGGGATCATGTGGGGTATCAAATAGCACTGGAATTTACTCCTGAATCCATTTCCGTAACCAAAGTTTACATATCTGTTTTCACTTCAGAGTTAAGAGCTCTCTCGCTCACAGGAACATATAAAAACTACAATTAAAATGTTTGTTATGAAATGCAGTCGTGCGAGCACTTGCAGGGTTTTAACTAATGCAGTAGTTAATGCAGTATAATAGCCACTATACCAATCAGATCTTGAGACTAGTGAGAGAAATCGTTAATTAAATGGAAATTCCTATAGTGAAAAATGGAATAGCAGCATGGTACAAGTTATATCTATTTCAAAGTGCGATGAAATGGACTGTTCGTCGATGAAACACATACCTAATAGTACTGACGAGGAGAGAATACCAAAGGAATTGTTCGGATATATATTAGAAAAAAATTATATAAACTGGTGAATATTAGTTGAACGACCAAAATGGTTAGGATTCCACTATAATCAGTAGGTCCACGTCTCCTTTAGCGTAGCAGGCATAAGTGTGGGACGTTGGACTGAATCGAAACAAAAATCTTTATTAGGAAATGTTACGTGATCCATTACAGTGTGTTACGTTTTCTTCTCCAATCTTGAAACCTTAGGCAAAGACATCATTGTTGCAGAATATTGCGTTCTTTTTCAATACTCATACTTGACAACCTATAATTTACCGTGCATGTTACGAAGTTAAAATACTTTAATGTATTTATTGTCAGTTTGTCTAAATACAATCGATTTATTGATGACGCATTGAACAATTAAGGGGATTTAAATTATCAGTTCACAGCCCATTCTTAGAAAAAGATACACCTGGAAACTTAGAATTCAGTTCTCTTGTGTCTGTTCTGTTATTAGTGATAAGAGAATTCATACACACCTGCTAAAAATAGATGGCAATAAAGATTATTACAAGATTCAATACCAAGTTGCAATCCACAAAACAAGCCTCTTTCGTGCTTTATCCTTCAATATTAAATAATTACATATCTGCAACGTTCCACCTTTAATGATAAAACACTTGCTTATAATAAGGGCAAGACTAGTTTTCATATCAAAACTGTGATAAATAACTAATTGTAGCAGGTGTTCACTTGTTCGGTGTACAAGTTATATGGCAGAATTTTCATAATGAAAATGCATTCTGTTGTGTATCATCAATTTTGTGCGCCAGTCCTAAAGGACATGCTTGTATATGCATGGCAGAAATGTGGGTACGTCAGAGGAGCAATAGTTGGTTCATTTACAAATGTTCTGCAGCAGTGTCGGATTTACGTATAAGCTAAACAAACTATAGCTTAGGGCCCCATACTCATGATGGCCCAAAAAATTCAAGGAAAAAATTGAGTGTACATTTTCAAAATATAAGAAAAACAATAAATGAAGTAACATCTACATATAGCAACAGTGCTTCGTTTGTGTAGGCCTATATGATGTAAGTAATGGGGCCTCTTCTGCTAGTCTGCTTCGTAAAATATCACTAGTTTCTTCATTTGTGTATATAGGGTCCTACGTTCATCTTGACACATAAAGGGTCCCATTATCTTCAGTAGCTTAGGGCCCGACCAAACCTAAATCCAGCTCTGTTCTGGAGACTAGTAGAAAATAGTGTCTGGGGTCAAGAAGATTATGACGAAAGTGCATTTGTTAAGTATTTGTACTGCTCCACGATACTGTGTGCTAATCACTTCGTTTTGGATCTCCATCATAAGAACTGAAAAGCAAAAGGTTAGTAGGTTAATATTTGCTTTATGTGCATCAGTTTATATTATTCTTCTATTAATTTTCTAATAACTTCAAGATATATTCTTGTAAAGTCATATGTGCCGTTGCACCTAACTTATATTACGGCATTTAAATGATATGTATAATAGCAACACACATAGACTCATATATTTAGCACACTTTGAAATAGGTATAATTTGTTACAGTGCTGCTATTCCATTTTTCACTATAGGAATTTCCATTTAATTAACGATTTCTCTCACTAGTCTCAAGATCTGATCGGTATAGTGGCTATTGTATATCAAGTGACTACTACTGCATTAGTTAAAATCCTGCAAGTGCTCGCACGACTGCATTTCATAACAAACATTTTAATTGTAGTTTTTATATGTTCCTGTGAGCGAGAGAGCTCTTAACTGAAGTGAAAACAGATATGTAAAATTTGGTTAGGGAAATGGTTTCAGGAGTAAATTCCAGTGCTATTTGATACCCCACGTGACCCCCTTACCGTTTATCATATTTGACCGCGATTCAATATGGCGCCTTTCAAAATGGCGATCATGCACTGGAAGTACTCCCACATATAGATGCTCTACCTTGGTTTACAATACTGAAGTCAGATCTATCAAAAGCTTTTTCATTTTTGTGTCAAACGGGTATTCTTGGACATTGCCTACTGGATTTCAAGATGGCGTCGGTGTAGCAGCTCAACGAAGCATTTGCGCATCGAGTGCCTATTACTACGTTACTTAGGAACTCGAACTGAAGCTTGTCACAAATTTTCATCAAAATTCAACTCTCACGGTTTATGGACCTTCCTCGTCAGTGCAGGCTGCTGGTTGCTATTAATACTGACTTACTTGTATCTCCCAGCAGAGGCTGCTAGTTGATATTAATACTGTCTTACTTGTCTCTCAGCGGAGGACAGCGGAGGCTGCTGCTTGTTATTTATACTGTCTTACTTGTGTCTCTCAGCGGAGGCTGCTGGTTGCTATTAATAGTGTCTTACTTGTATCTCCCAGCAGAGGCTGCTAGTTGATATTAATATTGTTTTAATTGTGTCTTTCAGCGAAGGCTGTTGGTCGCTATTAATACTGTCTTACTTGTGTCTGTCAACGGAGGCTTCTGCTTGTTATTAATACTATCTTATTTGTGTCTCTCAGCGAAAGCTGGTGGTGTCTATTAATAGTGTCTTACTTGTGTCTCTCAGCGGAGGCTGCTGGTTGCTATTAATACTGTCTTACTTGTATCTCCCAGCAGAGGCTGCTAGTTGCTATTAATACTGTCTTACTTCTATCTCAGCGGAGGTCAGCGGAGGCTGCTGCTTGTTATTAATACTGTCTTACTTGTGTCTCTTAGCGGAGGCTGCTGGTTGCTGTTAATACTGTCTTACTTGTGTCTCTCAGCGAAGGCTGTTGGTTGCTAATAATACTGTCTTACTTGTGTTTCTCAGCGAAGGCTGCTGCTCGTTATTAATACTATCTTACTTGTATCTCCCAGCAGAGGCTGCTAGTTGCTATTAATACTGTCTTACTTGTATGTCTCAGTGGAGGCTGCTGGTTGCTATTAATATTATTTTAATTGTATCTTTCAGCGAAGGCTGTTGGTCGCTATTAATACTGTCTTACTTGTGTCTGTCAACGGAGGCTTCTGCTTGTTATTAATACTATCTTACTTGTGTCTCTCAGCGAAAGCTAGTGGTGTCTATTAATAGTGTCTTACTTGTGTCTCTCAGCGGAGGCTGCTGGTTGCTATTAATACTGTCTTACTTGTATCTCCCAGCAGAGGCTTCTAGTTGCTATTAATACTGTCTTACTTGTATGTCTCAGTGGAGGCTGCTGGTTGCTATTAATATTATTTTAATTGTGTCTTTCAGCGAAGGCTGTTGGTTGCTATTAATACTGTCTTACTTGTGTCTGTCAACGGAGGCTTCTGCTTGTTATTAATACTATCTTACTTGTGTCTCTCAGCGAAAGCTGGTGGTGTCTATTAATAGTGTCTTACTTGTGTCTCTTAGCGGAGGCTGCTGGTTGCTGTTAATACTGTCTTACTTGTGTTTCTCAGCGAAGGCTGTTGGTTGCTAATAATACTGTCTTACTTGTGTCTGTCAGCGGAGGCTGCTGCTTGTTATTAATACTATCTTACTTATATCTCCCAGCAGAGGCTGCTAGTTGCTATTAATACTGTCTTACTTGTATGTCTCAGTGGAGGCTGCTGGTTGCTATTAATATTGTTTTAATTGTGTCTTTCAGCGAAGGCTGTTGGTTGCTATTAATACTGTCTTACTTCTGTCTGTCAGCGGAGGCTGCTGCTTGTTATTAGTACTATCTTACTTGTGCCTCTCAGCGAAAGCTGGTGGTTTCTATTAATAGTGTCTTACTTGTGACTCTCAGCGGAGGCTGTTGTTGCTATTAATACTGCCTTACTTCTGTCTCTCAGCGGAGGCTGCTGCTTGTTATTAATACTATCTTACTTGTGTCTCTCAGCGAAAGCTGGTGGTGTCTATTAATAGTGTCTTACTTGTGACTCTCAGCGGAGACTGTTGTTGCTATTAATACTGTCTTACTTCTGTCTCTCAGCGGAGGCTGCTGCTTGTTATTAATACTATCTTACTTGTATCTCCCAGCAGAGGCTGCTAGTTGCTATTAATATTGTCATACTTGTATGTCTCAGTGAAGGCTGCTGGTTGCTATTAATATTGTTTTAATTGTGTCTTTCAGCGGAGGCTGTTGTTGCTATTAATACTGTCTTACTCTGTCTGTCAGCGGAGGCTGCTGCTTGTTATTAATACTATCTTACTTGTGTCTCTCAGCGATAGCTGGTGGTGTCCATTAATAGTGTCTTACTTGTGACTCTCAGCGGAGGCTGTTGTTGCTATTAATACTGTCTTACTTCTGTCTCTCAGCGGAGGCTCCTGCTTGTTATTAATACTATCTTACTTTTATCTCCCAGCAGAGGCTGCTAGTTGCTATTAATACTGTCTTACTTGTATGTCTCGGTGGAGGCTGCTGGTTGCAATTAATATTGTCTTAATTGTGTCTTTCAGCGAAGGCTGTTGGTTGATATTAATACTATCTTACTTGTGTCTCTCAGCGAAAGCTGGTGGTGTCTATTAATAGTGTCTTACTTGTGACTCTCAGCGGAGGCTGTTGTTGCTATTAATACTGTCTTACTTCTGTCTCTCAGCGGAGGCTGCTGCTTGTTATTAATACTATCTTACTTGTGTCTCTCAGCGAAAGCTGGTGGTGTCTATTAATAGTGTCTTACTTGTGACTCTCAGCGGAGGCTGTTGTTGCTATTAATACTGTCTTACTTCTGTCTCTCAGCGGAGGCTGCTGCTTGTTATTAATACTATCTTACTTGTATCTCCCAGCAGAGGCTGTTGGTCGCTATTAATACTGTCTTACTTGTATGTCTCAGTGGAGGCTGCTGGTTGCTATTAATATTGTTTTAATTGTGTCTTTCAGCGAAGGCTGTTGGTTGCTATTAATACCGTCTTACTTCTGTCTCTCAGCGAGGCTGCTGCTTGTTATTAGTACTATCTTATTTGTGTCTCTCAGCGAAAGCTGGTGGTGTCTATTAATAGTGTCTTACTTGTGTCTCTCAGCGGAGGCTGCTGGTTGCTATTAATACTGTCTTACTTGTATCTCCCAGCAGAGGCTTCTAGTTGCTATTAATACTGTCTTACTTGTATGTCTCAGTGGAGGCTGCTGGTTGCTATTAATATTATTTTAATTGTGTCTTTCAGCGAAGGCTGTTGGTTGCTATTAATACTGTCTTACTTCTGTCTCTCAGCGGAGGCTGTTGCTTGTTATTAATACTATCTTACTTGTATCTCCCAGCAGAGGCTGCTAGTTGCTATTAATACTATCTTACTTGTGTCTCTCAGCGAAAGCTGGTGGTGTCTATTAATAGTGTCTTACTTGTGACTCTCAGCGGAGGCTGTTGTTGCTATTAATACTGTCTTACTTCTGTCTCTCAGCGGAGGCTGCTGCTTGTTATTAATACTATCTTACTTGTGTCTCTCAGCGAAAGCTGGTGGTGTCTATTAATAGTGTCTTACTTGTGACTCTCAGCGGAGGCTGTTGTTGCTATTAATACTGTCTTACTTCTGTCTCTCAGCGGAGGCTGCTGCTTGTTATTAGTACTATCTTACTTGTGTCTCTCAGCGAAAGCTGGTGGTGTCTATTAATAGTGTCTTACTTGTGACTCTCAGCGGAGGCTGTTGTTGCTATTAATACTGTCTTACTCTGTCTGTCAGCGGAGGCTGCTGCTTGTTATTAATACTATCTTACTTGTGTCTCTCAGCGAAAGTTGGTGGTGTCTATTAATAGTGTCTTACTTGTGACTCTCAGCGGAGGCTGTTGTTGCTATTAATACTGTCTTACTTCTGTCTCTCAGCGAAGGCTCCGCGCTTCTAGTTGTTATTAATACTCTCTTTCTTGTGTCTCTCAGGAGACGCTGCTGCTTGCTATTGTTCTTGTTGTTTTTGATTATTAGTATTGCTGTTATTATTAACGGTGTTTTTGTGACTCATCGTGGTTCGTTTTGCTCTTCTTAATGATTTCTCTATCCTAGCCATTTGAGTACCAGTAAATGGCTCTACTTTAATTTCTTTTTGTTCTACTTTTTCACTAGAATGATATTTTTTCTTAGGATCTTTTGCTACCAGGACACGATCGTCGTCCCCATTGGAATCCGATTAGTCGCGTATCTTTACTGGTTTTCTAATACTACTTAGCATTTAGCGTACTGAAACAGATTCTGAATTTTCTCTACCTTTAACACGCAGTTGTCTCCTTTCAATTTTACACTTATTCTTTTCAACTTTTAGTAAATTTTCTATGAATGCATCTATACTATTATAGAATTTGGTCTCTACCCTATCTATGTAGTATGGCAAAAAAAAAAACTAATGCAGTTAGTCCTATCTTGGTAGCGTCTGTCATGTCCTTGTCGAATTTTGCTATTAACGCTGCATGTTATAAACAAAGTTTATTATATGTTCAACCTCATTTTGTCTATCTCTAATTCGGGGCCACAGTGGCTCAGTGGTAGAGCGTTCAGCTCTGGTGCAAAGGGTCCTTGTACGACCCCAGCTCGCGCCAAGTTAACACTGTGATGGACAAACACCGTAAGCGTAGGTTTTCCCGTTTCCTCCCAGTTTTTCATTCCACCATGTTCTTCATTTCTAATCATCACCATCTCCTTTAGCCTAACCGTAATAATTGTGGAAAGTTAAACTTAAAGATTTGGTTTCATTTCTATCTCTAATTCCCCTCAATTTCTAAAACAAAAAAATTATATTTGCTCTTTCTTCATATCATTCTATGTTGTTTCGTCTACACTTTTTCCATCTAGAAAAATTTTAATCCACTGCCTACTCCGACCTTTAAATACAACTGGCAACAACGGTTTTTTCCTGTCATTTTTATGTGTATTTATCTCACAACAATCATCAAAGTTCTGAAAAAAAATAAACTACAGTAGACTCCCGAATGTCCAGCCTAATGTGACAGAAGGGCAGGTCGGATAACAAAGAAGCCGAACAGGCCGGAGTTTATTTTGTTTCTAATAAAATTATTCACCGTATTTTTTAACCATACGTCATATTATGCACATTCAGTTATTAATTATCACAACTGAAATAGTGAAACTATGAAAAGTGGCTAGATTTTTTCCTGTAGATGTAATTTTGCATTAGCATTGCGATGTATTTACAATTTACAAGGAATTGAAATTGTCCGTAGATACATTATTCTGGTAATTTTTCATCGGAAATACTTAAATATACACAAGAAAAGTAAACGTTACTTGAGTAGTGAAAGATGGAATGAGTCCGAGCTACTTATGTTTAGTAGTGATTTTGTATTACGCCATTTGTTTCAGAACTCGTTTGCGAAAAATAAAATCAGTTGTAGCTTACACACAAAATTCCTGTTCGATTATGTTTACACGTTCCTCCTTACGAGACGACATCGTACATAAATTCAGAACCGGTTCCGGAACCGGATCTCAGAACCGGTTCCAGACCTGGAACCGGATCTTAGGAACTGGTTCCAGATCTGGATCCGAAAACATGATTCCGGAACCGGATCCGTTCAGAGCCGAAAACCGGTTCCACCAGGAACCGATTCCGGCCATCGCTAGTTCAGAACGTGTTCCAACTTGACGCTGCCTGTCTCAAAGAATCAGGCTATCGGTCAAATTACATCAAATGGTTATATCGTCAGCAGTTGCAGCTAAAACATAATCGTTCACCGTATTTTTTTTTTATTCCACCTTGGTTCGGTATCAAAAAAGGTTCCCAACAGACACCATCTGCCAAGATAACATAGTTCCTAGTTGAAATATGCGCGCATCGAAGCTCATTCACTCTATGACGAGCTCCAAGAAGAGAACGGGCATGAAGTATGCAAGTTTTGCGAAGGGGGTACTAGATAAAAAAAAGGTTGGGAACCAGTGATCTATTGCAATTAGAAGTAACAGATGTATTATTTAAAGTTTGTGTATTGAATCCGCATTTAGCGTAGTTTTACATTGTGAGACAAATCTCATTATTTTGCTAATGTAATTATACGCGCAATTTATAAATTCCCTTTTCCCATCAAAGTAAATCTTGCGTTTCACACCTGATACGCCATCAATTTAACGAAACCAAGAATTTCTCTACCGAAGAAACGCCTCTTTTTCGGAGAACGTAAGAAGCAAAAGCACACTCTTAAATAAAGAATATCTTAAGAATATGACAAAGAATAGAAATTAGGAATATTAGCTCTGTGCATACGGTAATATTTTGTTTGCAACACCTGCTTGAGAAACCTAACTGCAAAGGTCTTACCACATATTTATGATCTCTTGAATACATGTTCTGAATAAGTATGTACGTATGCGCACATTGCAATGGGAAGAGCCATATGGTTTTGAAACTATAATTTGTAATATGAAAACCGTAGGAACAGAAATCTTTAACAAAATGTTTGCAGCAAGTTCTAATATTTTATGGTCAGTTAATTTAGGTAGCATATGGTGTATTGACTTTAATATTTTTAAGCCTTATGGCTAGATCTGAATCATGCATAGTTTGGTTACGGAAATGAAATTACGTAGGCCTCTGGACAGAGAGAAATGCAATTTCTAATGTTCTGGAAATTTACAAGACTCCTGTTTAACAGTACAAAAATTTTAAACATCAATTAATGCATATACATTGTTATTATTTTAAACTCTTTTGTGGCTATGTGGTTAACGTATAAGCCTTCAGTGTGAGAGACTTGGAATCGAATCCCAATGGAGCTCACGTGGATAAGATCCCACGTTACGCTATAGATCCACGTCTCATATGACCTCATTGCTGACAAAGAAGGATCAACTCCAATCCTCATCTATCTAATAATGGAATGCGTCCAAATTCACAGTATTTATGGTACAGGGTATGACGTAGGAATGACTATAATTTCAGCGTACACACAGCTGCACCCACGATTCGGTGTATAGAGTAGTGCCGCACGAGAGCATTTCACGCATCACTGAGGTAGCAGAAACAGAATATGTATGGACAACTGTCATTGAATTCATTGGCGTCAAAGAAGCGCAATATACTCATAAGTAGACAACTGTGTTTGAACTGGGAACTTTTGAAAGCCGAAGTTATACTCTTCTACAACTCTTAACGCTACAGGCTGAAGTTATATCCTTCCTTTAGACAACCCTGTATGCCACAACTGAAGTCATGCCCTTCCACTAGACATCTCCGAACGTCACAAGCCGAAGGTATACATTTCCTCAGACAATTCCGGACGCGCCAAGCTAAAGTTATACCCTTTCCTCTATATAACTCCGAACGTCAAAGCCGAAGCTATACATTTCCTCAGACTATTCCGGACACTCCAAGCTAAAGTTATACCCTTTCCTCTATATAACTCCGAATGTCACAAGCCGAAGCTATACATTTCCTCAGACAATTCCGGACGTTCCAAGCTAAAGTTATACCCTTTCCTCTATATAACTCTGAACGTCAAAGCCGAAGCTATACATTTCCGGACGCTCCGAGCTAAAGTTATACCCTTTCCTCTATATAGCTCCGAACGTCACAAGCCGAAATTATATCCTTTATTTGGAGAACCACGGGCGACATAAACGGAAATTTGCCTTCTTTCAGACAAAACAGACATCATATTTCAGCACGACAGTGCCAGTTACATATATATTCCAACTTGCGATGTGAAAAAGTTTGAGGAATGACGGGTATCATCGTATCCCTGACCTGCATGGTCGTCTATCGAATAAGACTGATATAAAGTTCGTCGGCACCGTGTCGCAACGGTGGACAGTGTCTTGTGCACTCACATACAAGCAGCGTGGCAGCGTGGCATTTCTGAGGAACACAATGTTTATTTATTTCGATAACATGATATGTAAGCCCTAGTTGCAGAACGTAGACACTTGATACTATCCTGATTTACATTATATCACCAAAAGATCAAGACACATCTGCAAAATAACTTGTAACGGGTTGCACATGACTTCCCACGAATTACATATGTTAATTGAACTGAGCAGTTACAGGGTATCGTAACTTTTAATCTTTCACAGATATTGTAATTTGTAAAATCGACTTCACCAACTTATTTCTCAACAAATTTTAACATTCAGTCATGTATCACGTGATTATAGTTTCATTTCTTATATGGTTAACTGATGTCGCAATTTTTTCGGAAAAATTTCTCCCTCTTAGCATGTTCAAACCATCTCTAACTGTTCAATCTATACAATTTCTGTCCTGACTTTTCGAACATCCTGTATATACAGGGTGTAACAAAAAGGTAAGGGTAAAATTTCAAGGGTAGATTCCTTATGGGTAGACAACCAAGACAAGTTCATATCGTCGCATGAGAACCAGAGGAACGTAACTCCATTTTCGTAGGTTTACAGGCGAGAGGACAAAAATATTATTTGCTTAGAAAGATGTGTTTTTAATAGAGATGCAAAAAAGCCGGCTTTTTTGAATCGATGGTTTTTTTCACATAAAAAGCCGGCTTTTTTGGAAAAAAAAACGAGAATTTTGGAAATTTTGGCTTTTTTCAACTTCATGATTTTTCTATCTAAATAGCTTTCTTATAGTATATTCTATAGTTAGATAAGAATTCCATGACCTGAATGTGATATTTCGCTCTGAAATTCACCATCAAGATGGATGGAGCACATGTTTTACGAATTAAAGCTAACATGAAGAATGTAGTATTTGAGGGTAATTTTAGAGGCTATTTAACTTTATTTTAACTTTTGAGTTATCGACATCTTTTTTCTTCTCTAGTTTGTCATCCGTGTTTCATTTCTAAGAGCTTTTAGTACTCTAGCTTCTAGCGCAAAAGTTAAACTTGCCCGTTTTTCTATTTATCCGTCGAAGCGTACGTTTTTTAATATATCCGTCAAACCGTACTTCCACATTTCTGTTATACTGTAGCTGTGAAGTGATTTAGCAATAATTTTCCGGACACAACCTTGAATACCAATTTATACAAATAATCAGTAGCGGATTTAGAAAAGTACTTTAGGAGGGGTTTTTCTGATTGTTTCGTTTCCTAAAAAGTCCTTATTTTATTTGAGAAGTGCTTGAAGTTTATGAGTACAGGCATAACTAATATTTCGTTTCGTTTATATGTTTAGCAATAATCTTCCGGATACAACTTTAAAAATCATTTTATACTGAGAATCAGTGGCGGATTTAGAAAAGTATTTTGGGAAGGGTTTCTTACTAATGTTTAGTTTTTTTAAACATTCGTAATTTTTATTTGACGGGAGCTTAAAGTTTATGAGTAAAGGCATAAATAATAGATATTTCGTTTGTTGCAGACATTCCGTAACTTTGGGGAACGGGCTTCAGTCCGAAAGACCGCCCCCTAACCTTCGCAAAACCGTCACTGCTGGTAATTAGTAATAATAACGATTTAAAAACAATAAAAAAGGAAGTCGCCCAACTCACAGTACACGCACTATTTCTACATTCACAGATGGAATGAAGAAAAGCTTTGTCAGAATGGTTGAATCCCGGACTTCCCGATAGAAGCGCAAAAGCTAATCACTCAGTCATGTTTGTTGTGCAGTTGTATTTAGCTTAACTTAAATATATTCCGTAGTCTATTTTTTTTTGGGGGGGGGAGTTTCGTAATGATATGTTGAATCCCTCTTGTTAAAAATTCAGAAAACTTGAGGATTGGGTAAACTGTGATGGTGGTTCTATAAAACTTAACTGTAGAATTTCAAGAATATACAGAACCAAAAGCTCTAGATGTGCAGCCTTTAAGTGTATCATATAAATCTAAGTATTTCTCTTATGTTTTATTTTAATTTTATTTTGTTTCAAAAAGAGGGTATGGAATATTTTGAAGTAAAAATACTACATACTATTTTGCTAGTTATTTGTGTATTCTTTAAAAAGAAGTGTTTACTTTTAGGGTTGGCTGATTTACACCAATTTTTTTTTTTTTTTTTTTTTTAATAACTGGTTTAAACCACAAAAATAAAAAGAATGAAAAATGCGAATCGTGTGAACTTCATGGTAACGTTTCCAGATATCAAACCACCTGCAATAGTTTTATTTCCCTTTCACCTTTTAATCAAGGTGTCCCATGTTCAATTCTCGGTCGAACCACAATCCTTCTTTCATGCGTAACCCAAGTAGCGGTTCGGATGTCAGTTTAAGCGAAAGTCTTCTCCTTGATAACCTCGGTATTTCGTAAGGATGTTAAGCCTAAATATACGAAACAAACCAAATTGTATATTTCTACATGCCTAAATGCGTGTTGTTTTATAAAGAAGCCAATATTGCTTAAATATATTGATAGAAATTGGCAAAATTTATCGATTGCCTACGTAGCTTCCAACATTAGCTTGGATTGGACTTTCAGAGATATGTACGTACTAAATTTGTAATTTAATACCTCAGTTTTAGCGTACTGATTATGGTACGTTGACCTTTAAATTTTACATGCAAAACAATAACAGGATTTTCCCTTTATTGTCTTACATTTCAAGTAATGACGGGATTTTCCCAATGGCTAGGGCGGGAGATTCTCAACTTAAGAAATTTACTGACCGCACTTCTTTAAGCTTATGAGAGTTCTTCCGGCATAACCCCGCTGTTGCATAATAACATCAAGGCGAAACAAACTTAGGCTATTTCTGTGAATATGTAATATAAATACATAAAGCAAAAAATCTAAATCAAAAAAGCCTGGTTTAAACATCCCCAAAAAACCGGGTTTTTGGCATTTTCAAAAACAACCACGGTTCTTGCCAACTCTGCTTACTTTTGTATATAGGAGGTTAAAAAATTCTTATTATATACATTGGTTAATCCTGTGGAATTCATAATGTAAATATGTTGAAGAAAAATTGTTTGAAATATAGTTTATTTTCGATGTTTTATATTATTATCAGCATCAACCACTAATTAAATGATTTTTTGTGTTATAGAGAAGCGATACAAAGTCTGTTTTATCAATTTAAAGCAGTATTTTGAAAAAAGCCCAAAATTTCCGAAGCAAAAAAGCAAAGCAGAAAAAACCGAGTTTTTTTTCCAAAAAAGCCGGTTTTTTTCCAAGCCCTTGCATCTCTAGTTTTTAATAAGATGGTAATTGAGCTACATTACAACAGATGATTGACAAGGAGGACAGATGGCGTTACGTTCCATTTACACCAAGTGGAGCTTTCAAAATTATGTCCAAACATGAAGAAAACGAAAACCGCGTTTTTGGATTTAACGTTCCTCTGGTACTCATGCGACGATATGACCATATGCCGGGAAATGCATCGTTACAGAGTTACGGCCATTGAGCCACCTGACAGTGTGAAATAGTCACATTTTGGTCGCCTCTCACTGTGATTCAATTTAAATCTCAATAATTCAGCCTCTAATTAAATTAGGAAGATAATTTTGGTATCAATCTGTTCCTGAAGTACGAAGCTTTCCGCCGATATGCATTTTGTGTATGTGGAGGATACCACGACGGATAAAGTGTATGGGAGATAAAGTATGTACTTTTTCGTTTTTACATCAGGATTTTAATAATGGCATTCTTTCTCCCTTGGGGGTACATTCATAAAAAATGGTATATGAAGCAATGAGATAGTCCACTATAAGGTAATAGCCTGTATGTGTACTTGTTGCTTATATAGGGGGATGAAGGGGAGGGCAAATGTGGCCAATTTTTTGAGTCTCAGTTTGAAAATTACATTTATTTTCAAGATGGCTCCATATAAAACTTCTACGCAACAAGTATACATACAGGGTATTGCCATATAGTGGACTACTTCATTCCTTCACATACCAAAGTTTATGAGTATACCTTCAAGGAAGAAGCAATGCCATCCCCAAAATTCTGATGCAAAAAAAGAAAATGTACGTACTTTACTCTTCTACGTCCGCCATGGTACCCCTTATATACATAAAATGCATATCGGCGAAAAAGCTTCGTCTTTCAGGAACATATTGATACCAAAATTAACTTCCTACCTTAATTAGGGGCTCAATTATTGAGATTTAAATTGAATCACAGTGAGAGGTGACCAAAATGTGACTATTTCACACTGTCAGGTGGCTTAATGGCCGTAACTCTGTAACAATGCATTTCCCGACATAAGCTCACATGAAGTTTTTTGCTTGTCTACCCATAAGGAATCCACCCCTGAAATTTTGCCGTACCTTTTTATTACACCCTATATATATATATACACTAAATACTGCTTTTCTTTACAAATATTCAATTAATAGTCTATAATTTTTTTTCGAATTAACCTCCAGTTATAAAATACTTAACAACTTGTGCGTTTCTATGAACTCTAGGGTATTATTAATACTACAATATACAAAGAAATGTAATGATTTAATTATATGCAGTTTTGTATAGTTGACCATATACTGTTGTGTATATATATATATATATATATATATATATATATATATATATATATATATATATATATATATATATATATATATATATATATATATATATATATATGTGTGTGTGTGTGTGTGTGTGTGTGTGTGTGTGTGTGTGTCTGTGAATACACTAAATACTACACCATAATGAAAATTAATATTGATAGATGGAAGTCTGATCAAATAGCTGAAGGTTAACATTATAACATGATGCTGGTTGTGTTTATACAAGGCCTGTAAATGCGTAAATAATGAAGTCATCTATATGTAATGGTATGCTTTTGTTTTTTTTTTTTTATTATTATTATTTGTGACTGTATGTTTGTAACAGTCAGTGGTTAACTAAACTAATTACTTCTGAATATGATTAACCTAATGATGCGTACAGCCGAACATTAGACCCACAACAATGGCGTGTCTCTCATCAACAATGTTTGATTGGATTCACTTTTTTGGAGCTAAAAGAGGAGAGAAAAATTATACCTTTTAAATATATACATATATATAAAATAAATTCTCCTATGAAATAATGCATTTTTATTTTATTTTCTGGTTTTGAAAATAATTAAATTAAAAGGCATGTGGTATTTTTTTAAAGATAAAATTTTCTTTTTTTAAAATATTTGATTTTAAAATCAAACCATGAAACCAAGTAATTATTTTATGAATATTTTAAACATGTTAGGATTATAATATTGAGCTGTCGTATCGTGTTATTCTATCCAGGGCTGCAGCACGGTCGCTCAGTGGTAGAGCGTTCACTTCTGGTGCATGATGATCCTTGATTCGATCTCAGCTCGCGCCAAGTAAACTTTGTGGTGGACAAGCACCGTGTGCCTGGGTTTTGGCGGTGTTCTTCCGTTTCCTCCCACTTCCGTTTATTCCATCATTTCATTCACTTCTCATCACGTCCGTCTTTTTTGACCTAGCCGACATAAGCGTGGAACGTAAAACTTAAAGATTTTATTTTATTTCATTTTTCTATCAAGAGCTATTTATTTATTTATTTGGGGCCGTGATAGTTTAATGATATACCGCTCACCTCTAGTATATGGTGTCCCTGGTTCGATCCAAGCAGCCACCAAGTGGACTTTGTGGTGAACAAACTCCCACTGTTCTTCTCAGTGCTGGATTTACATATAAGCTAAACAAGCTATAGCTTAGGGCCCCACTCTCTTGGGGGCCCAAACAATTAAACGAAAAAACTGGATATACATGTCTAAAATATAAGATAAACAATAATTAAAATAAAATCTATATAGGCCTATAGAAAAAGTGAATCATATTGTGTAGACTTCTATGACGTAAGTAATGGAGCCTCTTCTGCTAGCCTGCTTCCTAAAATATCACTAGCTTCTTCGTTTCTGCACATAGGGTGTCTACGTTCATCTGGACACGTAAAGGGTTCTATTAATTTCAATAGCGTAGAGCCCCACCAAACCTAAATCTGACTCTGATTCTCCTCTTACCTCCCACTTTTATCATTCCACCATATCTTTTCACAAGATCTGGTGTTCGCATTTTGCGTGATCTTTCTTGCTACGGGCGATCTATCACAGTTCCCATCTCAACAAAGCGCTGGATAGTATGGTAAACGAATTTTTTTTTTTAAAAGTAATTTGCAGCTTCTGAAAGGTTTCGGAAATCTCCCCTGGTGATTTTCCTACCTTGTGCAACGCTATTACGGCCACACGATTTTCATATTCGCCTCCATTCCATCTTGAACACTTACAACTGACATTTCTACACTTCTTCAGCTCATCCAGTATACCCCTAATGACTCACGCTTCACGATACCACTCTTGACGTCGCTCGCTTGTACGGGCGGAAAGTACAGCCACCCTCAGAAGTTGGGACAGTACCAGGGAAGCAAGAAAGTTCGTGCGCTTTTTAACCACTCCCGCGTCCATTTGGCTGCTGCGGCGACATCTGTCGCCGTAGCATGAAAGTTTTGACTGTTTGGGAAAGCTTATTCATTGACGCATCAGCCACGGTGAATACAACAACGCACTTGTTAGTGTGGTGTGTAAAAATAGCTCGTGATCATGTCAGTGTCAAATGAAGTTGTTAGAGCTTGTTTGCTTTATGAGTTTAAATTGGGGACATATGGTGCAGAAGCAGCTAGAAAAATATGTGTTACGTTCGGAGAGGGTGTAATAAGTAAACGTACAGCACAAAAATGGTTCCAGACCTTTTCAACTGGTGACGAGACCTTGGAAGATTAGCCTCGCTCTGGGAGGCCTAAAACAGTGGATATGGACCACCTGAAGGCCGCTATTGAAGATGATTCCAGTCAAACATGTGAGGAACTTGCTCACCGATTCGAAGTAAGCAGGGAAACCATTCGGGTAAGTCTGCTTCAGTTGGGGAAGACCTGGAAACTGGGTCAGTTTGTCCCTCACCAGCTGACCGCTACGACTCATGTTCTAAGACTGAATATCTGTTCATCTTTGTTGACGAGACAAAATCTGTCCAATTTTGGACCGTGTATTAACTTGTGACGAGAAGTGGGTCATGTATGACAATAAAAAACGGTCATATCATTGGCTATCACCGAATAATCCGAAGCCTTTGACTGCAGAACCGAACATCCATCAACGCAAGGTTTTGCTCTGTGTTTGGTGGACTACAAACGGTATCGTGCATTACGAATTCTTGGAACGTGGTAAGACAATTACCAAAATGTGTACTCATCACAACTGAGAACGGTAGCCACCAAACTTACCCAGAAACAGCCAGCACTATTGAACAGAAGAGGTGTGCTTTATCACCAGGACAACGCGCGCCCTCACACCGCAAAACAGACGCTGGAGGTAATCTCAGAACTTTGTTGGGAGCTTCTACCTCATCCTCCCTACTCCCCAGATGTAGCCCCTTCGGATTACCATTTATTCTTGGTCATGCACAACTTTATGCGTGGCAGGCAGTTCAAGACTGAACAAGACGTCAAAAATGCAGTTGCTGAGTTTTTCGAGTCTTGGGAACAAATATTCTACAAAACTGGCATTTACAAGCTTGTTGAGCGCTGGGAGAAGGTTGTAGAAGCAAATGGAAACTATTTTGCCGAATAAATAAACCGTTAAAACCCTGTAACTGACAGTTTTCTTTCATAGTATAAAAGCGCACGAACTTTCTTGCTTCTCTGGTATTTATGGCAGGACTAGGCGTCCTGTTATATTTACAAGTTTATTATGTGTGTGTCACTGTTAGAAGTATGCGTGTCTCCATTAGGAAAATATAAGCAATAATAGCCTGAATTGGTTACTTAATAATTCATATTTACATACAAAATACATAAATAAATAATGTATTCCACTAAAATAAAGAATTATTGCCATCGGGCGACACTTTTTTAGCCCCATAAAAACACGCGTTTTTTGGATTTTTCAAAAACTACACATGAGAATGTATCCAAAAGCATCAAATTTCGTTCAGCTTCATGTGTTATATTTATCAATATAGCCCATATATATCTTATCTTTCGTGTCAACCGATGTCAAGTGGTCCTATCATGTTCGACATTTTGTTTTTCACATGTATTTTTTTTCTTTGAGGGTACGTTACCATGTTGTTGTTAGTTCAAAAATGAAATGAAATGAAATCTTTTTAGTTTAACATCCCGCGATTATGCCCTGTTAGGATCAATTAGACGATGATTAAAGCAAGTGAATGATGATGTAAGAATTGGTGGAATGAGAAAGTGGGAGGAAACGGGAATATCCGGAAAAAACCCACGGCCACAATGTTGTCCATCACAAACCTACTTGACCTGGGATTGAACCAGGGGCCCCACGCACCAGAGTAAGCGCTCTATCACTGAGTCATCGTCCTCCCTGTTGTTAGTTCAAACTAATCATTATTTTAATATATTGTAAGTTCCGACTTGCAGAATTTTATTATTATTATTATTATTATTATTATTATTATTATTATTATTATTATTATTATTATTATTTTTTTTTTTTTTTTTGAAGATGTGTCATTTTGTGGTGTCGGAAGGAATTTTAATCTTAAATTTCTCAAGCCCTAAACATCCAATCGATGTGGAATAAAAGTCAAAATGTTCAGTAAGTTTTAAGCTATAAGACTGTGTTTATACAGTATACCCCATTGTCATTTAAGAATTATGAAACGGTAAAATTGATGTCTAAAAACGTAATGTATTGACGAAAAATTAACCGAATTTGGCGAATAATCTTTTGCAAGGAGAGAAACGGTAAGAAAGTTGATCTTTTCTGAGTTAAGATCTCTGACGTATAATGTGCTCATGCATAAATATTATACGTCATGCATAAACATGCATAAACATTAAAAATATTGTCTTATTTATTTAATCTGTAGGGCAACTTGTGTCTTAACACCTTCTTAGGGGCTTAAGTCCCACCTAGCTCCATCTTGTGCTATCACAATGTAATGGTACATTTGAAACGTTTCATTCATATTAGGAGGTAAGTTAAATAAGTTTTTTTTATTAGAATTTTGCTGTTTAGCTTTAATTAATATTCTTATGTAAGGTTATTCACTAATTTCGTAATAATTTCTTAAAGTGTATTAATGGTTTCTCACAGACTTGCTGTACTATGCCACGTCAAGCATTGACTGTTAAAAGGCGAGCTGCTC
The DNA here is from genome assembly GCF_964235325.1 of Thermobia domestica. Taxonomy (NCBI): domain Eukaryota; kingdom Metazoa; phylum Arthropoda; class Insecta; order Zygentoma; family Lepismatidae; genus Thermobia; species Thermobia domestica. The sequence goes on from NC_137467.1 coordinate 15,723,681, forward strand.
GTTACAGAGCAAACTTAAAGGGAGATTCAATAAAATGGCAAAATTACGCGTACTTGAAGATGGAAAGAGAAAGATACAAAGAAAGGATTACTAAGAAGAAGCTGAAACCTGTAAATGAGAGAAGCCCAAGAGAGAAAAAAAGACAACGAAAACAGTGGAGAGAGAACCAAAGACAAATGTTTATTAAATATTATCAGAGAAACTCCACCAGCATCTCCTCCGTCATCAGAATGAGCGTAAGTTATATAGCCTATGATACAAAAAATATAGGTAATAACTTAGCATATGCCTACTGCCGTATAGCTTTCCTTGTTCTGTTGTCGTTTAGTGATTTTGGTCGTTCTCTTTTGGAAGGGCAGAAAGAACAAGACATGGGGCCAACACCGGGTTTATATGCGTCTTTAAGTAAGGTAACGAATGGAAATGGTATTCTATCTGGCGTCAAGGAATGGAAAACCATTAACCTTCTCCTGAAAACAAGTTCCAGGGTGGTGAGTACCCGAACAATTATGACTTCACCGCTACTCATCACGAAAATAAAGTAGATGTTTAGAATACGCCTGATAAGATAATGGGCATCAAAAAATATTATATTTGAGTTATTCAATATATTCATAGACCAATGGAACAGGATAACTCAGAATTTACAATATTTGAAAACTCGCTGTAGAAAACAATGTAAGTGTTACATTGAAAGTGTTTCACTTATTTTTTAATACATTTATGCCTTAGTTAGATTTCCATACACAGCTTCACTTTCTTATATGCTAGGTTGTATTTCTAAGAAATAGTATTTTCTATTTTGTGACACTTGGGCACCATTTACTGTCTTTTGTCTCTACTGCTGCAACAAATATTGTTTTTGGCACTTACATTTTTATCTACTGCGTGTCTTCAATTATGTAATAGCCACAGGAAGACATGCAATATTCTTGTAGTTCACTAATTCTCACTTTTGAAAAAGAAAAACTGATGACAGGAAAGTATACTTTGAGATAAAAGAAGTCAGAAATTAAATTTGTTCTATGTGCATTATTTAGATTATAACTGCAATTTCGTTTCTTTTTTTCAAAGGTCGAGTGTTCGCAGGGAACACGAGGAAGACAACATTTGAGGAGAGTAAGATACACTGCATATAAAAGAATTAAAGAATTGGAGAAAAATAGAAGGCACAGAAGAGAAAAGCTGGAAGGTACAAGAACAACATGGACAAACAATAATGAAAAGAAAAAGTGAAAACTTATCAGAGCTTAGACCTCAGAAAGAAACTAGAACATCATGTCTTCAGGTCACCGTGAGAGGAAACTAACACCGATAATGGAAGAGACGACATCCTTGAGAACAATTGAAACTCGGACACTTAATGGCTCTATGTGCATAGTCATGTACACTCATATCCAAAATTATTGTCGCATGTCTATAAATATGTTGTTGTAGGAATATAATTTGATAACGAATTCGCCCAATATTTCTTACAATGTTAGTATGTGTATAATCGGCAAAGGCATGTATGTGGAAAATTTCATGTCAAAAGAGCAGTAAACAAAAACAATATAATGAAAATACAACTTTCTTGTCCATTTACCAACCTTTTTTTTTACTCATTCTAATTTTCGTATTTATAATTCTTTTCCTATGAAATTTACCACAAGTATACATTTCCCGATTACACACATAGTATCAGTATTAAAAGTATCCTGCAAAATCATTATCAAATTAGGTTTATATTTTTACAAGACAGTTGTAGATATACGACAATCATTTGGGACATGAGTGTACATGGACAAATCATGTTTAAGTACAGTAAAAATTACGAAGTTCAGTGCATGAAGCCTGTTGGCAAAAATAGATTCTTTTGACCTCCAAAGCGTGATATTTTGTGGTATGAAAGAGATGATATTGTAGATTTCAGTATATCTGAACCTCAGTATGTAAGCAGGATAAGAGGAGATGTTCAAATTGATCCAATTCTGTGGAAAGCAATTTGTATTACAATTTGTAGTGTACATCAACTGTTGGATTGTTGTTTATTTATGTTTGTCATCACAACATAGCATTATGCCACCACCACAACATCGTGTCATTACCATAACAACGATGTCATTCCCACAACGGACCAATAATTTGTAGTTAATATGTAAAGTAAACAGGTATCAGCTACAGCAAGGTTCTGAATGTACACAACTAACGCATATTTTTGGTAATACGCAATAATTATACTAAATTGTTACTTAATTGAATGGCATATAGATATTTTGGTGTTACTTTTGTGTTCGATTACCGTACTCGCACAGTTGTCAGTATTAAATTAATATTTTTAGTTGGTTTTTCAGTAAAATTGTTTATGTTACTGTTCAATATATTACAATAGATCTAGCAAGTATGAGAAATAAAAGAAAATTGCAATACATAAATTATGGCGAAGAAAAATGTGAATGTGACGGTAATGACAAAAATTTACAAGTAGTTCTGAAAAATGAATAATTTCTCTGAAATAGGTTGTGTTCCAGCGCTGTCCTATACTGACAGGTATCGTAAAACTATGTACTATTATCTGATGTATCTTTGCTTGAAGAAATAAAAAAAAATTTTTTTTTGAAAACATGACATGCCATTTTTTCCACTAATCTAATATCGGCCCTTCTAAGTAGGTAAGGTGGTTCAAACATTTATGATAAAATACATTATCTTGCTGAGTCTTACCAGTACTTATCTGAAGCTGGATTCTTATCATGTCACTTTGATTAAAGAGCGTATTCTAGGTAGGTAGAGTGGTTCAAACATTTATAACAAAAATACATTATCTTGCTGAGTTTTATCAATACTTATCTCAAGCTGGATTCTTATCAGGTCACTTTGAATAAAGGGCGTATTCTATGAATAACGTGGTTCAAACGTTTAGGTAAAAATCTATTTTCTTGTTGTTTAATCATTACATTTCCATTGAAATATGTATTGTAAGGAGGAGAAAGTATTTTCATAAACCTATTCTTTCCACGGATAAACGGATATTTCATCTAGTTTTAGTATAAAATGAACACAAATGTTGTAATAGTGTTCGAATATAGTCAAATACAATAAAAGAACATGGGAAAATATATATATTTACTACCATAAAACATAACACAGCAGTTGGAAGACTTATGCACGTTGACTGGAAGACGTACCCTTGAGTATACGGATAGCTGCATCGTAAAAGCCACCCAGCGCGCCAGAGAATGGGAAATCCTTCAGGCGTGGATATTCTCTATGATTCAACGGATGAAGTTGAACAGATCCTGCGAGGGCAGGAGAGAAAATATAAAATACTGCAGAGGAAAAGAAAAGAAAAGAAAACAATAAAGACAGACGACAAAAGGGGAAAAAATCCATTTCTGCTGATTCTGCGAGAGCTGAGAACTACTAAAAAAATACATTCTGAGGAGAAAGTCTAACGTAAGCGTCGAATAGGGGAAAGAAAGAAACTAGTGTATCCAGTAGGTTGTACTTGAAAGTGTCCTGGATCCTTTTCGTCGTTCACAACGGAACAATTCCAGAATCTGTAAAGACATTATTCGTTCTCTCTCTGTAACCCTTCCAGGAAAGACGGAAATATATATGTCTGTCGACAAAGCAGAATGGAAGCTTTAGTTGGAACACAGTTGCCCCCCAGTGCCGTGTTGACCTTTGTCTAACAGGACTTGAAGCAACTACAGTAGTAGAAATGGATGGCCCCTAGAGAGGATGTGTGTTGTACCTAACGTCTCTCCACCATCAGACGCAACACGACCACCATTATTAGACTTTCTGTAGTTTTGCGCACCGTGTGTTACCGAAATTCTCCCACGCAAAACTCATAATTGAATACAGAATAAACAGCAGAGGTTCCCACCAAAATTACATTTCATTTTTTTTGAGTCCAGTCGTTTATATGTGTCTTTAAAAATGAATATGTTATTTTAGATTTCTAATACGTGTGCTGTGTTGTATAAGCATGGAAAGTGTTTTATTTATCTATTTACTTACTTATTTATACATATTTTTGGGCATTACTGGCATTTATGGCCTTAAACCCATCGCATATGAGGGATGACGTCTCTCGGTGAGCACACTCTCTGAGGAAGTAGGAAAGGAAGCGGCCTTGGACCTGTATGTTAGATACTGTAGTCTGGTGTAAATGAGAAAAACCCGGGAAAATCTCACTCAAGCACAAAGCACAATACACAAAGTTAGGAAGAACATTATTAAATCAAAAGAATTAATAAAATGCATGTTAATTGAAATTTATTTGCAAAACTTATGATAATAATGTCACGTTATTCACTCGCACTAACTTGATGTGACTGATTAAAGTGTTACGGAAAACTTCATTAAATGTTTTGTGTTAAGTGTTCCATTGTGTGACGTAGCAATAGAGTGACAATCAAGTGCTAAAAGCCCTTCAAATGAAGTGTGGAGAAGAAAGGAAACAATTGGAAGAGTACAATGACATATTAAGAAGAAAATGATCTCAAAAGTTAGGAAAATAACACACAATACTTGAGATAAGAATTGAAGCTTTCCTGGCGGCGAATATTATAGGTATATTCTCGGGATATCAGCCAGGTTGAAGTCCGACGATAGAGCCGACGTTTCAAGAACTTGCATCGTTCTCGTCAGTAGTGTATAACCAAAATGTTGACTGTCAAAATTTTGATTGATGAACAATGAAACCGGATGTTTTGAGGGGGTAAACAAAAGAGAACAAAAGAGAATGGTGGTAGTAGGGGGAGGGGGATACAATATGAGACGATAGAAAAACATATGGTTTGGAGGTGGGGGGTGATGAGAAGGTGTATAGAATTCTTTGATGGTATGTAAACAAAAGGATAAAAGAGAAATGACGCATACAACATGTTTAAAGAATACAAAACAAAACAAAAAGGATAATAGAGGATAAAAGAAATCAAGCATACAACGGTATGCAGGTGTATGTTTTAAAAAAGAATTTGTAGGCTTGGTGTGGGAAAAAGTTTGTTGCGAAAGATGAATTGTAAACAAGAAAGAAAGAATAGTACCAGATGTTGATACCGTTGGAAGATAATATGTATACGACGGTTTTCAGTTGCGATGTTTATGAAAAATAATAATAATTTTAAGAAAAAATGTTAGAACAAATGGTGCGCGACGGCGGAAACGCGGCGCGGGGCGGGCGCGGGAAGGTGCGCGGAGGCGTGCGCGATCGGAAAACACCCGCGTGTGCGGACGCGAGCGCGTGACGTCATTTGATTTTTTATTTAAAAATTTGATTTCTAAAATTATATGTATAGTTTTGTTAGCGATGGAGAACCATCAGTTTGTCGACGACAATGTTGAAAAGCGTAAGTTAGACGATGAGAATGATACTTTTTGTAAAAAGAAAGTAAAAATAGAGGACTATGCAAATTCTCCCGATTCATCATTTAACGAAACACAATTAGAAAGATATGAAAATGATAATGTAGAAGTTTACCCATGTTTATCATCTGATAGTGAAGAGACAAATGATTTACCCGATGACGAAGTGTACGAGTTTTCGGAGGATAACCTGGATTCTGAGGCGGAATCAGACGAAGACCTGGTATCAAATGTGGGTACGCCGCCACCTTCACCTGCTTCACCAGAATTAGGGTGGAAGTGTGAATGTTGTGTTAACTACGTGGATGTGAACTGTATTAGAGACAGTATTGTGAAATGGAATCCAAATGATTATTTGATATGCTATGCATGTTATTGGAATGATACATTTCATTGGACTCATGAATGTTTTTATTGTGATGACGATATTTTACGATTACGTGTTTGGTATGTGCTGACGACTCCGCGTGTACAGGACGAATTGTTTAACATTTATGGAGAAACACACACTATTGGACCATTAACAAGAGACTATTTTAATATTACATATGGGGAACTAACAATTGATGTGAATGCAAGAGAAGATCTTTTGCGTATTTTACTTGAAAAAGACAGATCGAATGCGTATAGTGAAATATGTTAAGAAAAACATACTGTGCAAAATGTTTTCCAATATTAGTGTATGTGTATTATGTAGTGAAGAAAATATTAGTGAAGTTTGTGTTTTAAAAACTATAAGTTTATACTTACGTTTAAACAATATTTTTTGTGAACAATGCTTGCTGCATCTTGAACATGAATGTTTATTTCTTCATGATGTAGGAACTTTTGCTGTAGAATATTTATCCAACGATATAACTCTTATTGATTTATTTGAAGTGTTTGAAGAACACCATAGTGAAATTTCAAGTATAAACTTTATACGCAAAGCGCGTGATTGTTTAAAGAACACTGAATTTGTTGGACAAATTATACCATTCTTCTTAGAACGTAAACATAAAATTTCACCATGTGTTAATGAATACATTATTGACATACAAGGTTTTAAGATTTCAAATCATGAATTTATTATACGTGAATTTTGTTTCACTGCATGTGATGATACAGTAAATTTGCATTGTTTAATAAAATCGCCAGTAGAATACAATGTACTTCCGTTAGGTTGTCAGAAACAAATTGAATGGTTAACATTAAACTTACACGGATTAACTTGGAATGATAAATGCGGTTATACTGTATCACACATACGTAACCTTATATATCAACTTTGTAAACAAGATGCAACCTTTTATTGTAAAGGTGCAGAAAAAACACTTTGGATTAAAAATATTTTTGCACTAGCTAATGTTATTGATTTGGAAAGTAAACAGTGTCCACCATTAAACACATTGCATGCAAACGTATTTAATGATTATTGTACTTTTCATGAACAAAATATTAAACTTGACAAAAAATCAGGATGTGCATTTCGTAATGCACAACAATTATGTTATTGGTTGAAGTTTCAACGTACTATAACATTAACTAATGCATTTGCAAAGTTGTAAAAAGGAAATGATATGTTCTTGTAAATAAAAATACAAGATTTTAAATTGTAAATAAAAAATTTTATTAAACTATTCTACTAGTTTTTCTTTTTTCATTATATTGGTTACATGATTGAATACAATTTTATCATTTTGTTTAAGATTATTTTTTCTGAATAAATTTAAACATTCTTGAAAGCTTTTCTTTCGTACAATATGATGCAGAAAGTACAACACAAATTGGCCACACAAGATTGAATTATCATCTTGATATGCGGAAGTATTTGTAAAATATATTTTACAATTTTTATTTAAAAAAGTTTTTATTTCTTTTGGAAATGGTAAAGCTAGGCTGTCGAAATAGTACCCTCTTTGATTTTCATCAATGAATACACACACCCAATGCGTGCCACCTGAAGATGAATTGCTTAAATTTATAATAAGTCCAGCCGGTGGATGTACAGTTTTTGGTATTCTATCAATAGGATAAATGCCATGCACATTTGCACCAGTAAGTTTATCACGAAGTAACACTTTTATTAAATCATCCGTGTACATAACTTTTGTTTTTTAAATTCACATCACTTCACTTCACTTTACATTACTTTATACGTGTATATGTTGGAAGACCTAGTGGGGTATATGGAATATTCTCATAAAACGAAATAGCATGCTCATAATATTATTGACAGATTTTTTATAACTTTTCCAATAACGATAAATGGTGCTAACGCATAAAAAATACTTTTAAGACACTTCATAGTATGATACCTTGCAACTCTTTGAATAATCAAGCAAAAATATTACAATATACAATGTTTGTACCAGAAGGGCACATGTAATTCATATGCTTAGAAGTGACCTCCTATACTTCTTTTATTAAAATGATACTTTTAAAAAGTATTATCAGTATATATATTTCTATCTTTATCAATTTGAATTAAAGAATCGAACTGGGCGTATACAATACATGTTATAGGTTCAGTTAAATTTTCAGAAAAGGAAACTTTAACATTTACAGGTGCATCACGCACAAGGTCCCACGTACAATCATCTAATGTTGCTGTAGGTGATAGAATAAATGCATAAAGAGTATAGCCGTGTGGATATTCTTCAGGAGTAATAGTATGTGCATTATCTTTATAATATAAACCAGTACCGGAAAACAGAGAATGGTAACTTAGAAGGTACAAATTGTTTTCAAAATTGAGGGTGAGGGGACTGGAAGGAAAAGATTTCGATCCAACCTGTAGTTGCAGTTTGTTAACGTTAAAGTGTTGAAAATGAAATGGATTTAGTTCAGATTTTCCATTAAATGCCGAATTGGAAACAAATCCGATAACGAGACCTTTAGGTACGTTACCCAGAAAAATATTATCAAGATTGTATGAATTAACGTTTGCAGGAATAGTATACGATCTTGTTTGAACTCTTGTAAGGGGATATTTTGTTGTTTCATGATTCATATTAGTATTGATTTCCATTGCCAAATGAGGTGCAACATCAATGCGGCGTATATGTAGAGTAACATCTTCAAGTTTAACTTTATAAAAAGTATTTACAGGTGACATTAAACAAAAAGCATCTTTACTGCGATGTAATTTTATACGAAGACCTACTTTATTTACAAGTGCTCTTGGTAATCCAGCAATATCTGTATACAGACGCCCATACATTTCAAACGATTTACTATTTTTAATATAATTAGCACGTTGTTGAAAACCTACATTAGCATTACCAATGGTATCAAATTGTTTAGCGGTATCTTTATACCACATACCTAATTTCAAATGTGTATCAGAAGCATCACGGGAATAATTTAATAATGTTTCAAGGTATGCACGATAAGGATAAAATCCTGATGAAGAAGTAATTAATTTATCATTTAATGAAATGTCAATTTGACTAAATAATGAATGTAGGAAATTATTTGTTGGTGCTACAACATCGGTGTCAGCTAATGCTGTGCCATCAGGTTTTGTAATTTTACAACGTACGTAAAGATAAAGATATGCAGTATGAATAAATTCTCCTGTTTCACCGGGAATAAAAAATTCAATAGGTCCATCAGAACTTAATGTTGAAATTGGTCGATATTCAGCATTAAAGCAAGATTCAATTGCAGTTTGCGACATTGGAGTACTAAATAAATCGAAATCGTTGGTACAGCATTCCACACTGCTTGAATTAAGTAGTGCCATTATGAAAATATATCTGTAACACGACTTATTTTTCTTTTTACTTTTCTTTTGCTTTTGCTTTTGTTAGTACGCTTACGTTTAGTTGGAGGCCCAAAACGAACGATTGCTGGAGCTTTACGCCTACGTGGCCGTCTCTTACCACTTCCAGTTAATAACTGACCAACTTTGTTAACAGCTTTTGTCTTTAATGTTTCACCAGCTTCTTTTACACGTGCACGAACAGATTGTTTAAATGGTTTATCTTCTAATACATCACCCGCTACTTGTATTCCCGTTTGTAATGCCTGTCGACCTAAAGTTTTTGCACCCTGTTTAAGAAATGGTAATGCAAAACGAAATAATCCTTGGAAGAAACTACCTATACCATGTCCCCGTTGATATACAGGTCCTGAAAAGTATGGGATACCATGTCCGTAATGTCTTCTAAATTTCATTCTGAATAAAATTAATTAATTTTTATTAGGAGAGCGCTTAAAATGAAGTGTAACACTTAGTGTCCCAGAACGAAATGGCAAATTTCGTCCTGCATGATCTTTTAATAGTATTTCAATACTGTTAAATGAAAACTTTGCAAGTGGTAGATAATGAATATCTTGAAATGTTATTGTTTCCACTTTACCATATTTAACATCTGATATTGTTGCAATACGTAATAATGGGGCTTTTGTATCACCTAAAAACTGATATTGTATGATATCAGTGTAAATAAATATTTGATGTGGGTAACCAATATCAACATATGGTTGTTTAATTCCACGTCTATAGAAAACAAGATCTTTATGTTTACGAAGTCCTAATTGTAATGCTAATGTTGGTGATAATAATGCTCCTTCAACACGATTAGTACAATCTACTTGTACAATATTTGATACAGAAAATTTTATCTCTTTTGTTATTTTATTTAATTCATCAACGATATGATGTGCGGAGTGGTAATATCCACTGACAATTTTACTTTTTTGTGCTTCTTCATTTTTTATTTTATACCATATCACATTTTCCCCATCGTTAACATTATAGCATGTTAAAGGAACATGCAATTCACTTAATCCTACATACCAATCGGTTTCTGATAATTGAATATTATTTTTTAGTTGATTTATGAAATGTGATGGACTGTTTGTAGGATATACATCAGTACTAGCGTTTGATACAAGTGTAATGTAAAAACTATCATCTATACTTTCAGAAATCATTTTCGTTTAAAGTGAAGTGTCAAGTTTGAAGTTCCAAATTCAAATGGCAATTTTAAACCGTGCTCATCTTTTAAGTTTACTTCAATTGTGTTAAAATAAGATTTTACAACTTTAGCGTATTGTGGTGTGTGAAATAGAAAACATTTTACATTTCCATGCTCAATATTATATGCACTAACTTTACGAAGTAATGGTCCAATATCTTCTTGTTGCTTTACAATATCAACACATACATTAAGAATGTTTGGTATATTGTAATCTAAATTGCATAAAAAGTTTGCACGTGTTATTTGTGGTACTTCTACATTAGCAGGTTTTAGAAAAACAATATCTGTAAACGCAGTTGTATTTTCATTTATATATCCAAGTAAATGTTGTAATCCCTGTGTCATTCGAATGACAAAAAAATCTTTTAATTTTAAAGAATGTTTAATTCCAACCTGATTTTTATTTTTATAATATTTTAACAAGCGCAAGTGTTCAGGAATCATATCTAAAATGGATGTAATAGAAGTATAGTATCCTGGTGTAATATTAATGGTTGCAATTTGAACTTCATCATTAATGACGGCTTCTATTTCAATTTTTTCCTTTTGACGAACATTATAAAAACTAAAAGGTACATTAAGCTGTGTTAATGCAACATACCATTCTCCCTCACTTAAGTGAATAGGTTCTGCTAGCTTTACTATAAATGAAGAAGTTGTATTATTACTAAAAATTTCAGTACTTGCATTTGAAGGAAGAGTAACATAGAAATCATGTTTTATCATTGAACTCATTTTGAAGACTGAACAGAAATTGTTTTAATCCATGAATTCATACTTGACGGATATCCTAACCATTTTACGTACATCATACCTTTCTTTCGTTTTAATACTTTTTCGATTAAATATGTCTTGTTTGAATTCACATTTATTTTTTGTAATTCTTGTGTATAAAATATACCTTTAATTTCTTCATCATTCCAATCTTTTAATTTATATGTAATAGGATTTGTCGGAATACATTTATCAACGATAAATATTTCTTGAGACCATTTTGGTAAATATCCCTTTTCTAACTTATGCTTATATTTACTAACACGTACATAATCACCCGGGTGAAATTTACATGTTATTTTCTTTTTATTCATTTTATCACCGTACAATGTATTCCAAACTTGATCAACATTAGAATGAGTTACATCTGCAGGTGCCATTTTAATACTACTATGATACGTGTGATTATAATTTTTTACAATTTGCTCTAACACATCTATATAACGATATGTATTCTTAGCAGTAAAATAACGATACAATTTTTCTTTTAGTGTTCTTATAAATCGTTCTGCTAATGCACATTTAATTTCTGAATGTACACTATAATGATTAATTTCATATTCTTTAAATATTCGTTTTACATAACGATAATAAAATTCTGTACCTAAATCAGTTTGTACATTAAACACAGGAAGTTTAAAATTTTTAAAAATTTTTCTGATTGCTTTTGCCATTTCAGGACCTGTTTTTGTTTTTAAGGGAACACAATACGCGTACCGAGAAAAAATATCTATACAACATAATATATACTTATAATTTTTGTTATACTTTGCAATATTTTGCATATCTGCTAAATACATTTGTAATGTTTCATTTGGTGCACTAACATAATATTGTTTACGTTCAAACACTTTACGTGCTGGTGCATGTAATGTATACGCATCTTGAGATGCTAACCAATCTTTAATTTTCTTTTTCGATAAATTTGTTTTTCTTTGTAGTGTTTTAATACTTGATAAGGAAGCAGGATTCGTATAATCATAATATAATTTTGACAATTTTACCATTTTTACATTTTATAATCTTTCCAATTTTTAAATATATTTGCTACGATTGTTGGACTTTTTGATTTTTTAACTTTGCTATGTGATTTAACTATAGGTGTGGAAATAAATTCCCGTGGTACATTAATATCATCTAATAAACTTTTAAATTCATGAATACCTATGGGATTTCTAGAATATTTACGTGTACGAACAACATCATTTACTAAATCGATAATATTAGATCCTGGTATTATTTTTCCTTGAATACGTACTGTTCCCGTTTGATCCCAATGAATTTTATCAGAACTTGTTAACTGTTTTAATAATAGATCTGTTTTCCTTCGTTGTGTTTTCGGTACTGAATGTAAAATGTCCGATACAAAGGGTAAAATAGAATTATTCTTTTCTTCAGCTGATGATGTTTCAACAACATCTTTTTCAATAATAGGTAATGTGATAGGATTTTGTGAAACAGATGAAGTATAATTTAAATACTGTTGTAATGCTTGTTGATACAATTTCCATTTTTCATCAACACTAAGATTACGACGTTGTAAAATATTATTCATTTCTTCATCTAAACGTGATTGATGTGAATCTATTGATTTTATATTTGCATGCATTTGATGCATTGCATTATCAGGAACTAATATCATTTTACGAAATTCAGACATAGTTATCTTCCAAACAAACTACTTGCTACTGCACCAAGTAATGGTCCTAAAATTAATGGTAAAAATGCCCCACCTTTTTGTAATAAAATTTTTCTTTTCTTATTAATTGCTGTACGTTGTGCAGATAAAGATCGCAAGATCTTTTTATGTCTACGTAAACGTTGCTTCTGACGCGAATTCAATGGAATATTTCCTTTTATTGTGTTTTTAGCAACTTGTGAAATAGTACGTATTAAATCACCAGATGCATGTCGTATAATTTGTTTTCGCTTTGCGTTTTTGCATTTGCATAAAGCGCGGAGAGTATCAATGTGTTGTTTCACCTTCAACATCTTGAACTAAACTAAACGTAAACGACTGAATTACTGTCTTTTACATTTGCATATACATGCAATGTTTCATTAGGAAAAATATTTGTACGTAATCGTAATGCATCATTTGTTTTCTGAGTTAAGTCAAATAACAAATAAGTGTGAGGTTCACGTGTTACATCTTCGAACACATTCACAACTTGTTTACTATATCGTGGCATAATTTGTCTTGCTAAATATTGTATTTGTAATTTATCACGAGGATTTTTAAATACTATAATATAATGTGCATTTAAACTTATATCACGAGCATGTTTTCCTTTTGGAAATAAATTTTGAACAATAAATATTACTGTTAATTTTTTATGATGTGCATATTTTGTAAATAAGTTTGCAACATCACCATTGGTTTCAGACATTAAATCATCTAATATTAATAATGAATTTTCTTGTATTTCAAAATTATTCATGTCTGGAATTCCCTCTACGTAACGAATTTGTGCACTTACATCCAAATTTGGAATGACTGCACCGTAACACCATACAATTTCATTAAATTTCATAGTAAACATTTGATCGCGTTCATTTAATAAACGATTTACAAAACATGTTTTACCTGCACGTGAAGGACCAGCAATTAAAATGGTTGATGGATGTTGAAACTTTAACATCTTGTATTAAAATGAATGCACACAACAGATACCATACTTTATATATACAATCATTCACACACTCACTCATACAATTAACAAAATAAATTAAGAATAAGTTAAAAAAAATTAAAACTTGAAATGACTAGAATCACAGCTTAGCTGTTGTTATGAGTATACTTTGGTCTAGAATTTATGAGTTTGCACAGCAAACGATGGAATAAATAAATAAATAGTGATAGTCTACTATTGTTGTGTTAAAATAAATAAAATCAATCACTTATAAGCCAAGCTAAAATTATTCTACAAAACCATGAGGTAAACTTCGAGTTTTTGGTATCGGTCCGTTATTTTGTATATCGTCAATTCGTTTTCGTTTTTTGTTTACCTCTTGGTGTGTTTTCGTCTCATTACGTGAAAAGATTTTGAAACCATGTTTTCGCACAATACTATTTGGATTATCTATGATGGTTGAATTAATTTCTCCTGTTACTAATCCATAGAAAGTCTCGAAGTTTATTCTTTGAGAGGTCCTATCATTTAGTGAAATTCCCCGAATTTTGTGAATATAACGAAATTCCCCTGAGGCATTTTTAAGCCTCATACTATAATTTTTTGGCCCTAACCCTATAAACGTCACAAACTCCCACCCTTGTTCTATTTCATTAGTCAGATCACCCAAATAGTTTCCAAGCTTCAACGGAGGTTCACTATCTTTTTTACACGTAAACATAATACTGTCTGTATCACAATAAATTACGTCATTAGGTCCTACAGTCACAAGTAAATCAAATAATTGTAGCCTGGCCCATGAGGTAATAAAACCAGCAAGTATGACGTTGGAAAATTCCAGAGGTACATTCTCAGTTTCCAGGTCTTTATATGTGAGAATGAGATGATCTTCACCAATTGGAATAACACTATGAACCTCATACCGCGGTGTGGTAAGGTACCTATGAAACTCTGTCCCACTATCAACAATCACACACTGTGTCATATCTGTGCGCTGCCCCCATTTTCCGTATAAGGAATTGAGGTACAACTTCGCGCATTGTCTAAGTCCAGGGTTCGACCTAATATTATCTTTATTTAATTTTATGCCTTCATGAACATAATAATCGTCAATGTATTTTTGCTTGTCTTCTTCAGTTTTACACCAAGCAGGATAGCCTGAGGCTTCCTGCTTCATCTGAAGAAACGTATTCACATAGTCCCGGAATAAACTAGGTGAATTCCGATCTTCAGAACCCATTAGTTCGAATTCCCAAATTTCATAAATTTTGACGATCTTATAACCGTTTGCAAGAGCGCGGTGAAGCTCTGGTGTACAAAAAGTTCCAGTTAATGCACGTTCAGAATCACTATGTGTGCAATTGTCATTAGTTTGTTCTTCTTCCATACATATCCTGCAAAGCCCGAAAAGTAAACGGCCTTGCGCTACGTACGGCAAAACAGGAAAAAAGAGTTGTTTTGGAGCCAATACGGTACATTTTACAATCCCATGAATTTTTCCCACATCTGGGAAAACCGGCCCCTTATGTACCTTAGGCGGTCCCACCGGAAGAGGTTTCCTTGCCATTACCCATGGATATAACGATGTGATATCAAAATATTTTATTTCTTCATCGTCCGCACAATTCACATATGAACGGAAAACTTCTGTTCGTCCGCCGTTGTAGCAACTCTTAGGAATAAGAAAGTCGGTGGTAGTACTGCAATGTTCTTTAAGGAACTTTTGCAAGTCTACATCTGTGCGTACTTTATCATCCCAAGAGCACTCCCATATTTCATACAAATTCATTTTGAGAATTTCTGTGAAATATTTCCGACGGATTTCCGTGTGTTCATACCTTTTTTCAAATGTGTTGTACGGACCATGCGCGTTATCTATTATCGCGTTACGATTATTCGGGAAACAGGTCTTACAAGCATGCCAGTAACAACCCATAAATTCAAAGACAGCGTTGAGCTCTGCATGGTATCCGTCAACATTATACCTTCCAAAAGATTGTTCTCCATTTCGTCCAGCATGCTGAATTTCTATACCCATTTGATGCTCCATATATTTTAGCCATTTCATTGCTTTCTCGCTTGTTTTTGTTTTATGATGGAACCCCAAAGGTGGTATAATAGAGATACTTTCTTCTGGAAGATATGATGTTCGATATGTTTGCATGGCTAAACTTGCAATTGTTGACGATACTAGAAAACATTGTAAACCACCCGTTTTCTCTTCTATAATATTACTAAATTTGATAACACTTTCTGTGAGAATTCTCACATCGTTTTCACAATACTCCAGCATATCCTTTTGCAAATTAAATTGCTCTCCCAGATGCACCCGTTCTTGGTGCCATCCCTCCAACCGTTGTCTTTCTTCAGTACTTCGCGATTCAGGGTCATAGTATTCTATTCTCGGATAGGGTCCTACATAATTTTGATTTTCTACTGTATTAAACAGGTATGGGAAATCTCCCTTCTTTAAATTTTCAGAAAGGCCTAATGTCTTCGGGAGTCTTGCCAACTTAACCCCGAGGAAAAGATAAGAATCCCTGAAAATGATTTTGTTATCAATAGAAATACTAAAAATCTTCTGACCCTGAATTAAGGTTTTTGGAATAATATGCTGAGACTCAATGAGAGATCTCAAACAGAAAATGCTGTCAAAGCGTGAAGCATTATGTGCAATTACACAAACCTTATTAAATTTGGGTCTATCTAGTAATATGTGTGAAATAAACTCGTCTATGGTTTTAAAAGAAAACGAGCGGTTACCGTTTTTATCGCCACATGTACTGCATGGCTCATCAATGCCTTTGTTTATACAATCATGGCATACGTGTCTAAGACACACTAAGCATACAACATGTTCCCGTTCGCCACGTTCATTTTCAGGTTTCAGCATGGTCTCTACATCATAAACAATATAAAGAAACCTCTTGATATGAGTAGGTTTCAGTTTCTTCACATAACATGAGTGACCTTCCTGTATATGTTCACGACAAGTACTACAAAAGTATTCACCACATGCATGATCCGATTTCCGACTTCTTAAATCATAGATTGCATTACACTTGGTGCAGACCTTAACATATTCGCACACACTCTTGCCAATTTTATTACCTTTCAAGTGATTGTCAAAACATTCACCCCTAGTAAAATATCTGTTGCATACATTACATTTCATTTTATACATGCTAATGTCCACTTTATGCACATGTTCGCAAGATGAACACATTAACTCACACTTATGTGATCGATTTGGACTATTAAAAGGCATTAAACAATTTAAACAATACTTCCTCTTTCTTAGAAATGAAGTAATCGTTCTAATAGGACGAAAATGTCCAATAGTTCCCCTCTCATCGTAATAGATATAAACTGGTTTTGCTTCCTTTAAATCTGGTCGTTGTACTCCTGTTTCTGGGTAACGCACTCTAAATTCACGCATTGTTTCGGGAACTTTTTCATATATAATAATTTGATAATTTGGACTCAAATGATTTTGAAATAGTTCAACATCATTAAAATCCATTCCATTTTTTCCTTTAAAGCTAACACCTGCACGTGTACAGAGGGCAATAGCTCTACTCTTTAATTCATGACGGTTTGGATCTGTTAAACGGGATAAATTAGAGATAGAGTCTGTATATTTAGCTATGCCCCAAGCGATACTTTTAGGTAAACAAAGTTTGTCAGTATCGCTTCCCGGAGGATCTACCAAATGTTGTACCAAAAATTCATTCAAGGGTAAATATTTGTTTAGTGATGAATTGTTACTTCGACTTCTTCCAGCACCAAACATCGAATTTACTATATGGAAACGAAATAGGACATTATCACCTAAAAGAAAATCTTCATTACTATTTAAAACTCTAGTAATGGAAGATAAAATGAACTTGGCAGAAATATCTTTGCGGCGTCTCCATGGAACATACACTGCTTTGTTATCCTTACTATTCGAGGAATCAATGTACATTCCAACAAAATCATTAGGTCTTGCATTATTAAGAACATTATTTAATGCAAAGTTCATTAAGTTTTCAATATAGGCCGCAGGATTTCTAATTTCTTCATTTCCCCTTGGCCTTACCGCAATTTCATGTCCCACTAAGTTAAACTTAGTGAAACTCTTTCTGCTTTCGTGTGCAACTTCGAAGTTACCTTCCCCTGTATTATGAACATCTCTTTGACCACTACGATCAACCATAGGAACGTAGCCGGATGTGCTAGGCTGTGGAGACCGCATCCCGTAACCCCGAATATCCCTTGAACATTGTACACTTGATGATTGTATTTCTTCTTCAGTTACAACATCCACAGGATTTTGACCATTTTCACATAGTTCATTCAATAAGGTCTCCATATAATCAGATGTTCCAAATTCGTCTCGATTAACTATAACTGCGGAATTTTGAATCATATGCGTACCATCTGCTTCACTATTTAAATGTTCATTAATAATCTCATCGATTAAATTGAAATCTTCTTCTTGAAGTGTATTTTCCAAGGTTACATTTTCTTGGTGGACCGAGGTTACGGAATTCTCATTAACAGATGGCATCGCATTATTATTATTATTAACCAAAATAAAACGCGTTCCATAATTACAAAATTCGGCTACCTCTGCTGCATTTATCCTATCACCTTGGGTGCAATTAAAATAATTAAAATGCACGAATTTATCATGTGCCCACTGGTACATGATTTGTTCACGGAAAAATCCGTGTGCGAACAATTCAACGATGTCAGCGCTAGACATCGTGTATTGCAATATAAGTGCTTGATTATCATAATAAAAATTAAAAAGAGCAGATAGCAAGGTATCATACCTTTCACTTCCGCGTAGTCCCTGGCGTTGTTTGTCCATAATTCTCCACCAGGTCTCCAACACACGTTCCTTTGTATTGAGTCCTTCAATCACCGCCGCCAAGTAAATTTCATCAACTTCATTGAAGTCTTCAACCATAGATGCACCAAGAAATTCCATCTGAAAATATACGTAAAATAATTTTCAGTATTTTATAAACAAATACATACAGCATATACAATAGAATTTTCATCTTGAAAAAATCATCAAAACTGTTATACTGTGAATATATTAAAATTTTTAATAAAACACTTAATGAGTGTAAACCGAAAAATATTTAAAAATATGATCTAAAAATAATAAATACATGTGATCGCTAAAATCGTTATACACAAATGTAATAAGTTTGAATAATTGTATTGCTTTATTCAAATACTCGCATATATATATATATATATATATATATATATATATATATATATATATATATAACCTAAAAAGTATAAGTTTCATTAACATTCAATATTTCTTTCAAAAACATCAAATTCAATCTTAAATAATCAAGTATGTATAATAAAAATGGACTTACAATTTTCTTCTAACTTAATCTGCTAACTCTGCTGAAAGTCTCACAACAGTTCTTCTTTTTTCCCTTTAGCGTTTTCTATGCTGTCTCTTGCGCTCTCTGCTATTCTTATAATCTTTATATATATATATATGTACAACTGCAACAATATAGTTAATATTAATACTCTTTTCTAAATATAATATTTTAGTATTTCTTTAAATATGTTTCTATAAATTTATTCAGTAAGTAAATATTGTGTTGAAGGTATGGTTACCAACAAACATTTGACAACGTTTCTTCATCCATGCGTTATATATACCATACTGGTCACAACGCACAAAAAAATAAACAAAAGAAATTCCTAGCCTTACTAAGAAAGGAATTTTTAAACCTTTAACACAAGTTCACAAATGAAATTTGCTCTTGCGAGTAATTTATTAGGAGAATATAAATAATTAATATTTTCGAAATTATTTGTAGGCTCACATGAAATGTTCGAGTAATTAATTACGATAGAATAAATAATTTTATAAGTTCGAAACATCATTGGTATGCTCACATAAAATGTTCGAGTAATTAAGGAGCTTGCTTAGCAAGCACCTGCGTACGAGACTATAAAACTAAATGGTTTTGCGTACGAGATTACAAAACTAAATGCCTTTGGGTACGAGATTATATTTCACGCCACAAACCGTGTTACATCCTATACAGGTAGTAGTGTTATACTTAGTGTAAATAATATAATTAATTTCGTTATAAAATTACAATTAATGCAAATTATACGTATACCTTTACTAATGTTTAAAGTTACATTTACCAAACGTGTACAAAATTACTTGATAAACTCTTATGTTTATGTTCTGTTAAGTTCCATAATGTTCGGAATCATTCGTGTGGTACAATTACCAATATGTATAGGAATTGTGTATAAACGCTTATGTTTATGTTCGGCAATGTTCGTAAAACTTCGGAAATCTTCGTGTAAACTTGTTCAAATGTCCAATTATTGATGTTTTATAATAAGATAATATTATATTATAAACCTTATTACATATACTACATATCATTAATGCAAAGAAAACACATTAAAATTCATCCACCATGTTTGTTTTTTAAACAATGCCATCTGTACACATAACATTGACATTAGTGTGTATAAGACTGTGCGTGTGTGTGTACATGTATCATAGCAAGTTACCGAGTGTTGTTTGTTTTTATAACCGGCAATACCCCGCGCAGTTTCCGGCCGGCAATATTTTACGCGTCCCGCGTCGCGAAACCTTTTTCCGGGCGCAAATACCGCGCGGCGCGCACCGGTCGCGGTAAAAAGGCGCGAAAATGTTATTTATTTTAGTAATATCATTCATTTTATCTATTGATATAAAAATATAACCTCTAATAAACATATTTCCAAAGTTTCAAAAAAAATCGACGCCATATTGTTTATGCAAATTCATTAAATTTTAATTTTAAAGTTACAGTGTTCTAATCTGTATAGTAGTGTTCCTTAGGTCCTAACGATTAAGAAAATACCTTTCTTTTGTTTCTATGACCAATAGTTTGGCCAAAAAAAGCGAAAAAATAAAAAAACTGTAGTTTTGGAACACCCTGTATAAAATCGAAAAAAATAAAAATTGTTCAAATGTATCATGTAGGGTGTCTTTCTATATAGATTTTGACCTGACAAATCGATTTCTGTTGTCCATTTTCACCTACGATGAATAGTTTACGAGATATGACCATTTAAAATTATTTTCAAGTTACAATGTTCTAACTGAAATTGTAGTGTTCCTTAGGTCCTATCCTTCAAGAAAATACCTTTCTTTACTTTCTACGACCAGTAGTTTACCGTAAAACGTAATACCAGTCCGCACCCTTCCCTTGTAAGAATTCAAAAAAAATAAAAATTGTTCAAGTTTATCGTGTAGGTTGTCTTTCTATATAGATTTTGACCTGACAAATCCATTTTTCTACTCCGTTTTGTTCTACAATCAATAGTTAACGATTTATGAATATTTAAAGTTATTATGCGGAAAAATCTTAGTCTTTTACCATGAGCGGCACCTATATAACCATGATTTTCAGTACTATACATGTTTTTGTGTGCGTAACATCATAACTTTTCGCTCTACTGTTATTTGTAGAAACGGTAATGCCTCATACGTTTACCGAAAAAATATTTTGTCATTTCCCCGCCATATTTTAGTTGTTCGTATACAGTTTTCGTATGTGCTTCAAACATGGAAAAAGAAGATGGCAATTTTATGTTAGGTATGTATGAACATTTTAAATTTGCATGTGCTTTCCATTAGCTCTACATATGCATATCTGCTAATTCCATTTGTAATGTTTCAATTGGTACACATATCTTTAAAGTAGCGCTAAATAATTTACCCGTGTATTCAAATTTCGTATACGCCACTGTTCTCAAATCGTTTGAATTGTCTTAAATTCCATCTCATCCCATTCAGCGTCCATTAAAGATCGCTTCAAGTATGCACATTCACGCTTTTTTCCCACACCCCTCTCTCACACATACAAATATACATACATACACATGCAACATCAATAAATTATTGTTAAGGAAGGCTTTCACCTTTGCTGCTGTTTGCTCAATGGCAAATATTTCATGACAAACGTATGTTTAAATTATTATATAAATTGTAATAAACAAAACATTGTAATGTTACACCATTTCATGAGAGCAACGTCTCTCCTTTAACTTAGCCAGTATAAACATAGGACGTAAAACTTATGATTTCATTGTAGTTTTACTGTTTGAGGTCCCGGGTTTGATCACGGTCCCCCACCAATCAAAATATATGTAAGCTGCCTCTTACTTTCTTTATTACACCATTTCATGAGAGCAACGTCTCTCATTTAGCCTATCAAGCATAATCGTGGGACGTAAAACTCAAGATTTCATTGTAGTTTTACTGTTTCAGGTCCAGGATTCGATCTCGACCCCCCACCAATCAATATGCACGTAAGCTTCCTCGTTGATATCATGTTTCCTCCCACTTTCTTCATTCCATTATTTTATGAGAGCAACGTCTCTCCTTTACCCTAACCATTATAATCGTGGCATGCAAAACTCAAAGATTTCGTTTCCTCCCACTTTCTATATACTCTTTTAAGAGCTTTCTGTGTACAGCGAAGCACTATAAAAGATCCATTTGTCTTAATCATCCGTCTCCCTTAGACTACCGGGCAAAAGCGTTGGACGTTAAACTCAGCATTTCATGAAGCTCTACAGAATGGGGTCCCAGGTTCGATCCCAGTTCGCGCCGTGTGGCCTTTGTGGTGGACAATCAACATGTGCGTAATCTTCCTCGGGGTTCTCCCATCTTCTCTCACATAACTTGTATAAGAAGTACACGTTCAAACTTCATTCACATTTACATACACGACCATTATATTTACTAGTATTTCCACCGCTGTTAAAATTTAACTCAAATCACGTTAAGTTTATTATTCTAACAATCATTAAAGCTAAATCATTGCTGGCCTACTCATTATCGTGAAATCCAAACCATCCCACCTAAACTCCAAGCCGGGTCTCTCACTCAATCAAATTCCAATCGCGCTAATACAAAAAGCAAATTAAGGGAAAACGCCTCCCCACGCTATGATCACAAATCATATCAATAAAACGTATAAGAATTCTTACCTTTTAATTGTAGAAGAAATAACTTTAATCACAAAACAAGCACCAACTACGTAACACACACACACACACACACCTAATCAGATAATAAGATACATATATAATCTACATCGCGTTTTTAAACACGGAAGTTCCATCACCTCTCTTCCCTCATACTTTTTTTTTTCAAGTTAAAGCACTGTGGGCGGGGATAATCTACAGCTGCTACAAGGAAACGTTTCTCACGGTCAAGTTACCAAAACTTTTACAATAACAACAACATATTAACAAAGCAGAAAAGAAAAAAAGAATTGTCTCTTCTAAAAGTAGAAAAAATATAGCATACATTCACGTAAACACGGGTAGTCTATTTTTTTCTCATGGTTTTTCAACACACACACACACACACACACACACATATATATATATATATATATATATATATATATATATATATATATATATATATATATATATATATATACAGAATCAATAGGGCTTTTCAATATAATAGAGGGATTCTCATTCTTAAAACAGATACACATAATAGTTCATTCACATCTGCCTTCTGATTCACGTAAACAGGATGCAGGGTAGTCTGTTTTTTTTTTCTCATGATTTTTCAACACACACATATATATACTCTCTTGGGGTCTTGTGAACACGAGCTCTCTTTTCATGCTTCATTACATCTTTCTATAGGTTAATATATAAGAATATCATTGGAAGTCTCTTAGAGCCAAAACACATCATACATGCTTCACTAAACAGCAATTATCAATCACACAAAGTATAAACGTTCTCTTCCTCTCTCTACCTCTCTCTCGCCATCTCTCTCTCTTACCACATCACCTGTTTTTTTTTCTCAATTTTCAATACCCCACCCCTCCCATCATACACTCTACAATTCAATCATCCCATTGAATTTAGTCCACCTGGACTTGTTTTTCACCTCAAATTACATTATATTACCGGAAGTATTCCCCCCTCCCTCCTCTATAGCGCATCAGATCAATATATACAGTACAGCTGTGTTTATCTAGCATCAACCTCACCCCTCCAAACTCTATTTACTCATATACTCTTCATTGTTCATCAATCAAAATTTTGACAGTCAACATTTTGGTTATACACTACTCTCGTCTTCAGGGCGATTATACTGAGACCAGTTTGTGTGTACTATTTATAGGAGAGGAAAGTGGGCGGGGTTAAGAATCCGTGTCTCTGATTGGATGGTCTATAGCTTGACGCTGATTTCTTCAGTACATACAATGCCGTACAATGGACTGCAACTAACTGAAACAAAACTTTTGAAAATGAGTGGGAAATGGTAATTAAAATCCAATAGATATTCAAAAAATGTTAATGTTAACGAAATAAACGTTTTAAAATCCAAGTTATAAGGTCAATTTTTGTGAATTTTAGGGTCATTTTACATAGTGTCATTTCATAGGTCACTTTTTAGAAAATTTTAGGTCAACAAGTTTCGGGCCCTTTAATGAGTATCTAGTAGGTTCTTTTTTTTCGTAAGGTTTTTGGTTTATAATTTGAAATAAAGGCATATATTACTATGCCTTTAGTATTCTGATTTGTTATCTTTAACTAGAACTAACATTTTGTTTGCATGCTCATAATTAATTTATATTTTTATGTTTTAAAAAATCTACAGTCAAATTTACGTTAGGTTTAATTGCAAAATAGCAGTTTTCAAGTTCAAGGCAAGTATTGAAAAGTTTGATCACTACATGATTACTCACAGTCAATTAAAAAAAGTACAGTAGTATAAAATATATAATATGCCTGAGTAAAAAACAAATGTGTTTCATTTCAAACACTAAACTCCAATTTAAAATGGATAACTCTTTATAACGTTCTGTGATTATACAATGTTTAATTATATTCGAGCTGTCAAAATTACTATTTCTTTTTGTCAATATCACTTACCGTAATTAATAACAGAGAGTAGAAAGTAATGTGTCTAACTTTGAACTTGAATTCCCATATCATTTTGATTCAGGAAACTTAACTCAATATAATATATTACATTGACAGGAGTGTAGTCATTTCATATTGTTCCAGGCTACCTGAGCAACATTAACAATATTTTTCTAAAAAATTATTTTGATATCATTTGTGTAATTTGTAGAAATGAACTTAACGTAGATACTGTAGTTGTAAAAATGGTGTGCATCCTATTCGTGAAGCTATAGTATACAAAGGAAAAGCGATGTGTACGAAAAGTTACAGAGAAAGTGTATTAAGAAAGTGCAAATTTTAAGCATACGATTAATTCAGGGAGGGGGGGGGAGAGGCAAAAATCTTATTCCAGAAAGTCTTGACATTTTTACATCACAAGTTACAAAATAACAACTTCAAATGAATCCCCCGAAAGCTGAAAGTAAGTGCGTTGTTATAAATTACGCTCTCGTATCTGCTGTAAGACCTAGATCGTTTCTGTCACCCACGTAGACAAGCTTTACTCTAAATCTACGTCGATTGGCCTATACAGTTCAAAACACTTCATAAACATATTTCATCAGTGGGAGTGTGAACATCTTACCGTGAAGCCAAAATCTACCTAACATCGATCTACGATCGCACCTCGTGATCTTCCTGTCGTTTCTCACAGCTGTGAATAATCTTGCGCCAACTATATGTAGAAATGTAGGATTAGATTGTTCCACCATTTGTGAACACTGTAATGGACTTTCCTGCGATAATTCTTCTGCCTATGACGATGTTATTGACTTCGATGATGACGAGTGTGAACAGTGTAGCATTTTGTTTCAACCATATTGGACTGAAAGCTTAATTGAATTTTATCAGTTAATAAGTAAACACTGATTGCATAAAATGTGTAGCAATTATTGTAGAAAGTAGAATATTTGGGTCTACTGTCTACATTGCATGTGTTTGGGGTGGGTGGTCCGTGATGTTATTAAAGTGTAAAGTCAATTATTTTTCACTGTTAAGCAGCTACCGATTGTTGCCAGTCGAGGACATGGCGGGTCCATAGGTGATAGAAAATAGAACGACCCTAATCTAAGTTAGGAACAATTCCCCGAACTAAAATTGGCCATATTAGCAATAATACAAGTAAAAAAAATTAATAAAATATAGTAACCATAAATGTGTATATTACAGTTATAAATAAAATATTAACTTATGTGCATAGGACTATTAATAATGTATATACATGTATAAATTTTAAAGCTAAGAGTTATATTTCGTTCCGTTTGTCATATTTTCGTGGTATATTAGAAGGGTAAAAGTACTGGATTCGATTCTATGAAAATCTCTCATTTGTATTGTCAAACAGGATTAAGAATTCTTTTTCCTCCTTGTAATTCTTCTAGATATTGCAACGAAACTTGGCACATAGGCAATAGTATCTTTCAAGGTAGATTATATTCAGGCATCTGTACCCGGTACCGCTTCAGATGTCCCCAAATTAAAAAAAAAAAAAGATTTTTGCATGGAAATTTTCATATTTATCCCAAAACACTTTTCTTTTTTATATTATAAACATAAGCGCGCGGTATCATTTAAAGTAATGTTTCTTTCTGAAAAGAATGACGTGTTAATCGTGATACTTTATTGTATAGTACTGTGTTTGGAAACTTATTTTATATATATATATATATATATATATATATATATATATATATGTCCCTCTTTTATTTATTTATACTTGAAATTCGATATGGTCAAGTAAGATTGAGAAATATTTTTCCGTCGTAACTATTCTATATTGCAATAAAACTTAGAACACACATGACATATAGACCATAGTATTTTGCAAAGTAGATTATTTTCAGATACTTGTAGCCAGGATCGCTCTAAAGGGAACTAAATTTCAAAAGAGGGATTTTGGAGGGAAATTCTCTATTTTACTTCGAATTTCACTTTCCTTGTACATCATGCAAATATGCGCATGATACCATTTGAAATCATGTTTTATTCTGAAGAGAATGATGTATAATCCATGATATTCGGACGAATAGTACTAAAGTAGTAGTTACTTAGCTGAAAGTCAACATTTTCTTCAAAAATGCAAGAGTCTAAAAGGGTTAAGGGGGTTAGAGAGGAAAGCAAGAGGGGGAGGGGTGGGGATTTTCCAGAATACTCCTTATATTGTGGTCTAACGTTCCAGAAAAATTCAACTTGTTACTAATTAGTCCCGACACAAATCCTTTATTGACTGGACTAGAGCACGTGAACGAGACTCAGAACCCAGTTTTCCTCTCTGAAAGACGGTGTTTCAATACCTCATCGCTAGCAATTTTTTAAATATAGTTTGTCAACGGATTTTAGTGGCGGTTATTGGAAAATAGTGAGCAAGCTTTAGGGAATATTTTACGATAATCGACCAGATGTGGCCAAAAAATGTATGCAAATATCGGTTTTCTTCAGAATAGAAGCCACCTTTTTCACAGCT
Organism: Thermobia domestica; assembly: GCF_964235325.1. NCBI lineage: Eukaryota > Metazoa > Arthropoda > Insecta > Zygentoma > Lepismatidae > Thermobia > Thermobia domestica. The sequence continues at coordinate 15,750,863 of NC_137467.1, forward strand.
TTGAGTGCACATTCCCGCTAATCAATCCTTTTTTTTTTAAATTTATCAGCCTATTTTTGTGGCAGGATATCATCAAATATTCTCTGGAGTTTGGCCAATATTTTCCCATAGTCTGCGTTTCAATTCCATGAAAACTTAAAAAAAAAAAAAAAAAAAAACCTAAAAATTTTGAAAAAAAAATGGCAAGCGTTGATGTATTGAAACACCGTTTTCTGTAATGCATAAGCATAGCCCAACAAAGTTCGGAGTACCGTTCAGGATAGTTCCGCTGCCGACAGCTCTAGCGCAACACGATTAGTTTGGAGAACCAGTTCCGCGCGCGGTTAACTACAAATGAAACGCCGGTGGTGTAAACTGACAGTGGCGTATTTACGATTTTGTTTCGGGAGGGGCTTTGCTAACTTTCGGGGGGGGGGCTTTGCCTGGAAATGTGAAAATTCTGCAAGATATTTCATTTACTTTACTATACTAAATAAATTTCGGGGGGGCTTAAGTCCGGAAGCCACCCCCCTAAATACGCCACTGGACATTCGTATTCACTGTCAGTGTCAGCCTTTGGATTAACTTCGTTTTAACAATAAACTGATTTCTGTTTTCCACATATGATACTATGTTGTAGTGGGCAAAGTGTAAAATTTTTGTTGGACAGTTGATCTGGGCAAAACAACACATTGGTGACAGAGCATTTTAAGAAAATATTGGTCTCACTCCTATCTACAGAAGGGAAAGAACATCACAATATAGATTATCACAAGATTAATTATGCATACTGTGACGTTCTTCATTTAATTTCGCACGCCTGGTAAAGCGTTTCGTAGACAAATGTCATTGTTCAGTTTGAAGGTAGTCACACAGGAAAGTGATATTTGAATGATAATACAGTCGAATAGGGGTATCAAATACATTTTATTAGTTTATCGATACTGTGTGCAAACAGGAGTCAATTTGCAAGTTGTAAGACACCATTACCCTTACCGTCCCCCCAGTAAGTGCTCTTATCTTGCAAACTGCGTACGGTTTTACTTCACCACTGTGTTGGGTACCCAAGAACCCCCCCCCCCCCCCGATACCAACAATGAAGTATACAGGGTGAGCACAGAAACAGTCCCAGGTTTCAAATTAGTATAAATTTAATATGCGAAGGAATATTTTGCTGAAATTTTGAACAGTGATACATAAACGCAAAAAGTTTTTGTAGCAATAATTGAAATCACAAACACTCGATGTGCGCGCCACCTGTAACGCGGGAAATATCAAGGCGGTAATCTAGCTCCAACCACACGTTGTGAAGCATATCCGGTGTGATGGAGTTGACAGCATCACTGATGCGTTCTTGGAGAGTTGCGGGTAGTGGCGGTGCATACACTTTGTCCTTCACAAATCCCCACAGAAAGAAGTCACAAACAGTGAGGTCAGGTGATCTTGGAGGCCACTTGCAAAGAACTTGATCATTGACTCCAGAGCGCCCTATCCATCGGTTTGGGAGGTTCTCGTTTAGAAACCTGCGTACAGCACGATGCCAGTGTGGCGGCGCTCCATCTTGTTGTAGAACGAAGTCGTCTATCTCTGCTTTACTAAGTTGCGGAATCAACCAGTTACGTAGCAATGCTAAGTAACTTTCACCTGTAATTGTTTGTTCCTGAAAGAAGAACGGACCGTGCACCCGGCGCTCTGATACTGCACAAAAAACATTGATTTTCGGTGACTCACGTTCCACATTTACAGTTGCATGAAGATTCTGGGTTCCCCATATCCTTACATTGTGTCTATTCAGCTTTCCACTTAAGTGAAATGTCGCCTCATCGCTGAAAATGATCTTCGTCAGAAAGTTTTCGTCGTCCTCCATGAAATTTTGCATAGTCTCACAGAACTCACGGCGCTTTACCTTGTCTTGTGGGTATAACTTCTGAACCAACTGCAGTCGGTACGGGTAACATCGCAAACGCTTGCGTAAGATCTTGCTTACTGTTGTTTGTGGCATCTGCAACTCTCGGCTAGCCTTACGTGTAGACTTCTGTGGGCTGTGTACGAAGGCTGTTCTTACGCGCTCCACAGTTTCCTCGGAGACTGGACGTCGCCCTGAATGTCCTTTTCTTTGATCACAAATGCACCCCGTCTCAATAAACGTTCTATGCCACTTCACAATGGATTTGTGTGTGGGTGGATCAGCATTAAATTGTCGTTTGAAACCACGCTGCACTCTCACAAAACTGCTTGTTTTTGCAAATTGTAAAACGCATCAGCTTCGTTGCTGTGGGGTGAACGCCATTTTCGATGTTACTGCCCTCTAGCTGCCCTGGTCAGAACTAGATAGATGGGAAAATACTTTGAGTTTACTGAGCTCTGTACAAAATTTCATGTAAATATTGAATTAAATGTTAATTATATGGCACTGTGCTCACGCTATATATCTTAAAAAGTGATAATTTCGAACTATTCTCAAAATCTGTTCAATTTTGAACTTTGAACGGTAGTAATTCGAGCACACTTCCGATCGATGATTTCTCCGTTTGTGTAATTGTTTCATATGTAGAAACAAGTCGATTGAGCACAGTATCGATATGGAGTCAGAGTAACACCTCGCGACCTTCCCTAGTGAGATAAAGAAACGTATGTGGCGTATGTAAAAGCGTAGGTTACATGCATAAATCCTGTAGTTTTTTATTTAAATTACAACCCTATGTAACATCCTGTAGCAAATGTTTAACTGAAAACGTTTTTTTTATCATACTTTCCGTATAAGTGTTCCGAATAAACGTATTTTCCGTAAGAATGAAAGAACTATATGTAGGCGGTCAGTATCTTACATACAAATGGACGTATATAACCTATAGCAGACGTATGTAATATACGGAAGACAGTTAGATGTCAGAAATCCTTCAGCAGCATGATGTAACATCTAATCGGGGAAAGGGCAGTACTTATGTAGCATATGAATAACATATGCTCTGTACAGATTTCCGTAGTAAGCATATGGATTCCGTATATTTGTACAATATATCGGTCGGATAATGGGTTTTTCTCAGTGTATGATAATGAAGACTGCAATATTTCTGGAAACTTTAATGACTATGATTTTTGAGTTTAGCGTCCATTTCAGCAGCGAGGCTATATGACACGTGGACCTACAGCTTAACGTGGATTTCAAACTACATGAGCTCCCGCTAGGAATCGAACCAGGGTCTCCAACACCAATGGCGGGTACGCAAACCACTTAGCCACGAGGGAACTCTCGGAAAACCTGAACGGTTACATAATATACGACGAGTAAAGACAAATAATTGCAGCTCCTATTGCAAACTGCATTTACAATCAACCTACAGAAGCAAGAATAACTTTCATTTCATTTTAAGCAAGAATATGATACGGAGTCAGCGTTCCAAGAATAAGTTTCATTTCAATATGATATAGAGACAGCGTTCCAAGAATAAGTTCCATTTCAATATGATATGGAGTCAGTGTTCCAAGAATAAGTATCATTTGAATATGATACGGAGTCAGTGTTTCAATAATAAGTTTCATTTCAATATGATACGGAGTCAGCGTTCCAAGAATAAGTTTCATTTCAATATGATATAGAGACAGCGTTCCAAGAATAAGTTCCATTTCAATATGATATGGAGTCAGCGTTCCAAGAATAAGTATCATTTGAATATGATACGGAGTCAGCGTTTCAATAATAAGTTTCATTTCAATATGATATGGAGTCAGCGTTCCAAGAATAAGTTTCATTTCAATATGATATAGAAACAGCGTTCCAAGAATAAGTTCCATTTCAATATGATACGGAGTCAGCGTTTCAATAATAAGTTTCATTTCAGTATGATACGGAGTCAGCGTTCCAAGAATAAGTTTCATTTCAATATGATATAGAGACAGCGTTCCAAGAATAAGTTCCATTTCAATATGATATGGAGTCAGCGTTTCAAGAATAAGTATCATTTGAATATGATATGGAGTCAGCGTTTCAAGAATAAGTTTCATTTCAATATGATATAGAGACAGCGTTCCAAGAATAAGTTCCATTTCAATATGATATGGAGTCAGCGTTCCAAGAATAAGTTTCATTTCAATATGATATAGGGACAGCGTTCCAAGAATAAGTTCCATTTCAATATGATATGGAGTCAGCGTTCCAAGAATAAGTATCATTTGAATATGATATGGAGTCAGCGTTCCAAGATTAAGTTTCATTTCAATATGATATAGAGACAGCGTTCTAAGAATAAGTTCCATTTGAATATGATATGGAGTCAGCGTTCCAAGAATAAGTTTCATTTCAATATGATATAGAGACAGAGTTCCAAGAATAAGTTCCATTTCAATATGATATGGAGTCAGCGTTCCAAGAATAAGTATCATTTCAATATGATATGGAGTCAGTGTTCCAAGAATAACTTTTATTTCAATATGATATGAGTCAGCGTTCCAAGAATAACTTTTGTTTCAATATATTGAGTCAGCGTTCCAAGAATAACTTTTATTTCAATATGATATGGTAACAGCGCCCCAAGAATAACTTTTATTTCAATATGATATGGAGTCAGCGTTCCAAGAATAACTTTTATTTCAATATGATACGGAGCCAGCGTCCCAAGAATAACTTTTATTTCAATATGATATGAGTCAGCGTTCTAAGAATAACTTTTATTTCAATATATTGAGTCAGCGTTCCAAGAATAACTTTTATTTCAATATGATATGGTGACAGCGCCCCAAGAATAACTTTTATTTCAATATGATATGGAGTCAGCGTTCCAAGAATAACTTTTATTTCAATATATTGAGTCAGCGTTCCAAGAATAACTTTTATTTCAATATGATATGGTGACAGCGCCCCAAGAATAACTTTTATTTCAATATGATGTGGAGTCAGCGCTCCAAGAATAACTTTTATTTCAATATATTGAGTCAGTGTTCCAAGAATAACTTTTATTTCAATATGATATGGTGACAGCGCCCCAAGAATAACTTATTTCAATATGATATGGAGTCAGCGTTCCAAGAATAAGTTTCATTTCAATATGATATGAAGACAGCGTTCCAAGAATAACTTTTATTTTGTCGTTATATTCAAACCGGAAGTGCTGGAAATCTGAGATTTCTAACACTGATAGGCAGAAAATCAACACAGTAATGGATAGCTAAAATAAGTCTTTTAGACACCACATTAAATCGTATAGAAACTTCGGTATCGTTGAAAATAAGCTAAGCCGAATGATTCATTAGGTGCTCCAAGAATTACTACTCTTCTCAAAGTATACTTGTATACTTAATGAGGTATTTAGAAGTAATTAAACATCTTATCATTAATTAATTGCCATGTTCTACATGTTTTAAGAGGTTGAAAAGATTTGTTACTTTCCAATCTAGAAGTTTCGACATTTCTTTAGGAGGAATCGTGGTTGCTCAGTGGTAGAGCGTTCAACTCTGATAAATGTGGTTCTTGGTTCGATCCCAGCTCGTGCCAAGTGAACTTTGAGGTGGACAAATACCGTGTGCGTGAGTTTTCTCGGGATTCTTCCGTTTCCTCCCACTTTTCATCCCACCATTTCATTTATTTCTCATGATCACCGTCTCCTTTAGCCTAGCTGGCATAATCGTGTGGCGTAAAACTTAAAGATTTCATTTCATTTCTTTAGGAGATTAGGAACAACAAATACTGGTATCTATGATTCAAGAAAAAGAACGTTGTTTGACAAAATAGAATTAAATCTGGCTTTCTAAACTTTCTCTTCATTCTATAAGAAAGAAAGTAGTTTTTTTTTAATTTGTGACTTTGATTTCTGCTTTCTCCTCAAATTCCTTCTCCCTGACAGCCCGTAGAGTGCTAATTATCATTTTACATTAATTTGTCTCTGTCACTCAAGGTAATTAGCAAGTCCCGCGGAGAGATGGCGCTTTGTTCACCAAGTTTCATATTTCTTCTCCAGTTCCCACGAGCAGTCTTCGCTATTCAACACTCGGCGGACAAAATGGCGAGATCACTGATTACTCACTTCTACTCCCGTTGGTTCAGTAGGTGGTTGGGGTGGGGAGTCAGTGAATGATGATAAAGAGGGATTTTTTTTCGTTGTTTGTTGGGAAAAAGAAGAACTGTGTTGTAAGGATGAAAGGGGGGCAACAAACACCCGGGGAATCCCACGATGAGTCACAGAATGCCATGTGACCAAACATTAATGTTAGAGGGAATCAACTTTTTTTCTTTTATCCTCTGATTCAACAGATCAGTTAAAAAAAGAGTTACCAGATATTTACCAGCAGTGTTGCAAACTAGAAGAAAAAGAATGAAGTAATAACTGTGAATGCTCTAAAGCAATGAACCTTTCTCTTTAATTAATTACACTTAAACTGAATTACTTTTAATGGTTCAAAGTAACAAATCTGTATCCATACTTTTATTTCTCCTAAAAGATTAAATTTAATAACTAACAATGAACCAAAAAAACGAATCTTTCTCCGTATTTTAATTTATCTTAAAAGAACAAATTTATTATAATTATCACTGTCCTAATTAACGATTCTTTTTCCATATTTTAAATTTCTCTTAAAAGAATAAATTTAGTAACTCTTAATGTGATAGACTCACGTATCTTTCTCAATATTTTATAAACTATTTCTCTTGTGTAACGATGTTTCTTTGTTTGTTTGAGGTTGAGGCTATCTGCTGAGGTTTGGCTTTTCAACTTCGATTTCCTAACTTAAAAAAAAAAAAAAATGGAGCTTGAGGTTGTCACCCGAGTATTGAGGTCTTCGCCTCGCTCTAACTATAAAGGTAAACAGGAAAGTTCTGTTGCTTTTCACCCACCACATTCGAACATTGATATGCCACGTAAGACGTACCTGAAAAAACAAAAGTAGTCCCCCCCCTCCATCAGCATCGATGACCTTCTGCCAACGTTCTAAAAGGCCGTGGATTCCATCGCTGTAGGACTTGATAGACCGTGAAGCGAAGAAGGTATCCAGTGTATTTTGCACCTCTACTAGGGATTTTAACTAGCGTCCTCTAAGGTGATTGTCCAAGGACTGGAACAAGTGATAATCGGACGGTGCAATGTTCGGGTAGTATGGCGGATGCAACAGTAAAATGGTGTCCCCGGTCATCCTAGCCGCGTGGGGCTTGGCGTTGTCCTGTAACAAGAGGACCCCTTTCGATTCAGATGTGCTGTCTCCAGAATTCTGAGTTTTTCTTAAACACGGCTCATTTGCTGACAATACACAGTTACATTGATGTTCTGACCAACTGGTAGCAGTTCCCAATGCACGATGCCGCGAGCAGTCCAGCAAACACACAGGAGGACCTTCTTCTGGTGCAGTGGTGATTTCAGCTGTTTTGGAACCGGTTCATGAGATGCTAACCAATGATTTAGGCGCCGTGGAGCTTCGAACTTCTCATCACATGCCAACATTCTCCAGAAATGGCTCCTTCCTCAGACGAGACAGCAAAGAAACACAGGTGTCTGCTCTCGTTGCCTTCTGGCCCGGAGTCAAATCATGTGGGACCCATTGACCCAACTTGTAGTGTTTCTCAAGTTGATGGAGGTGCTGCCGAATCGTTTCTTCCCTCACACTGAATTGTAGTCCCAATTCCTCACATGTCTGGCCACTGTTCGCCTCAATTGCTGCATGGTTTGGTTTTCCGGAACGTGGTGCGTCTCACTGCTGCACTATCTGCGTAGTCACGACACCCTCAACAAAGGCCTGGCATATCTTCCGCCCCGCTACAGTGGCGTTTGACCCCAGTTTGAACTCGTGCAGTATACACGTCCTTATGACGCTCTATGGAGGTCCCATGTTCACTCTGTTCTTACGCAATTTCACGGTGTAACTGAACTGTCACAACCAGGTAGTATGTTAGGTATACCCGCCTTATCTCCATTCGTATTCACGGTGTGAGGGCCAATTTAACAAAGATCTCCATAAAAAGCGGAAGAACTTTCTTGGTTACCTTTACCTGTCACTTTCTGGCATCACAAACACGTACAACTCATATCCAATTCATTCATCATTTCACATGGTTTTTTGCCTGGTGGTTTAGCGGAGGTTGAAAAAAAAAATAGTCCTTATATATTCATGGTTGTTAATAAGTTATTGTTATTTTGATTGTTAATATTATGCTGATTTCTCGTAAGGTAAAGTTGAGATTATAATTGTTTAAAAAAGAATCTGTCACAAACGTGAAACTTAATTTACTACACGTTTGTGATATATGGTAAAGTTTTGATTATAATGATTAACATTCTCTATCGAAAACTTGTAGTGCTAAAACACACACACACATAATTAAGTGATATATGGTATAAAGTTCTGAGAAAGGGCGTCCATGTTGTAGTTTCCAGGGGGAGCAATAGAAGAAACATTTCAAATGAAGTCTCAAATTTTGCGGAACTATTATAAAAATCTATTGGGTTTTCGATGTTCCGAAGTACAGTTTTCTCTAGAGGGGGCGATGTCCCACCTTGCCCCCTGATGGGCGCCCTTGGTTCTGAGTAAAATAGTTAAAAATATAAAAAAAACAACATAATCATGCCTGTTGTTCCGTATGGTTGTGAAAGATGGTCTCTGACTCTGAGGGTAGAACATATACCGAAAGTATTTGAGAACAAGATCCTGAGACGAATATTCGGACTCAAGAGAAAGGAAAATGGGAAATGGCGGAAACTTCACAATGAAAAACTACATAATTTATACCGTTTTCCCTAACATTGTTAGGGTCATCAAATCTAGGAGGCTTAGGTGGACAGGTCATGTAGTCAGAATGGAAGAAAGTAGGAACGCTTTTAAAGTTTTAACTGGAAGACCAATCGGAAAACGGAAGACCTAGGCGTAGATGGAAGAACAATATTAAGATGGATCTCGCAGAAATAGGGATACAAAATAGAAACTAGATCCAGTTGGCTAAGGATAGAAGTCAGAAGTCATTTCTTGCCCATGTAAATTCTCTGTTCTATTCTTTGAAACTCTTGGTTGTTTATCGTTATGGTCGCAGCTACAAAGCCATGTCGACCATATCACTAAAATTGTTTCAATATTGGAACTCATTTATAAGTTACAGTATGAGCTGTAACCAAAATGGCTCGTCAACAAGGACGAATAGTCGGATCTAAGTAAAAACTGCTAACATTAAAAATTGTAAGAAATAATGGCGGGAAGTGGTGACAGACATAAATAAATTGTTCTTAGTATCTTAAAGATTGTATCAAATTATTAAAAATCTCTAAAAATGAAAAATTGAAATAATCAAACACTATCTGGCCGCAATTTTTATCCTTTAACATAACTACTCATCTTACACTGTTCTCTGGAATCTACTTACAAATATTTTCTTCTCTTTTCTCTGCTTCCTCTAACTCATGCATTGTTGTTGAAAATGTACAAATTAGACATATACTATACTAGCAGAATACCAGTTCTTCGCACGGGGAGAATACGTTTCATTTTGGACATAAAGGGCTGCATTTGGATTTAAATGCCATCAGAAATGTCACTATTCATCGCAGCGACCCCGAAGACCATGGATTCGACACTAATGCCGGTCATTTTTGATCATTATGTATATCCTCTCTCTCAAGTTGCAGAGCTGAATTTGCTTTTATACGGAATTGTCACTGTTCATTTCAGCAACCGCGAAAAATATACATTCGACACTAATAACGGTCATTTTCGATAATTTTTAAACATCTCCTCTTCCCCCTCCTCCTGCATCGTCAAAGGGAAATGATAAAAACCATCCCAGGTTTGAGCCTCATCCATGTGACAAAATTGATTTAGATCGCTCTCATGGTTCAAGAGTTACTAAGTTTTATTTATCCCCTCCCTCTCCTCTACATTATATCGTCAAAGTGAAATAATAAAAATACTCTCAGGACCAAACCTCATCTATGTTGAAAATTTAATTGAGATCGGTCGGGTGATTCAAGAGTTATAGTGACAAACATAGTGACTTTCATTTTGATATATACCTAAGTATAGATTGAGCATACACTTTCTGACTTTTGACTTACCCTGTATTTCATCTTCCGTAAAAATGTGCATAAATGCAACACTTACCAGCTTCTCAATTGAAAACCCACTTTTTTTTCGCCTTTCCCTTTAAAAAAATGATATAAAATATTTTTCAGTCATATATTTTTCAGAGAAAGACTCAACAAATAATTTTACATATATCTATATGGTAATCAAAATGACTGCAATTAGACTGAAATTGCATATATATTTTGCTGTCTGTTACCTCTAGATATTAGATTACCAAGTGCAATTAATTTTTTTACGTTATATGTATGGTTTTCTATAAAAGTTATTAAGTTCATTTTTGATTTGATGCATGCAAAACAGAGAGAAATGCAGTATATTCATGATGACTTTTAGTTATATATTTACGTATATTAGTATTTTTATTTGATGAAAGTACAATTATACCATATTATTGTTATAATAAAACTAATGAATAGAGATATTTAATGCATTTTTTTTATTTCAATCGTTATATTTCGAAACAAAACAATAGCAAAATGGATATTAAAAAGTTTTTGTTTTCTAGTTGTTCCATATGAAACAGTTTTATAACTGAAATAGTATACATACATTAGTGAATGTATAATATACAAAGAATATACGTTACAATATAATACGAGTATAAAGCTAAAATAAAGATAATATTTTTGAAAATGATAAAAGGCTTGCATTTGGCTTTTATTGTCACTTAAACATGTTTAACAATACAAGTTTAGATATGTTCATCTGGCACCATATTGTTAATTTTAAAACAACTTCAATATTCTGTTTCAATGTACGTATCTTTCAAATTTTTTTCAGAAAGACATGTTTTTCTGTTTTCATATCTGTCTCACCGTTTCAGATTTTTCGGGGTTGCAACGTACTTTATTGACATGTTTAAATATGTTTATAAAAATGAGTAAAATGCTGCCCCCAAGCGGAATGCATGAGACCTCCTCAATTTTGGTAACTGGTTTTGATCTTACCTCAGTGTTGCCACAATCCTCGCTCTGGAGTGGGCTGAAAAATAGTACCAAATTGAAACAAAAAGGGCTGAATTCATTATTTTATACCAGTGTAATACATGGCTCTATAGCACGAAACTAATAGAGGCAAAGTTCTAGAACACTCCACCTCTCTTCCAAGAGTCCAAATCAAGAAAGTGCTCTTTTTAAAAATTATTTTTTAAAAACATCCAAATAGGCGTAACAATGGCCTTTGGTGCCCCTAAGCAAAATACCTAGTGGCGCCCCCTTACCCATTTAATAGACCAATGTATGACCATCTGTAACTTACGCGTATGCGGCACATCCCACATTTGACTAACTTTGGGCAGTGTTGCCAACATGAGATTTTTCCTTCCGCTAAAACAGGGCTAAACATTCGCTAACTGAAAATAAAAAAGTTATCACGTCTACAAAAATACTGTAAGTAATATTGCAATCATTATATAAGAAGATCAGCTAATTATTACTCTCCAATAATGTTGAGAGTGGAGCCTACATAGGTCAGTATCGTCCTCATCCATTTAACACTACGTCATCTCAGTCAACATCAGGAGCGGACGAAGGCAAAATTTTCACCCTGCCAATGAGTCTTCTATCCCCCCACCTAGTCCTAGCCTATATTTTACATTTTGTTACAGTGATATTAGAAAATATGTTCGAAAATTTATTTTGAGGCGCTCGTTTGGGCGTCCCTGACGTTAGCGTCCCGGGCAATTGCCCGGTATGCCCAACCTTTGTTGCTTGGAGAATTTGTCGTTATTGTTGAAAGCCTGTTGTTCAGGAGAATTTTATTAATAGTTAGTAAGCTTGGTACATGTAATATAGGACTGGTATCGTATTAATACAAGAGGATTAATTTTTTAATCATACAGTGCTGTAACCTCGACGAGTTTACAGTAATGCTAATAACTTGATACGCAAATGTAATAAACTGCGAGAGAGGAGGGGAAGGAATTTTTATTCTTGCCATGTTTGTAAATGAAGACCACGAAAACTTGGAGCTCTATTTATATAATTTGTTTCTTTTTTATTAAAGACCTGGGGATCCCCCTGGGGGGACCGAAACGTTCTGCACCGGTAGGCAATGTCTACCCTGCCTACCCTATTGCTACGCCGCTGGGAGGATCCCAAACAATCGTGGAAGTAGATGAAACTTTTCTTGCACGTAGGAAGTATAACAAAGGCCGAAAATTAAAAGAGAAAACAGTTATCATCTTCGGTATGTATTCCAAGGAAACCAAACGCGCCTCTATTTCAAAGTGACCATAAATCAAAACGGTATTATGGCCATATATGAAATATATATAATACGAGAAACGAATCAATCATCTCCGAGTTCGCTCCTCATGACATCACATAGTATGAGTAACGTGAGATGTAGGAAAAGTCTTACTGACACTTTTGAAAATGTGACAAGTATTTATTAAATGGTGCTGAATTGGGTAGAATTGTACCAACTTTTTCACAAAAGGGGCTGAAAATGCCAGCGTGGTACCAACGGGCCGATGAATGACAAAAAGGGCTGAATTTGGTACAATTGTACCAAGTGTGGCAACAGTGTCTTACCTTGACCCAAGCTTTCAGGAAATATATACATCACCCCTACTTTGTGGGTTCAGGTTCAAGTACATCCCGGGTCAGAGACTATTATATCAAACCAAACAGCAGCCATAGATTTATGAGATGAAGAAAGTGTAAATCAACATGTAACATGTAACCGAACCGTTGATACTATTGGTTTTACCTTAAAGTATTATAATCACAAATTACACGCTTCATTATTTTAATTTATTTAATTAACCAACTGTCAAAACATAAAATGAATGTTATGGATTAATCAATAATTTTGTGCGGATCTGAGGGTGATTAATTCTTGCCTTGTTTCTTGTAGAGTCAATGAACCAATTCAAGGTCAATATTGTCACTCAAGCCCAAACTCTTGATTTTATAGCTAACATTACCAATGGTTTTTATGTTTGGGTTCTTTGACCAAAACGCTGCCAAGTGAAGAGGGTCGTCTAGCAATTTTCCGTGGCTCACGGTGAAAGTGACCAATTTTTGTGAGATCGGTACATCACAGAGTGTTAACAGAAAATTCTTATCCACAATTACTCTGTCAAAATATACTTCTTCCAGAACGATGGCACTTTTTAAAATCAGTGTCATCGTTGAACCACTTATGTTTCCATACAAGGAAAGAGATTTTAGTGCAGGTGCTACAACAGATTTTCTCTCGTCGCCCCAAAAGATACATTCCGACTTGCTTCCGTTGTCTATGGCTATCAGGAGTTCTTCCAAATTGGGACAGAATCTTAGATAGAAGGATACATTTGTGATTGGTCTTGCATTTTCTAAACGTACTTTTAATATGGTCAAATTTTGTCCAGAGGAGATGATAAAATCCTTGAATTCAGGATCCGGAAGAGCTCGAGCTGATACAGAAAGGTTTCGGATACTGTCACCACACGTGGATTTTAGCATTTGTAGACGTTTGAGTGTTAATCTAGTTACTCTGGCAGTGTGTAAGTTCCACTTAGGAAATTCAAATCCATCATCATTACTTGTCTTATACGCATCATACAAATTGTCAAGTAACTCATTAACTTTTATACCCATATCTTCTATGTTATCAACAAAGACTAACAGTGTGGTAAGTCCTTTTACAGTAACAGAGGTAGAAGCCAGCAGAATAGATCGTAACGTGTGGCAAAGTCTTGTCGTCGAAATGGAAAAGGTGCCTAGCAAATTGTCTTCTGGAGACCTGTGCTTGTATTTTGTAGTATTCAGTATATTTGATGGATAAAATCTTAGACAATCTTCGTCGATGTTCACACTTGCATCTTGAGGTTGATTTGTGCATTTTGAGGTTTGTGTGAGGTAAAAAATACCCTTATCACTCACATCACCTGAACCAGTGATATCCAAGTGTTGAAGCTGGTAGCAAGTGATGCTTATCATACGCATAATATCGTTCGTCGCAATTGAAGGTATTTTCAAATGCGTCACGCAATTATTTCTGACAAGCAAATCATGAAATAATGCATTCTTTCGGCGCTTTCTCAAGTATACATCCAGACTCGGAAGAGCCAATACTTTAAGATTTCTTGTTTCTCTGACAAGGAATTCCAAAAGTTTGCTGGAGTCATCAGGATCTATGGAACTTAAACAATCAAAACGGTTCATGTCCGAAGACACTAACACTTGGACGAGAAAAATTGTGAAGGCAGCTTCAGCGTCGTTCCTGAACGTAGACAAACCATACTGAAGCAGCTCATATCGAACAGTGACGGGTAGTTGGCGAAACTGATCTCGTAAAGGTTGGATTCTGTCTTCTCGAGCCCTGATTTTCCAGTGTTGTCTAAACCCTCCGATTCTTCTTCGGATCCAATCTTGATAAGAAAATATTTTCGGACGTTTCTTTTCGGAGCGATCGACAAAGTTGCCCAAAATGACATTTAATAATTGTGTGTACAAAACAAACTTCAGAGGTTGAGGCTGGCGAAAGCCAAGTGTCACTCCTACGTCATTCATGGTTATTAATGAGATTCATCTGAATATTGTAAAATATACACGACGAATTTACCCAAAGCATTAGCATAATTTCCATGGTTATTGCAATTGATATTAATAATATCATTGTTGACATTATCTTCTTTAAAAAAAAGTGTATTAGGACATTTTTGTAAGATAGAGATTTCTGATGGTTATGTGATTAGAATACGTACTCCCGTTGCGGGAGACCTAGGTTTGATTCCCTGTGGGAGCTTGTGTGGATTGAATCCCATTTTTAGCTGTAGACTTATATTTCATACAGCCTCGGTGCTGAGAAATGACGATAACCTCCAAACCAACCAACCAATTCTTCGAAGATAGTTTCCAAAATTGTAATATTACGGCTTAATGAGAACATAAGTAATGATTTTATTTTTCCCCTTATGATGAGGGCAGTGACCAAGGCCCTACTTCTCTAAAATAGAGGACTGTTAGCTTACAAGTTACAACATGGAAGTATACATTTCACCGGTTCTTATATATTTTTTTCTGCTGACTTCTAGGTTTGATCATGAAATTTGTGAAAACTATTTGCAACTTATAAGTTCTTGTGTATATATACATACATACAGTATATACATACGTATAGAGGGTGGCCCATTTTAATCTTTCCACGGAAATATCTCAAAAACGATTAAACGGAAATGAACCAAACAA
Source organism: Thermobia domestica (assembly GCF_964235325.1). Classification (NCBI taxonomy): domain Eukaryota; kingdom Metazoa; phylum Arthropoda; class Insecta; order Zygentoma; family Lepismatidae; genus Thermobia; species Thermobia domestica. Next base: position 15,766,075 of record NC_137467.1, read on the forward strand.
AAACTCAAACAGAAAATGCCATGGGATAAATCGCATGGTGATGTCACCGTGCCCCCAGGGCCGCCCTTCATGGGGGTTCAGGGTCCAAATTAAAAATTTTAAATGAAAACGTGAAGCGAACGATACCTCGTTCGATAGATCTTTAAAAACTAAAAAAAACGTTGAGGCAAAATATTTTTCATTTCGGTTATCGTATTCAAAATGGCCGCCAAGATATGTTTCCTGTATCAGATAAAACGTCCAGTACCACTAATATGAAAACGGTTGGAGATAAATGAACAGAATAAAACACGTATAGGAAATCACAGAGGGTATTTATCATTCCACGGCTCGAGCTGCAATGGAGAAAAAGATTATTAAAGTAAAAGTGACATATTGCAAAAGTGGACATCTAATTCTTAGAATATTATCTTTCTGATCTCGCTCCCTAAGTGGGTGAAGCGGGAATGAATGGTAAAATCTCAAATGAGAACCCCACGTTTACTTGCAATAGGTATGGTTTGTCTGAAACACTTGGGTGCACAAGTGACTGGTACTGTAATGAATAAAAATAAGTTGAAATTCAAGTTTAATACTCATTTGTATTGCAAAGTGTGATTGGATGGGAAGAAAGGAGCAACTGAAATGCGAAGCAAAGGTTTTAATAAAACAATTTTGGAACTTGCAAATAATTTGCCCGCTCTTTCGCCCCTGATAATTAACGCAGTGCGTGCAATATGTCTGGGAGGCATCTGCATCAGTATGAACCGTTTCGTTACTGAGGATCACAACTGAAATTACCGCTGAAAGTTATCCGGAATGTAACTGTGGACAAAATCTCAGTGGAGCTCATTTCCATCACATTCAAGGAGACATAGAAGGAGAAGAATCGAACCAGTATCGTGCAGACGACTGTTGAACAAAACCAACGTTTGTACACATTGTTCTAAAATTGCATTGTTCGGCAAATTTGCTTCGCATTGCAGTTGATTCATTTTTACATCAAATCATTGCCTGCAATCAAAATGGAACGTACTATTTAACAAGAATTTTACCTACTTTTTCCCATTACAGAGATATCTATCTCTTACATAAACCCATTTCAGATAATTTTGTTGCGTAAATACAATTTGCAAGAACTAACGTTCTCATTTGCAATTTCACTGTTCCTTCCCGCTTCACTCACTTACAAAGGGAGGTTGGAGCGATAATTTTCTAGGAATTAGAATTTCTCCTTTGCATTATGACTCTAATCATCTTTTCCTCTGTTGTAACATTCTCGAGCCGTGGAATGATAAATGCCCTCTGTGATTTCTTATACGAAGTTTTGTTCTGTTCATTTATCTTTAACCGGTTTCATATTAATGGTACTCAACGTTTTACCTGATACAGGTACCATGTCTTGGTGGTCATTTTGAATACGGTGATCGACATGAAAAATCTTTTCTTCAACGCTTTTTAGTTTTTAAAAATCTATCAAACGAGGTATCACTCGCACCATGTTTCTATTTCAAATTTTAAAGTTAGGCCCTGGGCCTCCATGAAGGGCGGACCTGGAGGACACCGCGACAACACCATTCGATTCGTCCCATAGCATTTCCTGTTTGAGGTTTTGTTTGGTTCATTTATTTTCAACCGTTTTCATATAGTGGTGCTGTACTTTTATGTGATACAGGTAACAAATCTTGGCGGCCATTTTGAATACTGTGACCGATATGAAAAATCTTTTACTTAACGCTTTTTAGTTTTTAAAGATCTATCGAATGAGGTTTCACTCGACCCATGTTTCCATTTAAAATTTGAAAGTAGGGCTCCGGGCCCCCATGAAAGTTGGGCCACCATGTATATGTTGAGTTGAGTTGATTTTGAGTTTAACGTCCCGTTCAGCAGCAAGCCTATATGAGACGTGGACCTACTGATTAACGTGGAATCCGAACCACATGAGCTCCCGCCGGGAATCGAACCAGGGTCTCCCTCGCCAAACACCCTGTATATGTATACAAAAACTTATAAGTTGCAAATTGTTTCCACAAATTTCATGATCAAACCTAGAAGTCAGCTGCAAAATACGCAGAAGCATTAGTAGGTTCAACCAAACATGACAGATTAATTGTATGTTATTTGTGCGTGTGAAGTTACATAACACTTCAAGTTAAACACTGGCAACGTCGCTGTAATTTAATTGGTTCGTGTGAGAGAAGCATTCAAGGTCAAACTTCAATTCGGTCGTCACTCACAATAGGCCTATATATAATTACGAATATCCAATATCCCTTTGACAAAATAAATCTTGGAACAGGAGTTCCATAAGGGACTATTATTGCCCCACTACTTTACATACTATATGAAAATGACACTATCATATTACCTGGAAATAAATGTTAACTCGCTTTTTTTCGCTGATGTCACACCTTATTGGTAAAAACGAACTAAATTACGTGCATGTCTTAACCACACTCATGCTAGAATCAATAAATTAAATATCAAGTACTTTAACACTTTTAAACAAAGATTTTTTTTATCATCGGCAGTTTTAAGAAGAACATCAGCAGTTTACTCTGAATCCAATCATTTTATTCCAAGCCTTACCAATTACTTCCACTACCAGAAATCTGCACTATAAACATTTCAATGAATTATGCAATGTACTGAACTTGTTTCTCGCAAGTGAATTCCGGACAGACGGCTTGACGTGGTTCATGAATGTGCTGAGTGACCAATGATGGTCCGTATGAAAACCACTCTTACAACACAACCTCAGAAAAAGATGCACAATCATAATGAAAGAAGAACACAACTACAATATTCATTAGTCAGTTCACAACAACAAAGAAGAACTAACAAACGTCATTAGTTAGCCTCAAGAAGAACTCAAACGCCATTAGTTAGGTTAAAGAACAACTCACAGACGTTATTAGTTAGCCTAAAGAAGAATTCACAGACGCCATTAATCAGCCTAAAGAAGATCCCACGGGCGCCACTAGTTATCCTAAAGAAGAACTCAGACGCCACTAGTCAGTTATCCTAAAGAAGAACTCACAGATGCCATTAGTTAGCCTGAAAAGGAACGCACAGACGCCACTACTTGGCCTAAAGAAGAACTCACAGACGCCACTAGTTAGCCTGAAAAGGAACGCACAGACGCCACTACTTAGTCTAAAGAAGAACTCACAGACGCTACTACTTAGCCTAAAGAAGAACTCATAGACGCAGTAGTTAGCCTGAAGAAGAACTAACAGATGCCACTAGTTAGGCTAAAAAAGAACAAACTCCACCAACCAACTTAGGCAACACACTTCATACTAGCCTCCATGCATACATCACAAAATTTTACATTACAAAATCTACTACGAACAAAATCAAACATATAAAACAACTCTCCAGACCTTTCCACTCACACACATAATTAATAATTATACAGCGGAAAAAGTAGCTCATAGCTAAATATCCTGTTCTGTCACCTGTGACTTCCGACTTCACTTGACTATATGTTTCATTACAAAAAGCCAAATGTTTTCTGTACATCTCTTAATTCCTGGAGTAATTAATCAATCGATTGCATGGGAAATGGTGGGAACTTCAAGACGAGGAACTGCATAATTTGTGCCGTTTACTGAACATTGTTAGAATCATCAAGTCTAGGACTCTCAGGTCGGTAGGTCGTGTAGTCAGTGACGGAAGAAAATAGGGACGGTTTCAAAGTTTAAACTGAAAGTCCAATCGGAAAAGACCATCGGAAAGACCAAGACGCGGATGGGAGGACAATATCAGGATGGATCTCACAGAAATAGGAATACAAAGTAGAAACTGGATCCAGTTGGCGAAGGACAAAAGTTAGTATAGAACTTTTGTGAAGCTACATTGAACCTCCATAGACCATAGAGTTAGTGAAATTCTGCTAGCTTGTCAGTTATGATTCAGTAGGGAAACACCATGCCAACGCCAATAGGATATACTGTACAGAGTCTGCCATAATGCTGGCAGATTCATCGATCACCTAGCTAATGAAGAAATTTAAAGGGAAAAAGGAATGAAACCTTTGTACAGATTTCCATCGTTGTACGCTTTATTTTCTCCATAATCTCTGGCGTACCTTTGTGGAATGAATACCGTTCGCAAGAAAAACAAATTGTTGAACTAACAAAATGGTGTACAAAGAACATTCTTTTTAACAAAATAGTTTGTTTACAGTGGGCGTAACTATGAGATGGCTCTTGTGGACAATGGCATTGCTTCACTCAACACAGAGAATCACTACACAGTATACTCCCCAGTTTCCTTTGCGGGTTAAATATTTTTGTTTCTTTTCGTCTACTGTTTTTCGTTCTGTGGAAATTGCGAGAAGCTTTGCAACTTCACATTACAGTACTAGATGGTGCTGTAGTCGGCTTTATAAATAATTCTTTCTCACTCCGTTTATTTACCGTTGTGTTCTTGGAGTGTTCTCTTTTAGTAAATTTATTGTTTTCTGTGAGCGTTTAGGAGATAAAAGGACGAAAAATACTGCTACTAACGACAAGAAAAGGTACTCCTAGTTTAATTACTTGTGGCAGCCTAACGTTCTCGATTTTTTATTACGTCATAAAAAAGAGGGGGGATGACTGTTAATATAACTAGTCGTGAAAGAGCTGCGCAATGTGCTTCATAAAATCTTATTTTCTTAAATTCATTTTCAAGACACTTTTACTCAAGGAAAAAGGACATTTATATGTTTAGTTTTTGGGGTTTACTTACGTAAATATTTTTATTAATTGATGTACCTAGGTATATTCAAGGAATAATTAAAAAGTCACATATGATTACAAAGTCTGTTTACTTGTGGCAGTACAACATTTAAGAACTTCTGCTGTAGTAAGAAGTCGACATTCGTAAATATGTATATGTTAATATGGACAACAGTCTGTAGCGTATGATAGCAATTTGTTCTATGGCCAGACCTGAACATTTAACTTGTTAAGTGTTGTGGCCAGACATGTATAAACATGTTTTTCTATACAGTTCTGATATAATACTTAAGCCATTAATAGTGTATGTATTCTCAATTATAAAGAAGGAATTTTGTGAAAAATGGAAAATCCTTGTAAAGCAGAAAATCTTCAGAAAATATATGTTTAAATATACAGGGTGTTTGAAAAAGAACTCCCTAGTTTTAAATTTAATTAGGAAATGAATGAAAACTTACATCAATGAGTACATATCATGAAAGAGAATTCCTTCAAGTTTTGTTTAATGTTGGTAGACTTCAACGTGGGATCCATTTTTGGCCCTGCACACGTCGAGACGATATTCCACTTCTCGCCACGTATTCACCAACATTTCAGGTGTAACTGTTCCAACCACAGCGACGATTCTTTCCCGTAAATAATTGATGTCTTGATCTTTTCACAGTACACAACATTTTTTATGTGGAGTACACACTGCGCTTTCTGTTGCGGAGCACACGTTGTTGCTGAGTTGCTCTGCACTACACGCCTGCCTGGGATGAACTGAGGAAACAGAGAAAAAAAACAGCACTGGTGCCATCTCAAGGTCAAGCAGACCTGCCAACTGCAGAGGAGCCAGACTTGGAGAGTTGATGGATCAAACACCACAAACTAGAATCGTGTATGTCACTTTGTACAGATTCTAGGACACATTAAAACTAGGGGGTTCTTTTTCAAACACACTGTATTTTATCTTGGTGTTACTATTGAACATTTAGTGAGTAAACTACGTTTTAATTAATTCCAGAAATTCTGAAATAACGAACTTATGGCTAATATATAAATGTTATAGCATGGATATAAAATATCGCATCCGTATCTCTCCCATCCGCAGCACTTTTTTCCGCATTTACAACGTACATCATACGTTGAAAAGCACCTCACACGTGATTCAGTTCCTTCTAAGCGAATGTCCATAGACTACCAGTTTCTCTTCTAATTTTTAATTATATCTAAACATTATTGTTTTCTCCTTCGCTATTTCTAACACCTTTTCATTCGTTTTCCGTTCTATCCAGCAGATTCTCGCCATTCTTCTCCACACCTACGTTTGAAAAGCTTTCATTTTTAACAGTATATTGTAATATTCGGTAAAGTAATGGCGGATAAGGTTTTACCTTACCTTTTTTATATTATAAAAGATTGTTATACAGTTTGTACACAAAATTACAAGTATATAAGTCTCTAAGAGTTCTCTCTTCTATAATTGAATCTTTTACCCATTGCAGCTCGGAGGTTTTTAGGTTTACTGGTAAAGAATGACCCTTCCCGTTGCAGCTGAGTCTAAAGGAGCCTCTTGTCCGTTGCATCTCAGAGGTAGGGTTAATATCTCCTGCCCGTAGCAGCTCGGAGACAGGTGAGGGCACCTCTTGCCCGTTGCAGCTTAGAGAGATAGGTAAGAGATGTGTAGTTAACAAGTGATGTTTTCTGCCTCGAGGTGTCCGTTTATATAGTCAGTCTTCGGAGGCGGAGCCTGTGCAGGGGTCGAAGGGGTCTTGTTCGTGTCTCTTCGTGTTCCGTCGGTGAAGATGGCATCCGTCGGCTGCTTGTGCTTGTGCCGAAACATGTAGTTTTGTTTATAATGATGAGGTGATATTGCGATATATATTACAAACATATAAATTCTAAATATCATTTTAAGAATATAAACTTTTCTTTTCAGCTGTTTATTTTACAAGTAGGCCTAAAGTTTGTGTCACTGTTAAGAGACAATGAACATCAAGACATTCAGTCTACTACTTATCAGTGTTTTTTACATATACGAAAAATGAAATCTTTAAGTTTTACGTCCTACGGCTATGCCGGCTAGCCTAAAGGAGACGGTGATGATTAGAAATGAATGAATTGGTAGAATAAATAAATAGGGAGGAAACGGGAGAATCTTGGGAAAACCCAAGCATACGGTGTTTGTCCACCACAAAGCTCATTTGGTGTGAACTGGAATCGAACCCGGGACCTCATGTACCAGAGGTGAACGCTCTACCACTGAGCCACTGCAACCTTTTTCTTACATATACAGTATAAATAAATAAACAATCTCTTGAAGTAGAATTAAAAGCATCAATTCTTGTTGATTGCGAAAAACACTTTTTGCCATAAAAATTCGTTTTCCAGTTTTTTCTAAAACCAAGGATAAGCATTTTGTTTTAAGATTGTCATTTTCTTCAGCTCATTTTCATCTATTGATGCATATTCGTCTCATCTTCGCACAATGTTAGACTTGAATAGAAATTAAAGTTTTAAGTTTCATGATAATCAGGGATGAATCTAAAAGGTAAAAACTGAAGGGGATTGCAGCCAGAACCCACACTGTAATAAGTATATCATGAATTTATTATACACTTCCCAAAATATATAAATAATAGCTTAAATTATTTTTGCCACTCAAAAAACTAGGGGGAGTAGACCCCCACGGCCCCGAGCTAGATACGGGGCCGTGTAACTAGAGTAACTAGACAATGTTAAGCTCTAACTCATTAACTATAATTGTGTATCGTCATCTCCCAAATGCCATATTGAAACGTTGGTGAGGATTTCAGTACTACTTAACAAATGGCATGGTTTCTGTACAGCATTAAATTTTAAGTTCACATTTTTTGTGTGCGTGTGTTCGTCGATTTACTAGAAAATGACACATCAGAATTTACATTCACCCATATAATTTAGTTTAACAATAAAATCTTTCGATTGGTATATGCCTAATATTTGGACACTTGTTTTCTTTATTTACTAATAATACTGTCAAATTTCCTTTCTTAAGACCTGGCAATACTGCTTTCTCTTTTACTACACAAACAAAATCAAACTTTATTGTTTTCCGAAACTATACACGAAAGAAGAAGAAGAAGAAGAAGAACAGATTCACTACAAACGATAAAGAAACTGAAGCAAACGTTGTATCGAAACTCAAAGGCGTCAATATCTCTGTTTATTTATCTCATCAAATGTGCCTTCATTCGAATCACGTAGTAGCAGATGTTGAACAACGTTTTCAAGTGTTTTTAAATATATACACAGAGTAAAATGGAAAGGATTTATCGTTTTGTTGTTTCTGATTTTATTTTGTAAAATTTTGCGAAATAGTTCAGTATAAAGAGAAACAATAAATCTTTTCGTTGTGACTAGTTTTAACGACACAATTTTCGTGATTCAAGCACCCTATTCTTTCTTTATTTTTACAATGTTTTATCCACTATTATAAGATTGGTACTATTATTATTATTTGTGTAATGTTTTCTTTTATGGTATGTAGGCTATCCAATATCATTAAATTGTATGAGATTTAGCTCATAAAAGTTTTCTGATTGGACTGATAAAATTGATTTGCTTTTTTTAAAACCCGGATCCGCCTATTTTTTTTTTCGTGTGATATGATGATGTCGCTTATTGTATTTCTTCTTAATGAGCATTTATGACAAATTTTGAAATTTTTATGAAGATCGGTTTTCAATGTGCGGAGAGAAGGAGTGTGATATATATGTTACATGGGGCGGTTATTGTGTCAATTCGCAAATCTGGTAACTTTCAGCTTCTTTTGCATAATTGATCATTTATTTATACACCTTCTATATGTGCACTCAATACAATGTACACTCAATAGAGATGACATATTCAGCTAAAATAAATGCAGTGGTGGCTCTTGAGGAAATTCACACAGGTAAAAATTAAATTGGATCACTTCAAACTAAGGAAATAAAACTTATCTAGTATTACAATTATTATATATAAGAATTTGTATATCAGAAAAGTCTTCTTTCTTTACTTTGAAGCAATAAGAGTTTAATTTTTACCTGTGTTATTTGCATCAAGAGCCTTTTTTTGAATACATGATATAGATAGGCAGGTTTTCTATATAAATGAAAAATACATTTTATGAACTAGCTGAAAAAGCATTTTTTTCAGTTCAGCGTGTTATAAAAGCAATTTATGCCATGTCTAACATTACACTTTACACACTGTCTTCTCGCAACTGCCTTGCAATGATCTGAAGCAGATCTTTGCCTCCTCTTGTCACAAATTGCAGACACAAAAGTGATCTTTTTCATCGTAGCGGATTTCCATACGTACCTCCGCACCAGAGATCCGCGATTAGGATACATTTTCGTGCATACACAAACACACACATACACACACATTTATACTTACATACCTACAAACTTCACTTATACAGCTATATATCACTGTATCGGCTCCATACTTTTAAGACTGATCAAAGTCATAGCCAGCTATAGTGTTTAGGATGCCAGAAAAATTTAGAACTGCCCCTATTATATGACCACATTTAAAAATCACTAAAACATTTTCCCAGATTACATCATTCAGAAACTTTAGGGAAAGGAGAAAATGGGGACTTGGCCCCTTAGTTCTCCTTGGCCACGGTCCTGGAGCCGATCCTACATGGAAGCAACATAAACGAAAAAATGTTTTTCTTTCTAAATTCTAAATCCGAAAGTGCACCTGCTATGCACATAAATACCTCATTATCTTTATAAGAAAGCAAGTTTAGTCTATAGGCGTAACTAGAGGAGGGGCAGGGAGACAGGCCATCTCCAGAAGCAAAACTACCTCGCTCATAATTGTTTCACTCGACGAAAATAACGTGATAAGTTTATCTCAATTCACTCATATCCATTTCAATTTTCAGAAGTAAGGCGCCAGGCCCCCAGCAAAATACTATTCCTTGTTCAGCGTGAGCTCTAAACTCCGATAAACAAAATACTTGTATTCTTCCGCTTGTCACAATTACGATTGGCTAGTGATGTATCACTCCCACTCCCCCCGGGAAGGAGCAAATTGTACACGTGCATTTTGACAATACTGTCTCGTGTTGTCCAGATACTTACAGCAGCAGCAGAAAAGAAAGAAAAAGACTCGAAAGATTAAAAAAATATATATATTTGAATTTCGCTGTTAAACAATTGTTGCTTAGTGAGTAAAGGTTTACCTTGTTGATGTTTCACCACAACACTCGCTGAACCGGGATTCATGTAAGACATCTTTCAGACTTAAAAGCAGAACACGCCTCCACAGTTGAATTGGCGCCATAATTACTGCGCATGCTTAGTGTTTATTTCTATTGTTTCATTAACCACACTCGATTGCAGTATGATTAGATAATCCGTATTATATTTTTGTCATTTATAATAATATAGTAGTTTTATAAGGAGATTCATAGTAGAAGCAATAATCAAATCATATGAACTATTTTGCGGAGGAGTACAAGCGTCGGTAGGCTAACAGCAAATCACGTGGCATTGTTTATCGCAGTTATTTTATCGCTTACGCCGAACAGGATTTAGTTACGTCAATGATAGCTAGAAGTACGTTTCAATTCATATATTACTTTTTAATAATAAACTTTGCGACTAAGAAATGTAATGACAAAGAAGTATAAAGTAAGAAAAAATATATATATTGCACAAACTTGAGTTCCTAGGGGGTTCTGCCCCCCTACGCCCCCGTGTACGTTTATGCATAGAATAGTTGTTATTTTCGGACAACGGTTGTATGTACTTAGTATATTAACACTGAAAGTAACATATTTGATTGCAAAATCAAGAACGTAAAATAATGTAGGACATCAGTTGTCTGAGCACCATAAAACTGGAATGACAAACACCCTATGTAACGTATATGTAACAGCATAATTTGCAAGGACACAAAATCAAAACAAGCAAATAAAAACGCAATCTGAAGAAATAGGCTACTTTCTAGACCCTTCTGCGAAATGGAACGTAGATATTATTATTATTATCATTATATAGGCATCCAAGAAATAAAGAATAGGTATTTACCGAAGACGTATGTACTCAGCACTCATATTGACAAGCTGTACATACTTATGACAGTCCTCTGTTCCTGCTGATAACCAAATAGTGTAATATTTGATACTCAGGTGTAGTGTTGCCAACACTCAACGAGAAAAGTGGCTGAAACCAATAGCTAAAAATGGCTAGAAATGGTTAGAAAAAAACAAGCTTCCGCGCTGAGAAAAAGACCAATAAATCCGACTCCTATAATAACGTAACATTGAAGCAAAACTCCTCTCAGAAAAATAAATATCATTATCTTCTTCAGGTTGAGGCGAAGCTTCTTTTGTCTCGGTTGTTTGTACTGGACTGCTTTTGTTTCAACTAATTGCAAAACTGTGGACAAAATTTCGTATAGATAATAACACTGTTACACTGGGGGCGCAACCCAAATCTCACCATTAAAATTAAAGAAAGTGTATTTGTTTTCAACCTGCTCCTGACTCTTTATCTAACTTCATTCACGTGATTGAATACACGCTTCATTTCCCCGTTCGAATCTGGAAGTATTAAAAAAAAAACGAAATTAATTCTGAAAATGATTCTCTCCTCCAATACCTGTGTAACGATTTACTTCTTGAAAAAATTCTTCAATTGAACTTATTTATTCATTTCATGAAATTTATATGGGACACTGACTTTCAATTTTGTCGATATTACTAGGGATAGCCAGAACCGGTTCCTGTTGGACCGGTTTTCGGTTCTGAATGGATCGGTTCTAGAAGATTCGGTTCAGGAACCGGTTCTTCGGGTCCACGTTTGGAACCGGTTCCTAAGATCCGGTTCTGGAATCAGGTTTTCGGATCCAGGTCTAGTACCGGTTCCGCAACCGGTTCTGAAAACCGGAAGTTTGTTTACTTTAAGTTGAAGACATTATATTTGGAGACGGTTTCCCCTCTTACATTTTGTTGTAACTCTGATAATAACAGTTACCCTATGTCAGGAGACTTTTGAGACACCCTGTATATAGTTTTGCTTTACCAGAATTCCTTTACGTATTGACCCTCTCCGTTCGTTCGTCCGGGAGATAAAACCTCTTAAAAACTATTTGATCATACATCGCCAAATTTGATCAGAATGTAAAGGGGTCAAAAGGTTAGAACGAGGTTGCTTTTGGACCCGACACTCAAAAAGAGAAGTAGTAGTAGATACGAGGCACTATAGCTAGCCGAGTCAGCAAAAAATTTAGCTCCTGTGGGAAAATTTTGGCCCTGGAAACGTTCCCTGGGGGGCCTAAACCGGTCTAAACTAGTATGTTGCTATGCTCATGCTCTTGGATGCCTACCGGCTGTAAAAACAAGATGAAACATGCCTTTTCCTTGTCTTCTTCGTCTTCTCGTCTTGTATTGAATAGCTATTTTGGACCCCATCCACCGCCCCTCCTGTGAAGCTAAGAACGGAAGCTTCTGTTAGCATTGGGTAGCTATTTTGGACCCCCAGCCCTCGTCCCTCCTGCGAAGCTAAGAACGGAAGCTTCTCATAGCATTGGGTAGCTATTTTGGAACCCCAGCCCCCTCCCCTCCTGCGAAGAGCGTAAGCGATTTAGCCTTGGTCCTATTCCCATTGAAACGCCTGTTGATTATGAACTGAAGCTGTGATATTCAATGATCGAAGCTTCCCACCAGATTGTATGAAATTTGTCCTTTAATCGAATTGGTCTTAGTTGCTAAGGTGAATATTGTATTTCATGATTTTTTTTTGAAAACGTGGGATGAGAAAGCTCATATGCAAGTGCCCTCGTAGACTGGGCGCTGAGTGGTTAGTTCCTAGTTGGGAATAACGTATGTTATATGAAGAATCACATTAACGAAAACTATAAAAGCTTTTCATAACATTTCATAATGTTTTGACAACGTAGGATGAAAATTTGTGTACTCAAGTCCCCAGGGGGCTTGTGTTGAACGTGAAACGTGTTATATGAAGAATCACATCAACGCAAACTATAATATATGATGATGATTATCCCTGTATTGAAGCCATGATGAGATATTATTTTCACTAGCTGATAATGCACTAGCCAATCAGTTCACTAGCTGATAATGCACCTATAGAATTTGTCATCCCAGGAACAAGTGATGAATACATAAATCTACCACATACTCTTCTTTACATTGAAGCTCAAATCGTTAAGCCTGATGGATCAGCATTTGGTGAAAGTGAGCAATGGCTCCTATTAATGACTTTTTAAATTCTATGTTCAGTGAAGGGAAGTGTATTTAAATAATAAACTGATTTCATTTCCATCTCATAATCATCCATATCGATCATACATCGAAAAACTGTTAAATTATGATCTGCTAAAATACTCATCTTCAATGTGCATTCTGGTTTCAAGATACTGCTGGACATTTGGATGCAACATCTAGTGGTAATAGAGGATTTCAACAACGTTATGAATTAAAAAACAGGGCAAGATTCGACATGCTTGGACATCTTCATTGTGATATTTTTAATGAGGATAAATTTTTAATCCAAGGAGTAGAATTACGCATCAAGTTAATTCCTGCAAAGCCAAACTTTTGTCTCATCGCTAGTGATTCATCTGTTGAGGCTAAAGTTAATATTTTAGACGCTGCTTTACATATTAAAAAGATTGATGTTAGTCCTACAGTAAAACTAGCACATAACAAGCTTCTACAATCAACAACCGCCAAATATCCTCTCACAAGAGTGGAAATGAAGTCATTCGTCATTACAAAGGATCTTCAGTCAAAAACAATCGATAATTTATTTATGGGAGTATTACCAACTCGAGTGATTGTGGCGTTTACTCAAAATGATACCTATACAGGAACGATAACTTCAAATCCATTTCATTTCAAACATTTTGACATCAATTTCTTCTCATTATACATTGATGGAAAACCTGTACCTTCAAAACCTTTACAACCAAATTTCGAAAACAACCTCTATGTTTCTTCATATCATACCTTATTCTGTGGATCAGGTATTCACTTTTCCAATCATGGCAACAACATTCCTCGCCTTGACTTTTCTTATGGATACAATATCTTTGTTTTCGACATTACACAAGATGGAGAAGCCAGCGCTGTGCAGCATTGGAACCTTATGCGGCGTGGATGTGTTCGTCTGGAAGTTAATTTTCAGAATCATTTACCAGCACCTGTCTCATGCATCACATATGGTGAGTTTCAATCTCTCTTAGAAGTGGATCATCAGAGGGATATCATCATGGATTTTAAAGGTACGTTATTATTATTGTTATTATTATTTAAATAAATAATTTATTTCTTCTTCGTTTGTTTTGGGTACTTTTTGTTATAGATAAAATAAACCTTAAATTCTATCTATTACTGCAGGTAGTCATTTCTCCTTCTTCTTTATTAGAACGTGTTTTGTATACATATTATCATTTCTTCCTGTTGTTTTTTTGTTCATGATTATAGATAAAATAAATTTTAAGTTGTTTTTTTTTCAATTTTTTTCATTTCAGAGAATAAAAGATCGTCAGCGTGTGTATGGACAGCATCAGATATTCTTTCGTAATCAGATATTGTTTCGTAAATTAAACCAAGTACAGTATGACGTATATCTACGTTCCATCATCATTATCAGCATCATCGTCATATATGTCATTTGTGGAGTCACCATCAAGTGGACATTTAAAGACTATTAACCAACTGTTTGTCTGTAAAAAAGTGTCTTTTTTAAAATAATTCGCACAGTGAACATGAAGAAAAAGGAAGAGTTTAAACACGTTTTTTAAAAAAGATGTACTATACTTGCCATATTTTTTTTCTTGTGTAATTATTATCATCAATAAATACTTTGTATTCTTTTTTCTCTTTGAAAACAAATGTTTTATTTATTTTCTTCCATTTCCTAATAAACATGTTTCATGATCATTTGTAACTTTTCTAAACTCACTGAATTAAAGAATTTTATACTATCTTTTGAAAAAAGAATCTAGAACTGATTTTTTAATTCAATGATGTAATCATATAACTAAATAATAATAATAATAATGAATTCAAATACTTAATCAGATATTCTTTTGTAAATTAAACCAAGTATGTGAATTCAAAATTATTATTATGATGATGATAGGACTTTGTTTTAAAATTTACTATTAATTATTTTAAAGTTTCTTTTTATTATTTTAAAAAGACCTATCATACTTAAGACAGAACTGTATAATAATAATGATTTCAAATATTAACTTTTATTTAACAAACATTTCAAGTATTTGAATTCATTATTATTATACATAATACTTATAGTATACAGGGAAAATATGTTAGGATTTTCTTATCATAAAAACATTAGTACACTAATTAAAATCCTATCATATTGAAGTGTATTAAACGAACACAAAACATTTCACTTTCAGTATATTTTTTATTTTGAATTTATAACTACACTGTTCAGTATAAATCAATTATCTTCTTCTTTATGAACAGACGTCCATTTCGTCGATACCCTCCGAAGGTTGAGTATTGGTTTCGCCCCATCATGGTTGTGTCTGTACACTATGAAATAAATCAGCCATAATTGACTCTATGAGTTTTGTTTGCAAAATACTTTTATTTCCAATTTTAATCTTTCACAGTCAATGTTCACATCACTGTTCTTCTCAAGAGAGACACTTGGAAAACTGATGTTCATTCCATTAATAATAATCTGTTCATCTACACATGTATGAATTCCGGCAAGTCCTCTGCATGCAAGACACTGCGATTGTACATGATTGCAA
Organism: Thermobia domestica; assembly: GCF_964235325.1. NCBI lineage: Eukaryota > Metazoa > Arthropoda > Insecta > Zygentoma > Lepismatidae > Thermobia > Thermobia domestica. The sequence goes on from NC_137467.1 coordinate 15,781,560, forward strand.
ATAGTATCTGCACACAAATAAAAATATTCACGTAGCACAACACTGCAAACTTTACTGTTTTTCACAGCATGTTCAATACACGGTAATATTTCCAAGAAATAAAGCCAATCACTTGAAGTTAGGTACACAGTATTTCGGAGAGCATGAAGTGTCCCTTTCTTCTCTAACATCACTAATTTTCCACCCATTAGTTTTCGCACCACCATGGTGCACCAGTTCGTTTTTTCGTCTAAGTGATTTTATAAATGTAATTTCCACTTGAGAATTTAAATAGTCAGAAACAAACGGGGTCAAATGTACAAGTTTCTCCCACTCTGCCAAATTTAACTCCACTTTAAACGCAAGTCCTTTCTCAACAGGAATTACTGGCCCAAATGTATCACTATCCAGCCTAATACAAATTAATTTGGTTTTCATTGAATTAAGTCCATATTCCACATTTAACAAGTACCCTTTCTTGGTATCCATAGTTGATGCACAAGCACTCAAAGACATGTTACTCTAGTAACTGATCAACACAGAATAACGGCACTATGCATACAGATGACTGCGCATGCATAAAGGGAGGGCGAAGAGGAAAATTCATGTTTCATCTTGTTTATACATGCCACCCTACACTTACGATGAAGATATCAATTCTGTAAATTTAAGATCGTGCATGTTACGCCCATATACATTAATCTTCATTCCTTTATATGTTAAACATACATTTCCACTTTGTAAATACATTAATAATGCACCATTATCTGCTTCCAATTTTTCAGTACAATGTCCCGGTAAAGTCACTTTTTTGCCTCTTTCAAATGTTACACATGCCTTCCTGCCATATATCCTACAATACGAAATGGTACTCCAATCTCCAAATCTCGCATTTTTGTAAAGGGTACCAATGATGGCATATAAAGCTTATCTAATAAATTCATTGACGATGCCATCTTTAATTTTACGTTTCTTCCTTCGCAAGATCTACACAAACACATACGTTCCGCTTACGCTCTTCGCAGGAGGGCGGGGCTGGGGGGTCCAAAATAGCTATCCAATACAAGCCGAGAAGACGAAGAAGACGAGGAAAAGGCATGTTTCATCTTGCTTCTACAGCCGGTAGGCGTCCAAGAGCATGAGCATAGCAACATACTAGTTTAGACCGGTTTATGCCCCCCAGGGAACGTTCCCAGGACCAAAATTTTTCCACGGGGGCTAAAATTTTTGCTGACTCGGCTAGCTATAGTGCCTCATATCTACTGTAATACAATTACAATTTACCCATTTCCGGTTTAAACGTTGATCACTGTAGAGGAAAAATTGTTATAGATACAGTGCAACCTAAACTTTGATCGAGTTATTTTTTGAAGTAAGAGTGAGAGAGAAATGATTTTTGCGACAAAAGTTAGCGTTGCCTTTGGATATGTTCTGAGAATAAAACCAATGAGACAAATAATAACGTTAATTTTTAGTAATTGTTTAAATGACCAGAAGTGCAATTTTAAAAAATTGCAAATTGCATATTATCAATTGTGAGGAATAGAAAAAATGAATTAATTGCGGTAATTCTTAATGTAAGTATATAGTTCGCATCAATATTTATGGGATAGAACAAAAATGCATGTTGTTTTTCAGCGTTGACAGTTGTAAAGACAATATTTTTTACTTCTTCATAAAAAACACGTTTTTAAAATAAAATAGCATATTTTGGCAACAGTGTTCCAGCAAAAAATCTCATCACAAGTGTAACTTATTCTCGCACATTTTGGGCAATATGATTTATCAATAAAATAATAAATTGATATTTTTTATTTAAAAAAATACGATAAAAGTAATTATTCATCTGCAGTTGGCAACCCTCTGATTTGTGGAGTCGCTGGTTTGATTCCCTGCCATGTAAGTTTGCGGTGGACAACATCGTATCCGGAGTTCTGTCGGGGTACTCCCACCAGGGTTGCCAACCGTCCCGGTTTTGTCGGGACTGTACCGATTTTTTACTTACTTGTCCCGCGTCCCTACCGGACACTCGTCGGGACGCATATTGTCCCGATTTATCGATTTTCAAAGTTAATTAATATTTTACTGAGCCATTTTTACAAAGGAGTAACATATTCTTTTACACGCACAGTTTTATGTATAGAATCAATTTAACAAATCTGTATTTTAATTTGATTCATGAAAAAAATAGCAGCTCGTCTTTAATTTACACTTATTCCTTAATTGTTTTGAGTTGATAATCCAGCCGATTATGATGATAGTATATTCCATGCTGAGTTAAAAATATTGTTTTTGCAACCTTTACACAAAAGCGACTGCTACCGAAGTGGCAGTAACAGTATCGTTCACTTCAGCGGGTGGCCACCACGCTAACTATACCGGGTACCAGCCATCTGCTAGACCTGCCACCAGTGTCGGTATCTTCTGCTTCACTTTTGGTTTGGCGCGCAATCGCATTGTTTACATTAACCTGTCCTGTGCAGTATTATTCTGTTTTGCGACGTTAAGTTATAAAGTTATTTTTTACATACAATGATGGATGGTAATGAAGACTAGATCAATAATGAACCGTCCACATCGAAATCCCAGGGGGGAGGAGGCTTCAACACCGATTGTCTCGTCCCGATTTTTCTTTAAAAAAGTTGGCAACCCTGACTCCCGCTTCAACCTTCATTCTCATTCCAATAATTCTTCCATCATCATCATTCACTTGCTTTAATCATCGTCATCATCATCATCACTATTCACTTGCTTTAGCATAAAGAGTATATACGTGAGACGTTAAACTAAAAGATTTCATTTCCATTTCACTTTTTCACTTAAAATATACAGTCTGTTCTTCCTGATAATTTGAAATCAACACTTTTATCATTCGCACTTAAGAGTCTTCATCCCGACGAAATTAAAATACCGCTAATTTTACAGTAATTATGCGATATCTTCAAATAGATAAAAGATAATTGAAATATGGAACAAGAGCGCCTTAGACAATATTATTTTGCGTGAGGTACCGTTATCACAAGTCACCTAGTGGCTTTCCGTTTTCAGCTGTTTAGAAACGCGAAAATAAATGCCGATTTTCAAAATGGCACGAATTCCAAAGCAGATAAGTAAGTCGTGATAACGGTTTCTTATGTAAAATAATATTGTCTACGGCGCTCGTGTTCCACATTTCGATTATCTTTTATCTATTTGAAGATATCACATAATTACTGTAAAATTAGCGGTAATACACATAATATCACATAATTTTAATTTCGCAGGGATGAATACTCTTAAAATATTTGAAGTGTGATTAAATCCGCCATTGAAGAGAAACACTATAATGGTTAAAATGTATTTTTTTTTTCGTTTCCAATTCTTCCAGAAATACTAAATATATTTTGATGGTATTATTGATGTCGCACACCATTAGGAATACAGAGCCCAAGCGGACAAGAGTTTCTGGAACCATGATTTACTGTGAGATTAACGTGTATACGAGGAGCGCCCAATAATTATCTACCTAGACAGGAAGGGGGCGGTACATAATGACGCCTCATAAGCACGCCAAGGCCACTGTGGTGAACCCCACTGCGCAATTTGAGGTCAGTTGGAGCCAGGGGACTCTCGGGATAGCTTTTCTGCTCTCATTTTTCCCAGGATACTTCGCGGTCGGTGACGTCACGTGGAGGTATCGCGGTATTTTTCAAAATAAGTGAAATACTGCATAAACAATTACACTACTGTTTCAAGATGGGCAAAAGTTATCTTAGTTGTGCAGCAGCTCATTCTAACAAAACAGGAACCAATACAAATGAAATAATGTTCCATCGATTCCCTAAAAATGATGAACTTCGAAGAAAATTGATTTCCCGCTGAAAGCGAAAGAACACTTTTAATGTAGATAATGTTGTGCTCACTTTTCACCAGAGGATTATCAAAAAGTTTGAAAAAACGAGCTTCTAAGTTTCCTGCAAAAGTAGTGTTTAAGATCTGACACTGTTCCTTCATTATTGATACCAAACTGGCGTGGGGAAAAATAAACTAGTCAAGTTGAAAAACAGGTGTGTAACAACAATAATTAATTTTACTTTTATGACATTTCTTTCTGAGGGCCTAAAACTTAAGGAGTTTATGTACGTAAAGCGAAGTGGAAGGGGGTACCAACGAGAATATACAGAAGTAATTGTATACTGTTATATATTCTTTAGTTTAAATGGTATTCGTAAGTTTTGTTAAGTGTGTGAAACATTATTTTGTTAAGTATCTGAAACATTATTCTGGCAAAGTGCTCAAAGTGCACTTTGAGCAGAACATTCATAGGAACCTATTACGAACCGAACCGAACCTAACTTTACCTAAACTAGCCTAATCTAATCTTGTATAACCGAACCATACCTGTTGCGTACAAATCACATTGATTTTATTCCTTCTCGAATGCCGAGAGGGGGGCTGGCCGAGAGAATGAAGGGCTGGCCGAGAGAGGGGGCTAAACCACAAAAACTAAATTTCGATAAATCGGGAAGGGCAAAGTGTAGGACAAATAACTGCAAATTTTCCCCTGTGAAGGTGGTTCTTTTATGTAAGTATACCACTCTATAGATATCTGTGCAACTTATAACCTGTAATACATAATGTAAAATGTGCTTTATTGAGTAATAAACGAATATTAGTAATGCAAAGGAAATATTTTGTAGTCACGACTTTTGACAATTTGGTTAATACACACTAAATATAACGGGTTTGGTTAGGTTTCTAACCTGAAATAACTTAACCTAACCTTACCAAATTAGGTTAGATAGATTCGGTTATATTAGGCTAAGGTATATTAGATTTCTAGTGCAACCTAACCTATCCTAACACAACCTAACCTAATTTATTATTACATACCCGGAAATTTTGAATACTTCTGAAATTTTGAATAATGTTTGCTTTATATATTTTACTACCTGAAATGTTCTTATTGAGAGGATTGGTTTATGGAAAGTATTTGAACTCCTTCCACCCTTAGAATTCACGTTTCAATGAAAGTGCAACGACAAAAAATCCATAATGCTACCTCTTCCCCACACCCAAAGAGGATAAATTTGGTTTTAAATGGTATCGCTTTGGTCACTATTCATTTCAGTGACCCTGAAAATGATGGACTGGACACCAATTTCTACGGTATTTGATTGTTTGTCATCTCCTTCCTATCTCCTCTCATCCCGAGCCAAAAAATGATAAGATCCTAAGTTAGGCCTGGCTGCATTAAAGTACCAAAAATCGTTAAGGTCGAGGAAAAGTTAGCAATCGAACATTGTTACAATGAATAGAAAATGCCCCCTCTTCCCCTTAAAACGGAAATTTTCAAAAACAATGGGACATGTTTTTCTTTAAGTTTAATGAGGAATACCGAGTTTCATCTTTCTAACTTGATAGGTTCGTGAGATACTGTATTTTAGGTACAAATTTTCAACCCCTTAGGATTCGCCCTTTAATCAAAATAATGTGATAAAAGTCTTAGTTAGGCCAGGTCAACTCATGTAAGGTACTAAAAATTATAAAAGTCGGTCCAAAGCTCTAGAATGAATTAGCGAGTAAACATTATATTAATTTTTATTTGTATGGATAATTAATCATTATTGACGTTATTTATATAATTATTAAATTATATTGTCTCATCTTAGAGTAGAAATAACTCATTATTTGTATTTGGAAAGACAAGGAATATCATAATTATGTATTGAATTTAGTTTTACGAATAGAAATAATCAGCAAAACTATTGAAAGAACAAATATTAGCAGAAGTATAATAAATCGGTTAAGGTATCGCTCAGAACCTATATATTGTTCACTATAATAAATCACTATTCTAGAAATATAAAGCGTGAAGTGTAACAAGCAGGCAAACGAAAAAAATCTTTACCGATACCTCCACATGACGTCACGGACAGGGAGCCAATCAGAACGCTAATCGCGAACTGGGGCTACCTGTTATTTTATATACCTTGGGAGCGGCGCACTGGCCGTGAGTAGAGCGTTTGTGTTACACCACGTAGCAAAATATTTGTGTAACGCCGGGAACAATGAATTTGCAGAAGATGGAGCACCACTCAGTTACAGTTGTCCCAAGACTTGTTGGGGGTCGAGGACAAAATTTCTGGCTCAACTGGTGACGGGGGGACGAAGCTGTCAGACAACGAGATTCAAGAGGCTATTTCCCGGTGGTTTGCAAACTTTGACAAAGACAATTTTTGTTTGAGATTTCTTCTCTGCGATCAAAGTGACGACGGTGCATAGACATCTTTGAGAACTATATCGAAAAACAGTGATGACCAGGTGAACATATCTGCATTTCTTCTTGTCTACTAGGTATATATCTTACTGTACGCCTCTCTACTGTGATGTGGCAATGTAAACACTGCTGTAAACAGAATTACAAAAATAGTACGTTATACCTAGTTTCAATTCACTTTTTTCTAAACGGAATTTTAATTGATAAAGACATCCAACTACTCCTAAGAAGAAATGGTTAGAAATTGGCAATTACGAGTGCAGAATTAGCCAGAATTATATCTAGAGCCTCTTATTTCAAGTGTGCCCTCGGGAAATATGTGAAACATACTTCGGCCCCTCCCCTGCACTTTCTTACGCAGGAAACTCTGCATCTGCTTCGGGGAAGGAAGTGAATGACTTCGGCTGTGTTGCCAATTTGTCATTCAGTCTTTTGGTCTTCACAAGTGAAGATCATAGGCTACTTAGAATGGCTAATATAGTGCACAGGGAAGCCCTTCAATCTGGCAATCCTGTCCACATCCAACTATTGAAGGTTCTTGGTCAAAGCAAATTTCGAGAGAGGTACTGGAAAATATATATCGACAGCAGCTCCAGCAGGGTCACACTTGAAACAGAAAGGCTCTAAAAGAGTTAAACTACATATTTACTAGCTAATCAGCGTATGAAAATGGCTAGATTGGCAACACTGCCTGAATCTATACCTACATCCCCCACCAAACCGCCTCGCTTGCTAGACCTAGCCCAGGATCCTTCTGATTGGTCCCTCTCATTTCTCTTAGAACAGACTTTGTACATGTTTAAATTGCAATAATTAGTCGGATACACTGTTGAATTATGGGTAATTCCCGCTTTAGAGTTGTTTGAGTTGTAATAATGTTTTGCAATTAGCCTTCTGGTAGCTCTGCGGAAAAAAAAACACATGAAAAAATCGAATGAATAAGAGGGGGAATAATAGATACGAAACAGGCAACGTATCCTAAGATACAGAAAAAAAAAATAAATTCAACTAAATGGGGAGTGGGATTTAAAAAAAAAAGGCAAGTTAAACAAAGTGAAACACTGCTGTTCAAAGTCCTTAAAAGTAATGAACCCCTTAAGGAACAAAAGACGAACGAAAAAAAAAATAACAAGAAAAAAATACAAGATCTCTAATGGAACCATGTTGGAAAGTTAGAGGAGGGGAAGCTATTAAAAGGAAAAAAAACTGCTTTTAAAGCAGAAAAAAGAGGCCATTTTCTTTTTCTGTGAAGTGGAGATTTAAGGAACAAAATAATGACCTTCGCTTTTCTTTCAACATATTTTGTTATCTTTAGTATCAAATGATACCAGTAGAAGCGATAGCGTAGGAAAGTTAGTACTGAAAAAATAAACAAATGTTTCTGAGTTTTTACTTAAATGTCGAAGGTTTGATGACGTAAAGCAAAGTCACAGGAGATAGGTCATTGTCGTTCTTGTCAAATTATTATGAGGTAGGTTATCATAGGTCAATTGCACCCAAAACAATGTGAACATATAATATAATAAATTATTTATTTGGTGAACTTAATCTACTTACCTAAGTATAATTATATTCATCATCATCATCATCATAGGTATTCTGCCTTTATTGACAGGTCACTTGCCGCAGCAGAGAAGTTTCCATGCTCCACGGTCCTCCGCTAACTTCTTCGTCTTCACGTACGATCTTTCTGTTTTAATATCATCCATTAATTGTAGTCTCCTTCGCCCCCTCCCTCTCTTTCCCGCCACCATACCCTCTAGGACGTTCCTCATGATACAATCTCTTCTTAGGCAATGTCCCAACCATTATAAATTACCATATTATTATTATTATTATTATTATTATTATTATTATTATTATTATTATTATTATTATTATTATTATTATTATTATTATTATTATATTTTTCTTGATTTAGAAAATTACTTCTCAGCTTAGAATGAATATTTTTCTCGCTCGGTCCTAACCATAGGAACTAAACACACATTTCTGATTGGTTGCAGTTTGCTATTGTCCAAACCTTTTGGTGCATGAATTGTGTATTATAGCAATAGAAGAAAATTGTCACTTTATGTGTTGATAAAAAATGAAAATATAATTATGTTTGGGTTACATTTCGCAAGAACATGAGGCATGTATTTTTTTTTCAATTGTGGTCACAAAGAAGAGGGTGAGATTCGAAATTGGACCACCCGAATCTGATGTAATCATGTGGACCACCCGAATCTCGTGGTATTATCATGGAGGTAAAAGGGAACAAAACGAGCTTAGAATCGATATTGTTACGCATTAGGTTAAAGTTACTCCACCCGATCGAGACGTAATGTCACGTGGTGTTATTATGGCGGCGTGTCTGCTGTGGAGGCACAACCACCCACAAGATTTTAAATTTGGATCCGGGTTTGAACTCATTTTTCCTACGTTTAAGTCAGTCGTGTTACCGAATGAGCTAGGCAGCCCCAGCTTATCCTTATAGTACCAGTATATTTTACTTTATCACAGCACAGTCCTTTATGACAGTGTTCATATAAGATTTTAACGACAAGGAAATCAATCAAAAAAATATGGAGACTTCCCGAAAACACATAACACGTCCCGCCGTTGATAAGCACCCACATAAATTTTGGATAGTTGACGCCGTTGTGTGGAGGGAAGGATGTTTTTGGTGATAAAGGTGGAATAAAACAGGTCCTGTGGGACTTCGAACCCTCTTCGTTCGCTGACGCTCAGCTATGTTTAGTAGTGGAAGTAAATCACTTGTTTTATCAATGAACTTGTGTGTGCAAAGTGGACTAATTACCACGTGACATTACGTCATAACCAGAAGGTGCAACTTTAATGTAAATTTAACCTCATCTTACTGTTACGTCTGAGAAAGTAGATGACATCCTTTATCAACGCAACAAGAACAAGTTCCGAAAAATATTTACCAGAGTCCTCCACAAGTAGTTTTCATCATCGTGTAGACCCGATATTGCGAAGTCAGTTGTATTTCTTCTAGTTGTAAATTTGTAGTGGGTTTCGATTATTGTTTTATCAAGAAAGAAATTCAAATTTTGTCTTGATGATGTTCAGATTTAGAAGATAGCTTTCTTCACATAAAAGACATGTTAATTTGAGTCAGAATGATATGATGGTGATGATTGACTAAACAATTATTCCTTATGCTTTGAATACTTTATTAGAAACAAATCAATTTTTATTTATTCATTTATTTTTCATTTTCTTTTTAGATTTCTACAAGGGTCAGCTTACAGTCAGTGTTGGCTTATAATAGAATAAACACGACAATTGCTCTTTGATCTACCAGCTGCGTTACCACCAGGATGGTGACTAATTTCTCAGTCTATCGTCAAAGGGGACTAAAAATGGGTGTTCTATGTGACCTCGCCCTATAGCCCAGACCTCGCACCAGGTAAGTTTCGCTTGTTCCTCCTGAAGCCGAATAATGTTTCGACAGCGCAGCTGAATTGCAGACTTTTGTGACGTCCTGATTTCTGTTTTTTGGTGGCAAAATTCTTTGAGAGGCATACAAATGCCTTACGACAAATGCTTCTAAAAAGATGGTGTGTATATATTGGAAAGTAGGTTATGTGTCACTAACTCAACAGTAATAAAACCATTTTATTCTTATGTTCGTTTTTAGTTTAACAGCACATCGGTTTGCACGTTGTATGTACCCGAAGGATAAGTGGAACTGGTGTTTGATGAGCATGGAGAGAGGTTTCACCAACCAATTCAGATAGTGGAGCAGTGATACAAAGAAAAATCCGGTTAAGTTTATAGAGTAAGATTTGTTATCAAAATTATAACAAATTACCAGGTAAAGTAACGACAATGAATAAATTATTTTTCACTTTCCTAAATTCAGTTTCCTACTTTTTCATTAGAAGTGAGAGCATACTGTAATTTTTTTCAGGTATTATTGGAGCAATGAACACAGTATCACAATGTTTTTTTTAAAATGTAATGGTCGTGGCTTAGTGGTAGAGTGCTTATTTCTAGTGCGTGGGGTCCCTGATTCAATCCCCGGACAAGTAAATTTGTGGTGGACAACATCGTGTCGGTGGGTTTTCTCGGGGCACTCCCGTTTACTCCCACTTTCTCACTCCACTAAGTTCTTTCGTCATCATTGACTTGTTTTACTCATCGTCTCCCTTGGCCAAAAGGGCCACTGCGAAATTAAAATACCGCTAATTTTACACTAATTATGTGATATCTTCAAATACATAAAAGATAATCGAAATGTGGAACAAGAGCTCGGTAGACAATATTATTTTGCATGAGGTACCGTTATCACAAGTCACCTAGTAGCTTTCCGTTTGCAGTTGTTTAGAAACGCGAAAATAAATGCCGATTTTCTAAATGGCTTTAAATCGAAAGCAGATAAATGAGTCGTAATAACGGTATCCCACGCAAAATAATATTGTCTAGGGATATCTTGTTCCACTTTTCGATTATCTTTTATCTATTTGAAGATATGACATAAGTACTGTAAAATTAGCGGTATTTTAATTTCGCAGTGATCAGGCTTCTAGATTTCATTAATGAGTTTCGCCTTAATTATTTTCTTTCTTTATCTCTGAAGCAGTTCTGTCATCAAGTTACAAGCAGGGGTAAAAGTGCGGGGGAACGCGAGAGACACCGTCCACCCACCTCTAAAAAATTTGTACGGCGTCCCCTCCAGTTTCTAAAAAAAAAAAAAAAAAAAAAAACAATGGGCAAAGATAGGCAGGGCTTGACGTCATGCCGCTACCTAACGCCCCCCCTATCTTTTCAGATCCACTTTTACCCCTGGTTACAAGCAAATTAAAATAAGTCGGGAAATTTTCAGAACTTTCTTTTATTATTTCGTTGTATTTGAGTAAACTTATATTGAAGAATAAACCACTTAATTGCAATTGAGATGGTGAGCACAACAGTGGTCTAACTCACATTTTTTTTTAAAATGGGGAAAAATCAAGTTAAAGTTAAACACTGGTCTTTTGTACAATATACCAACAGCAACCACAAATGGTTGAATGTGTCATACACTGTACACCCCCCCACATATATATATATATATATATATATATATATATATATATATATATATAGCACAAAAAAACACATGTGTTTAAGTTTAACTTGATTTTTCTCCATTTTCAAAAATGTGAGTTAGACCACTGTTGCGCTCACTCCTCAATTGCAAACGTGATATAAACCATCTATCTACTTTAATTAAAAGCTGAGTTATAATGGTCTTCCTAAAAGTCTACACTTCTGCCAGAAAGAGATATCTTCAAATCTTGTTTTAAATCTGTTTTCTGCAAAACCAATGATGGTCACTTTGCGAAATCTTGCTTCAGCACTTTTTGACACGTTGAAGGCAATTATAGATTTAAATAATAATAATAATAATAATTTCCTCTCTCCTCATCAAAATGTTTCGTTGCAAGCTTACCTAAATTGATTTTTATAATTATGCTAGTAATTTCACATGTTAACACCTTAAATTAATGTATGATCTCAATCACACGATTGCCCACTAGGATCGAGCTCGGATCTCCTGTGTTTGAATACAGGGACGGTCTTAGGCAGTTTGCTGCCCCGTGTAATGCCATCATTTCCCACCTCCGTTCTCCAGAAAGAACAAATTTTTAAAAGCCATTATTTTAAGTGTGCTACTGCATTACGAACAATGAAATGAAGTGAAAGACCACTCGCACTCAAAAGGCCCAAACACTACAAATACAATCTCATTGTGTCTGTTTTTTCTTTAAATAATACTTTATTATGTTAGTGAAACATGAAGGAAACACACATCTGCAGAGGAAAAATGGTAATCGTTTTTGTAAATTCAATATCAAGCTTTAATCTCAATATATCAGCTTGCAATTCCAATGCAACTAGCTCTTTTATCTTTATTTCTTGATTTTCCTTCTACATGTGTTAAAAATTAAAAAAAAAAACTTGGTTCCACCTTCAACGATAAGGAACTTGTTTGTGACAAAGTCAAGACTAATTTTAATATAAAAACTGCGATAACTAACAAAATGGAACAGGTGTTCGCTACTGTTTGAGAATTGAGTTCTTGTATTTGACAACAATGAAGTAATTCATGCTGGGATTTGTTTGATCATTTGCTTTAGCACTGTGAATGCGACCAAAACATAATTTATGAATGTAGTATTCAAATACAAGTTCAGCTTAGTAAATTTAACTACCATCATCATGAAGTCTATTTCCAACAAGAAATACCTATTTTAAATATTATAGTTATGACAGATTTCGCCGCCCCATCCAAATGCATGTGTTGCACATATGGTAGAGCTGGCCATGCTTGAACATCAACCTCAACCGCGAGTGAGATTCCTTCACACCTCGACGAATGATTAATTATATCTCTGTACCTTTGTGAAACAAAACTTCTATGTTAAATCATACCCAATAGTTTGAACCATTGTTTTAGTGTATTCTTTGTGACTAATATTTCTCGTATCGTTCGGCCATAACTCTTTTTACTATTCATCAGATTTGGACGAAGGCCAATCTTAAATACAAGTTGATAAACATTCTCGATATAGCGGGATATCACTTCTCTTCTGTTACCAATTGTAAATATTACACCAGTTAAACATCAGCAATACATTTTCTATTCCTTACACACATTCTTTAAAAATAACACGAAACATTTTTTATTTTTGGTGTCAATTAGTATTTCTTTTGTTTTGTCTCTTTCCAAATTGTTCAAGATTTACACATCTAAAGAGCTTAAACAGAATGCTCTGTTCTTTTTGGAATGGATTCAAAGCTCCCCTTTCTTCCAAAGAAGTTCTTCTGGTTTTGGAAGTGTTTCAAGAACTCTCCGCCTGTTTGGACTAATAAATAAATGCCCTTAAGCGACCATTCATTGATTTTATAACTATCTCAAACTTAATTTAATCTGGGAATTAATATGAATTTTGTTCTTCCACACGGAATGGGATATTTTTTCAAGTACAGTCAAACCTCGTTAATCCGAACTAATTGGAGGGATTAGTTGACCTCATTAACGAAAGTGTGGATTAATTGAAATAACCTAAAAGAACACAAGGAAAGGAATTAAAACTTAGTGTATAACAAGGAAACGCGTTTATTATGGTGCACTTAATTATCATAGTCCTAAATAGATATGCAGGACTACTATACAGTAAAATGTATAACAATACAGTGCATGCAATTGTAATGTAATTTTCAAAACACATCAATGTTTATTACAAAAAACCTTTGTAATTAAAAAATAAAATAAACAAGCTGAGTTTCTATAAACAAGTTTACTTTTAAGGAAGTAAAATTAGAAAATAAAAGTGACAATGACAAAAATACAGAAACAAACAAAGAACTCATACAGGTAGAAAGCCAGAAACTAAAAATATGTAAACTAAATAATAAGTAAACAAATGGGCAGAACAGGCAGAGTTGTCAATAGCGTCGTTATAGTTAAATTAGTCGGTTACTAAATTTGAAAACCTTGTCAGGATGGACCTCAGCTTGTACAGTCCGCAGCAAAAAACTTGCTACATGAGCATGTAAGTTTATTGTAAAACGACGAAGTCTTTTGTTGCAAAATAAGTGTGCAGAGGAGGACGCCAATGTTTCTCCTAGCGTGATTCGTGCCACTTTGACGTTATGTTAATTCCCTGCGCTGTTAGGTGTAGTTTCACAATAAACTTCCATGCTCATGTTGTAGGTTTTCTGCTGCGGACAAACCAACTACAAACCAAGTATCCTGTAAGTAATCTTGATTTAATTATGGTAAGAAGCAACACATAAGAAGCTCAGTGCATGGAGGTCTTCCTCTAGGATTAGGATTGCCATAATTTTTGTGATCCAAAATACGGACAAATATTAAAATGATGACTCATCCAAGATAAAGTGCCCAAACATAGAATAAATATTTTGAAATTTCTTACCTAAAAAATCACCTTTTTATTTTATCACACAATTGTTTACTGTGATACTTAAAACACTATTGGAAACTAACATGTTTTATTTCTTTTTTCATTAACACAAATATAATAAATCATGCCATTAGATTACCTATATTAAATCTAACCAAAACAACCCTGGAATGGAAATATGAGACTTTTAAAATAAAATAACGTACTTTATTAATAGTAACTGAAATATAAATTATATGATGAAAACTCAATTATCTTCTCCCGGGATATTAGCGATTCCCGACTCGGAAAATTTGGGGCAGCTTCAAGAACTGTCAAATACGGACATTTTCCTATTTCATGCGTTGTACGATACGGACACGGACACGGACGCAAAAATACAATCAGTCCGTACAAAATACGGGCATATGGCAATCCTGCCTCTGACAGGCGTAGATTGTTTTAAATTCATAATTTCTGTATTTATTAAATTGTAGGTTTGTCAATTATCAATGTAACTTATATTAATTATAATAATCAAAGTACATCTAAATTAGTATTTGTTTCGATACCAAGGATACTAAAACACATTTCAATTGTTCAGTTATTCTCATAAACTATATATATTATTAAAAATTCTCTTACTCAAAAATAACGGTAATTCACATCTAAATATAATAAGCAATAGCCTTCACTCATATATTCATATTAGTTAACAAATCTCTCTATTTTAAAGTTATGAAACAAATGAAGTATAGTACGTTATACCTTGTATTATGATGATGTGCTACAATGCTGTAACACCAAAGTATGTCGTATTCTGTGATGCTACAGCCTCATTGAAAGCAAAACAAATGCCGCTTGAGTTGCGACGATATTTATTCATGTTAATTTATTGACCCTTTCAATAATATACACAACAATGGGCAAATGCAGGACAGTATTTTTTTTAAGCATAAGGGAGCTATGTGACGAATGCCATTGTTGACTTCTAGCCATCTCTCTCTCTCTCTCTCTCTCTCTCTCTCTCTCTCTCTGTATATATATATATATATATATATATATATATATATATATATATATATATATATATATATATATATATATATATATACAGGGGTAGACAAAAATCTATAAACACTTCATACAGGACACGTAAGTTTGGCCCTCCACTGTACAAGACGCGTTGTGGTTGCCGATCGTTTTTTGTTTTCAATGTGTCTGAACTAATTCCGGCCTACAGAACCCAGTTTCATCGAAAACAATGCGACGGGAACTTCATAAAATGAAAATTCATGGCAGGGCCGCTATCGCCAAACCCTGGTCACAGCAGTAAATGCGAAGAGGCGTATGCAGTGTTGCAAGGACCACAAGCCGGACCACAGGTCATGAGCAGAGGAAACACGTAATGTGGTCCGATGAATCGGCCTTCACCTTGTTTCCAACAAACGGTCGTGTTTACGTATGGAGGACACCGTCGCAGGCCTATGATATAGACTGTCTGTTCCCAACTGTAAAGCATGGGGGTGGTTCTGTTACAGTATGGGCAGTGATATCGTGGTTTTCTGCAGGTCCCATCATAGCCCTGCATGGAATGATGAATGCTAATGCGTATGAGGCCATTTTGGAGGACCAGGTTCTACCCATGGTCCAAATATTTGTTCCCTGATGGTAGTGGCATCTACCAAGATGATTTAGCACCCTGTCACGCTGCAAAAACGGTGACATCATGGCTTGAGGAGCATGACCAGGAACTGTCACACCTCCCCTGGGTCCCACAATCACCAGATCTGAACATCATTGAGCAATTGTGGTGTGAGTTAGAAAGGCGTGTTCGGTCTCATTACCCTCCACCAGCATCCCTTAAGGAACTGGAGCATGTTTTGGACGAACAATTGTACAAAATTACACACACTACTATTCAGGAGCTGTATGCGTCCATTCCACGTCGGATCCAAGCTGTTTTGGACACAAAAGGAGGCCCCACACCATACTAGGTATGATTTTCAAACCTTTGCAAACGTTTTAGATTTTTGTCCAACCCCTGTATATATAACCTTGCATTTTGCCGACACGTAAAGAACATGCAGTTTTTCGTGCAAAGAATCCAAGATCACACGATTTATAATGGTTCAAACTCTACTTTAAATTGTATGTCTTGTCCTAGAGCAGTTGTTTTATTCGCCTTTCAGTTACGCACGATTGTTTTGGGCACCCTGCATAATGGACTTGATATGAGTTCAGGAAGTTAGATGGGAAGGAAATGGAACAGTACAAATGGAAATATACGGCTCTCATACTTTATTTATATTCATAATTTCTTTCCACAGATTCATTAGATTGACTCATATTTTATAGAGAAGCTTCAATAAAACAAAACCCTAATAGCAGAGACAACTTGGAAATCATTTTCTGTAAGCTTGCATTGGAAGTCGGCAAGCTTGCATCAGGCTTGATTGGAAAGCGTACAAACATGCTTACAGGAACTGGAAACTGGATTCTAGTAGCGAAGTTAAATGGGAGCAGTCTTGCATTCAGCGTTCCATTCAAGCTTGACGCAAGCGTTTTACGCTGGCGGCAAGCCAGTAGCCAATGAAAAGTCAGTGATGCTATGATGCTCAGCAAAGGATCTAAAGTATCGCTTGCAATTACAACAAATTGAAGATTGTATGAAAGCACGCGTTGAAATGGCAAGTGTAGAAAGCCAAAAGCCAAACACCCGCCAACTACTTGGGAATCTGATGCTTAATACACAACTATGGCCTGCTATACACTATTGGATAGATCTTAGGAAATCTGTTACGGCCTGCTGTACACTATTGGATACACGATTTATCTTAGGACAAATGTTACGACGTATCTCGTAGGAAATCCTACCCTTTTGTGCCATACGCATGAAGAGTTTTTATTGTCTTATTGAATGACGTTAGGCATCCTGCTGATATTGATACCAGTCGCTTTATTGTTAAATTACATACCTCTAAAAGAAGCATACAAATCAGAAGATAAATTGGCAAAACATGCCTCATCAGTACCTGCAGCACTCTTCATGTTGTCAAGTACTATTGCTCTTTCACCCACATACGGCTGGCGGGGATAAAACAAATTTGTTTTCACTTTCTCTCACCTGAGGTCGCTTAAATCGAAAGCTTAAGAATTTTCTTTCCGAAATAGAGCGTGCTCTAAACAAGAGAAATCTCAAAGGATCGTTCAGAACATAGGAAATGACATGCGATCTAATGCCATACACGTTGAGATTTTGACTCTAGGGAAAATCGTATGAGATTTCCTAGGATCTATCCTCCAGAGCAGCTCTGTCCAAATGGCGGCCCACCAAACCATTTTCTGCGGCCCACAAAGCTTTCACGATTCACGATTTTTATTACTGATAGTATTTTCATTTATATTTATTCATTCGTTTAATGTTTCCATTGTTCTTTCTAAATAACGCATCCATTTAGCGTTTCTGTACAACAAAAAGGCGCGGATATCCACGGCAGTACCTTTCCCTAAAAACTGTGAGTTTGGTCGGAAAAGAGTGTCAATGTTTGATAGTACTTATTTGTGTGAAAGTGCATTTACCGCCATGAAAATTGTGAAGAGTCGCTTTAGAAACTGCCTTGGAAATTCTTTCCTTTTACATTTCCTGTGGCTCACAACAACAGAAATGGATGTAGATATCCCAGCCCTTGTAAACGCTGCTAGTCATCCTCATTTGTCACAGATTGAATAGGTAATATTTCAAATACCTTTTTTTATATTTTTCTTTTGTAGTGTAATAATAATAATAATAATAATAATAATAATAATAATAATAATAATAATAATAATAATAATAATAATAATAATAATAATAATAATAATAATAATAATATTTAGCTGCGGCCCTCCAATTTACTAGTAAAGACGGTTATGGCCCTCAGGCTTATTATAATTGGACACCACTGCTCTAGAGTAAAGTAGGCCTAACAGACATTGGTGACGTTACAGATATATTCGTAATTAGTAAGACAACGGTGGTCTATGATTGGTTATTTAATTTGAGGGACGCTCAAATGATGTATATATAGAAATCAAAGAGCTCTGATAGCAATTAAAAGAAATCCTTAAATCTCTCAAACATAAATATTCCTTTTTGCGAAGATCAGGCAGAATAGGAATTTTCGTCCTGCTGAAAGATAAGATTAGAACAAAATTGTGGTACTAAATACCGGAGAGTCATTAGGCAAAGCAGAAAGGAATTACTAGTGTGTTTAAAGCAGTAATTATGAACCTTGTTTACCTATTATCCCTCTTTGTAGTCCATGCATATTTCATCCCCTCTCCTTCGCATTTGTTGGTCATACGTGTTTTTTGTCTGACTTCCTTCTGTAATTGTAGATGCAGCATTGATTTCTCAAATCTTGAATAATAATAATAATAATAATAATAATAATAATAATAATAATAATAATAATAATAATAATAATAATAATAATAATAATAATAATATTTTATTTGGTATTTTTGGGAGGGCACGGTGGCTCAGTGGTAGATTCCTTACTTCTGGTGCGTCGGATCCCTGGTTCAATCCCCGGTCAAATAAAGTTTGTGATGAACAACATCGTGTTCTCGGGTTTTCTCAGGGTTCTCCTGTTTCCTCCCACAATCTCATTCCATCAATTCCTCCATTATCATTCATTTTCTTTAATCATCCATTTCCCTTAGCCTAAAGGGCCTAAAGTGCGTGGGACGTTAATCTCAAAGATTTTTTATCACTTTAAGTCCGTGCTGTAAACTGAAATAGCAATTTGTACTTATTTCTGATAATTTTGCAGATGATTTTAATTTCGAGTAATTATTTAATTTCAACGTACGGAACAATCCTTGAACTGGAAAAGGAAAGACGAAACGTCAAACATTTAGCGTTTGTGAAAGTTTACTAAAGCTAAATGTAAATGCTTATTACAGAGAGTGCTTTATTCGCAATTACACAGTAGCTTGTGACCCCTTTGCCCGCTCTTCATGCCTCCAGGTTGGGAACCCATAGTGCAAAGTGTAGAGCCATACTTTTTTTTACCATCCTTTGGGTCTTTCACCCATCGTGAAAGAGCATTCCAAGATTTAGGAAATTAGATTTCCGGGCTTTCGACATCTATGGCCACGTTAGAGGGATGACGTCACTCTGCGATCACACTATCCGGGATGTTAAGTACTACCCCAGCATTTGCCTGAGGAAAACCTCAAAACCTTATTCAAGATGGCTGGCCTGAAAAAGTTTTAACACTTTTTCGACCGAGCGCCCACACCGGGAATCGAACACGGGATCGCTCCACTGAAGGCGAGAACGTTAGCGACTACGTTACGCGGGACCACTGAAAGAAGATTCCAATCTAATGCCATGTTGATTAGAAGGGAGTCTCCCAATATCATGCATACTTACTTACTTGGTCTAGACCCTCACTGGCAATGAACACAGAATCTCATACACCAAAGATAAGGCGTTTACACTTTCCAAGATACTTTCGTACACAGTGAAAGAAATAAATATATGAAAATTTAAGATTCACTGCCAACCTGTTCTGACAGGCATTAAATAATGTTCCTATACTTTCGGAAAGTTACTAAAGAAGAAACACCACATCGTCAATTGTTCCGCCTGAAACGAATCTCGATGGAATAAAGATTTATCTTTGGCCCATACTGGGAGGAGAATGAAAGAGAAATTCTAACTGACCGTTTGGAAAACCCCAGAAAAGACTCCGTTCGTCATCGTACTGGCCACTCTTTCCCTAGAGCTCTTGCCGAAAACGCCATTTTGATTACGTCATTCAGTGAGATGGAAAACGGAAATGAGGCAGAAAGGACGCCCTGCGGAATGGACGATCGACTTTTATGGTTGCTGGATGCGATCAGAGAATTTTTTTTTTTTCGGTTTTGACGGGAAAAGATAGGGATAACAACAACAACAACAACAACAACAACAACAACAACAACTAAAGGAGGGGGAAAGAATCCGTCAAGAAATAGACAAATGTTCTTTTTGAGAACAGAATATTACAGAAAATCCATCGTAAAAAGAAAAATGTATTCTGAGAAAGAGAAAAATATTAAATTAAACTTCTACTGTTATATACTTTCCCGGGAAATTGTTTTTATTACTCATACTTATTTTTATAATTATTGCTTTGTGTTTCTCTTAGAACACATAAAAAAGCCTCAGCCTAATATTCTGTTATTCTATATGATGCACGATGTTATTTATAACCGAGTAGTCTAAGATGGGTTTGAATCCTGCTTTGGTCATGAATCGCACCGTATATTTAGACCTACAGGCCATAACCGTGGGTCGTACAACTCAAAAATGTAGCTAATACAATACTTCATAAAATTAAATGAAATCTTTTAGTTTTACGTCCCACATTAATGCCGGCTAGGCTAAAGGAGACAGTGATGATGAGAAATGAATGTAATAGTAGCATGAATAAGGCGAGAGGAAATAGAAGAATCCCGAGAGAACCCTCGCACACGGTGTTTGTCCACCACAAGGTCCACTTGTTGCGAGCTGTGATCGAACCAGGGACCCCATGCACCAGAGCTGAACACTCTACCACTGAGCCACTACATTATTTCTTATCCTGAGCCATTTTTTTTCTTTTCCTTATACTTTATATTTCCTTACTGGTCCTTTCCTATTCTGAGCCAGACCTTATGTTTCCTTGTACTTTATCTTCCCTTGTTGGTCCTTTCCTATTCTGAGCCAGACTTTTCATTTAATTGTACTGTATCTTTCCTTGTTGGCCCTTTCTTATTCTGAGCCACACTTTTAATTTCCTTGTACTTTATCTTCCTTTGTTGGTGGTTTCCTATTCTGAGTCAAGCTGTTCATTTCTTTATACCTTATCTTCCCTTGTTGGTCCTTTCTTATTCTGAACCAGGCTTTAAATTTCCTTGTACTTTATCTTCTGTTGTTGGTCCTTTCCTATTCTGAGTTAGTCTTTTCATTTCCTTGTAGTTTATCTTCTCTTGTTGGTTTTCTCCTATTCTGAGCCAGACCTTACATTTCCTTGTACTTTATTTTCTCTTATTGTTTCTTTCATAGTCTGATCCAGACTCTTCATTTCCTTATATTTTACCTTCTCATAGTGGCACTTTCCTATTCTGAGCCAGACGTTTCATTTCGTTGTACTTTATCTTCCCTTGTTGGTCCTTTCTTGTTCTGAGCCAGACTTTACATTTCCTTGTACTTTATCTTCCCTTGTTGGTCCTTTCCTATTCTGAGCCAGACTTTTCATTTAATTGTACTGTATCTTTCCTTGTTGGCCCTTTCTTATTCTGAGCCACACTTTTAATTTCCTTGTACTTTATCTTCCTTTGTTGGTGGTTTCCTATTCTGAGTCAAGCTGTTCATTTCTTTATACCTTATCTTCCCTTGTTGGTCCTTTCTTATTCTGAACCAGGCTTTACATTTCCTTGTACTTTATCTTCTGTTGTTGGTCCTTTCCTATTCTGAGTTAGTCTTTTCATTTCCTTGTAGTTTATCTTCTCTTGTTGGTTTTCTCCTATTCTGAGCCAGACCTTACATTTCCTTGTACTTTATTTTCTCTTATTGTTTCTTTCATAGTCTGATCCAGACTCTTCATTTCCTTATATTTTGCCTTCTCATAGTGGCACTTTCCTATTCTGATCCAGACTTTTCATTTCCTTGTACTTTATCTTCCCTTGTTGGTCCTTTCTTGTTCTGAGCCAGACTTTACATTTCCTTGTACTTTATCTTCTGTTGTTGGTCTTTTCCTATTCTAAGTTAGTCTTTTCATTTCCTTGTACTTTATCTTCTGTTGTTGGTCTTTTCCTATTCTAAGTTAGTCTTTTCATTTCCTTGTACTTTATCTTCTCTTGTTGGTTTTCTCCTATTCTGAGCCAGACCTTACATTTCCTTGTACTTTATTTTCTCTTACTGTTTCTTTCATAGTCTGATCCAGACTCTTCATTTCCTTATATTTTACCTTCTCATAGTGGCACTTTCCTATTCTGAGCCAGACGTTTCATTTCGTTGTACTTTATCTTCCCTTGTTGGTCCTTTCTTGTTCTGAGCCAGACTTTACATTTCCTTGTACTTTATCTTCCCTTGTTGGTCCTTTCCTATTCTGAGCCAGACTTTTCATTTAATTGTACTGTATCTTTCCTTGTTGGCCCTTTCTTATTCTGAGCCACACTTTTAATTTCCTTGTACTTTATCTTCCTTTGTTGGTGGTTTCCTATTCTGAGTCAAGCTGTTCATTTCTTTATACCTTATCTTCCCTTGTTGGTCCTTTCTTATTCTGAACCAGGCTTTACATTTCCTTGTACTTTATCTTCTGTTGTTGGTCTTTTCCTATTCTAAGTTAGTCTTTTCATTTCCTTGTACTTTATCTTCTGTTGTTGGTCTTTTCCTATTCTAAGTTAGTCTTTTCATTTCCTTGTACTTTATCTTCTGTTGTTGGTCTTTTCCTATTCTAAGTTAGTCTTTTCATTTCCTTGTACTTTATCTTCTCTTGTTGGTTTTCTCCTATTCTGAGCCAGACCTTACATTTCCTTGTACTTTATTTTCTCTTACTGTTTCTTTCATAGTCTGATCCAGACTCTTCATTTCCTTATATTTTACCTTCTCATAGTGGCACTTTCCTATTCTGAGCCAGACGTTTCATTTCCTTGTACTTTATCTTCCCTTGTTAGTCCTTTCTTGTTCTGAGCCAGACTTTACATTTCCTTGTACTTTATCTTCCCTTGTTGGTCCTTTCCTATTCTGAGCCAGACTTTTCATTTAATTGTACTGTATCTTTCCTTGTTGGCCCTTTCTTATTCTGAGCCACACTTTTAATTTCCTTGTACTTTATCTTCCTTTGTTGGTGGTTTCCTATTCTGAGTCAAGCTGTTCATTTCTTTATACCTTATCTTCCCTTGTTGGTCCTTTCTTATTCTGAACCAGGCTTTACATTTCCTTGTACTTTATCTTCTGTTGTTGGTCCTTTCCTATTCTGAGTTAGTCTTTTCATTTCCTTGTAGTTTATCTTCTCTTGTTGGTTTTCTCCTATTCTGAGCAAGACCTTACATTTCCTTGTACTTTATTTTCTCTTATTGTTTCTTTCATAGTCTGATCCAGACTCTTCATTTCCTTATATTTTACCTTCTCATAGTGGCACTTTCCTATTCTGAGCCAGACGTTTCATTTCCTTGTACTTTATCTTCCCTTGTTGGTCCTTTCTTGTTCTGAGCCAGACTTTACATTTCCTTGTACTTTATCTTCCCTTGTTGGTCCTTTCCTATTCTGAGCCAGACTTTTCATTTAATTGTACTGTATCTTTCCTTGTTGGCCCTTTCTTATTCTGAGCCACACTTTTAATTTCCTTGTACTTTATCTTCCTTTGTTGGTGGTTTCCTATTCTGAGTCAAGCTGTTCATTTCTTTAAACCTTATCTTCCCTTGTTGGTCCTTTCTTATTCTGAACCAGGCTTTACATTTCCTTGTACTTTATCTTCTGTTGTTGGTCTTTTCCTATTCTAAGTTAGTCTTTTCATTTCCTTGTACTTTATCTTCTGTTGTTGGTCTTTTCCTATTCTAAGTTAGTCTTTTCATTTCCTTGTACTTTATCTTCTGTTGTTGGTCTTTTCCTATTCTAAGTTAGTCTTTTCATTTCCTTGTACTTTATCTTCTCTTGTTGGTTTTCTCCTATTCTGAGCCAGACCTTACATTTCCTTGTACTTTATTTTCTCTTACTGTTTCTTTCATAGTCTGATCCAGACTCTTCATTTCCTTATATTTTACCTTCTCATAGTGGCACTTTCCTATTCTGAGCCAGACGTTTCATTTCGTTGTACTTTATCTTCCCTTGTTGGTCCTTTCTTGTTCTGAGCCAGACTTTACATTTCCTTGTACTTTATCTTCCCTTGTTGGTCCTTTCCTATTCTGAGCCAGACTTTTCATTTAATTGTACTGTATCTTTCCTTGTTGGCCCTTTCTTATTCTGAGCCACACTTTTAATTTCCTTGTACTTTATCTTCCTTTGTTGGTGGTTTCCTATTCTGAGTCAAGCTGTTCATTTCTTTATACCTTATCTTCCCTTGTTGGTCCTTTCTTATTCTGAACCAGGCTTTACATTTCCTTGTACTTTATCTTCTGTTGTTGGTCCTTTCCTATTCTGAGTTAGTCTTTTCATTTCCTTGTAGTTTATCTTCTCTTGTTGGTTTTCTCCTATTCTGAGCCAGACCTTACATTTCCTTGTACTTTATTTTCTCTTATTGTTTCTTTCATAGTCTGATCCAGACTCTTCATTTCCTTATATTTTACCTTCTCATAGTGGCACTTTCCTATTCTGAGCCAGACGTTTCATTTCGTTGTACTTTATCTTCCCTTGTTGGTCCTTTCTTGTTCTGAGCCAGACTTTACATTTCCTTGTACTTTATCTTCCCTTGTTGGTCCTTTCCTATTCTGAGCCAGACTTTTCATTTAATTGTACTGTATCTTTCCTTGTTGGCCCTTTCTTATTCTGAGCCACACTTTTAATTTCCTTGTACTTTATCTTCCTTTGTTGGTGGTTTCCTATTCTGAGTCAAGCTGTTCATTTCTTTATACCTTATCTTCCCTTGTTGGTCCTTTCTTATTCTGAACCAGGCTTTACATTTCCTTGTACTTTATCTTCTGTTGTTGGTCCTTTCCTATTCTGAGTTAGTCTTTTCATTTCCTTGTAGTTTATCTTCTCTTGTTGGTTTTCTCCTATTCTGAGCCAGACCTTACATTTCCTTGTACTTTATTTTCTCTTATTGTTTCTTTCATAGTCTGATCCAGACTCTTCATTTCCTTATATTTTACCTTCTCATAGTGGCACTTTCCTATTCTGATCCAGACTTTTCATTTCCTTGTACTTTATCTTCCCTTGTTGGTCCTTTCTTGTTCTGAGCCAGACTTTACATTTCCTTGTACTTTATCTTCTGTTGTTGGTCTTTTCCTATTCTAAGTTAGTCTTTTCATTTCCTTGTACTTTATCTTCTGTTGTTGGTCTTTTCCTATTCTAAGATAGTCTTTTCATTTCCTTGTACTTTATCTTCTCTTGTTGGTTTTCTCCTATACTGAGCCAGACCTTACATTTCCTTGTACTTTATTTTCTCTTACTGTTTCTTTCATAGTCTGATCCAGACTCTTCATTTCCTTATATTTTACCTTCTCATAGTGGCACTTTCCTATTCTGAGCCAGACGTTTCATTTCGTTGTACTTTATCTTCTCTTGTTGGTCCTTTCTTGTTCTGAGCCAGACTTTACATTTCCTTGTACTTTATCTTCCCTTGTTGGTCCTTTCCTATTCTGAGCCAGACTTTTCATTTAATTGTACTGTATCTTTCCTTGTTGGCCCTTTCTTATTCTGAGCCACACTTTTAATTTCCTTGTACTTTATCTTCCTTTGTTGGTGGTTTCCTATTCTGAGTCAAGCTGTTCATTTCTTTATACCTTATCTTCCCTTGTTGGTCCTTTCTTATTCTGAACCAGGCTTTACATTTTCTTGTACTTTATCTTCTGTTGTTGGTCCTTTCCTATTCTGAGTTAGTCTTTTCATTTCCTTGTAGTTTATCTTCTCTTGTTGGTTTTCTCCTATTCTGAGCCAGACCTTACATTTCCTTGTACTTTATTTTCTCTTATTGTTTCTTTCATAGTCTGATCCAGACTCTTCATTTCCTTATATTTTACCTTCTCATAGTGGCACTTTCCTATTCTGAGCCAGACGTTTCATTTCCTTGTACTTTATCTTCCCTTGTTGGTCCTTTCTTGTTCTGAGCCAGACTTTACATTTCCTTGTACTTTATCTTCCCTTGTTGGTCCTTTCCTATTCTGAGCCAGACTTTTCATTTAATTGTACTGTATCTTTCCTTGTTGGCCCTTTCTTATTCTGAGCCACACTTTTAATTTCCTTGTACTTTATCTTCCTTTGTTGGTGGTTTCCTATTCTGAGTCAAGCTGTTCATTTCTTTATACCTTATCTTCCCTTGTTGGTCCTTTCTTATTCTGAACCAGGCTTTACATTTCCTTGTACTTTATCTTCTGTTGTTGGTCCTTTCCTATTCTGAGTTAGTCTTTTCATTTCCTTGTAGTTTATCTTCTCTTGTTGGTTTTCTCCTATTCTGAGCCAGACCTTACATTTCCTTGTACTTTATTTTCTCTTATTGTTTCTTTCATAGTCTGATCCAGACTCTTCATTTCCTTATATTTTACCTTCTCATAGTGGCACTTTCCTATTCTGATCCAGACTTTTCATTTCCTTGTACTTTATCTTCCCTTGTTGGTCCTTTCTTGTTCTGAGCCAGACTTTACATTTCCTTGTACTTTATCTTCTGTTGTTGGTCTTTTCCTATTCTAAGTTAGTCTTTTCATTTCCTTGTACTTTATCTTCTGTTGTTGGTCTTTTCCTATTCTAAGTTAGTCTTTTCATTTCCTTGTACTTTATCTTCTCTTGTTGGTTTTCTCCTATTCTGAGCCAGACCTTACATTTCCTTGTACTTTATTTTCTCTTACTGTTTCTTTCATAGTCTGATCCAGACTCTTCATTTCCTTATATTTTACCTTCTCATAGTGGCACTTTCCTATTCTGAGCCAGACGTTTCATTTCCTTGTACTTTATCTCCCCTTGTATGTCAGTATATTCAAATCGCTGTCTTAATTCACTCTAGCTATTTGCCTTGCTGCTACTCCCTCTATGTACCCGGCTATTTGAGGCGATCGCAAAGCGTATTTATTGCTCATGCGTACGCTTGGAATACGCTGACCATGTATTTAAATGTAGATGGCTAATCACAAACGCGAAAGCAATATAAACGCCGAGAAAACGTCAGCTTGAGCGTATTTGGTGCGTTTCGGAACAATAGACCGCAAAAAGGAAGGACGTGTTACCAGGCAAGGGGATTGTAGCAAGAAACAGCTGCTTGGAAGATGGTTTGTGCAGAGTATTGCAACTCTGCTATTACACACCTGGACCTGGTAAAAAGACCCGGAAACCCTGATTGGCTCACAGTATGATTTACAACTCTGGTGAAAGTAAAATTACTGAGTAGCCACCTTGGCCGCGTTCGCTACAGGGGGTAACGCTTTCTCAAATAGCCTAAGTCTAAAGCTACGAGGAATACTATGATTCCTCCATATCTCATAATGTGTCCAATCATCCTCTCTTCTGTTTCAAATAGTTTTCAGTACACTTCTTTTGTTTTTGTGATCCCATTTCCAGGAAAGGCGAGCGGTGTAAGGAGCGCATCCTTGTACGTACTCAAATGCCAACCTCATTTCCTCATATTTAAATAGTACACCCTGGAAACTGCATTCAATGTAGTGCAGGCTAACGAGGCCCTGGCGACTGGAGATACCAGGATAAACATGTTATAATGCGATGGGTTGTGGGTGTTGTTTTCCGGGTACATTTTGTTTATGGCCATTCGTGTTTGTGTAATGGTGTTTGTCTTGACGGGGACTAGTGACTAGTGGCCTCGATGCCGCCGTTCTTATTGTAACCTAATAAAAGTGCAGCAAAAGTAAATAACAGTAAGAAATTATTATTTTATTCTGCCTTCTTGTTTGTCACTGTTATATATATTGTTTATTCTCAATTTTAGTTGTATTTCTTGTTATTGTTCTGTCCTTTTACTTTGATGTTATTGTTAAATATTTATTTTTTGTTCTTCTTGTACCCTATTTGTTATTATTGTTCCACTTTTACTATTTATTGTTATATTTTCCTCATTATTGTTGCTGTTATTCTCTTCTATTTATTGGTGTCTTTTTCTATTTTGCAGCAGTTCATGTTTGGAGCAATCGAGTTGATCGGAACAAGGACAAATAGCCACGATGCTGAAGTCACCATTAAACCTTGTTTAATTAATCAATCAAATCCAGAAAGCAGAAACAATGGTCATTAATAGCAGTGATGGACTAGATCATGAATCACTTTGGTCACGATCGTTGTCCAGGTCATCCGGATATAGGGTCGCACTTCTCAGACAGATCTGGTCACCCAGACAGATCCAGTGTCCCGGACAGATCTGGCTACCTATACATATCCCCGAAAGAGATCCTCTGACCCAGACAGTTCCAGTGACTCAGACAATTCGGTGTCCCGGACAGACCTGGGAACCGAGACATACCTGGTGACTGAAAGAAATCCTGTGACTAGGACAGACACGGTGGCCCAAACAGAACCTCTAACCCGGATAAACCCGGTGACCAGAACAGATCCGGTATCGCGGACAGATCCGGTGACCTGGATAGACCCGCTGAGCCAGACAGTTCCGGTGTCTCAGACAATTCAGTGTTGCGGACAAACCTGGGACCCCGAGACCGAAAAAATTCTGTGGCTCGGACAGACCCAGTGACCCAGACAGATCCGGCGTCCCGGACAGACCTAGGAACCCAGGCATACCCGGCAATCTAGAAACAGCCTTAATATTGTATCTGTAGCATTACTACAGAATTTTACAGTTAATGTTATTCACTGCAAGAACTCGAAAATTCATTTGTTCCATTCTCAGTGTAATATTTCTTAATGAAGATACCATGTTTAAAGTATTTCATCTTATCACAAAATAATTTCATGTTTATTCATCATCTCGTACATAGTTTTTGAACACACGGTTTGGGCTCAGCGGTATCTTCTATATTCTAAACGACAAGTTTTACAGGTCAATTAAACTTTGAGACGATCACTCATAAGAGAAATATGTAGCGTATATTTTCTGATTCTGACTCGTTTGTATTCAGATAAACTTTGTAGTTATCTTTCAGTGTAATGCTTGACACATACAGATGCAAACAACAAGCGAGAAAAATGCAATGAGAGATGAGAGATTCATGTTTATTATAAAGGTAACCAAGAAAGTTCTGTCGCTTTTTGTGGAGGTCTCTGTTCCATGGGCACTCACACAGTGAGTTGAATGTGAAAGGAGATGAGGCGAAGGTTAGTTGTTGGTGGGGATATATCCAACATACTACCTGGTTGTGGCAGTCCAGTTACACCGTGAATTTGCGTAAGGACAGAGTGAACATGGGACCTCCACAGACCATCATAAAGATGTGCATGCTGTACGAGTTCACACTCGGGTTAAACGCCACTGCAGTGGGCCGGAAGATAAGCCAGGCCTTTGGTGAGGGTGTCGTGACTACGCGAACAGTCCAGCGGTGGTTTAACAAGTTTAAAGACGGCGACGAAACACTCAAAGACGCACTACGTGTCGGAAGACCAACGCATGTACAAAATGAAAAATTTCAGATAGCAATTTAGGTGAACAGTGGCCAGACATGTTCTCACATGTCTGGCTACTGTTCGCCTAAATTGCTGTCTGAAATTCTACATACAGTGTGACTACAACTGGGACTACAATCCAGTGTAACTAGAGAAATCATTTGGCAGCACCTCCATCAACTTGGAAAACACTACAAGTTGGGTCGATGGGTCAAACATGATTTGACTCCGGCCAGAAGGCAACACGAGCAGACAACTGTGTTTCTTTGCTCTCTCGTTTGAGGAAAGAGCCATTTCTGGACAGGGTGTTAATATGTGATGAGTAGTGGGTCTTGCACGAAGCTCCACGGCGCCGTCATTAGTGGTTAGCATCCTATGAACCGCTTCTGTGTTTGGTGGACTGCTTGCGGCATTATGCAACAAGAACTGCTACCAGCTGGTCAGGGCATCAATGCAACTATGTACTGTCAGCAGTTGAGTCGTATTCAAAAAAAAAAAAAAAAAAAAAAAAAAACTCAAAACTCTGGAGCTAGCACTTCCGAATCGCAAAGGGGTCCTCCTGTTATAGGACAACGATAAGCCCCACGTGGCTAGGATGACAAGGGACACCATTCTATGCCGTGGATGAGAAACACTGTTGCATCCGCCATATTCCCCGGACATTACACCGTCAGATTATCACCTGTTCCATTTCTTGGACGATCACCTTAGTGGACGCCAGTTCAAATCTCTAGTAGAGGTGCAAAATGCACTTAATACCTTCTTCGCTTAACGGCCCATTAAGGTCTACCGCGATGGAATCCATGGCCCTTCAGAACGTTGACGGAAGGCCGTCGGTACTGATGGGGACTATTTTTGATCTTCCAGGCATGTCTTAGGTGACATATCAATGTTCGAAGTTGATGAGTGAAAAAGCGGCAGAACTTTCTTTGCTACCTTTATCGAATTCCGTTATGGAAGCCGTACACATAACATACTTCCTATGTGAATGACGATGTTTGTCTCCGGATCCTACAGCGTTACGGAATCACTCCGAGTAGTGAGTCTGTCGAGATCAGTCCAGGTCATGAATCTGCCCGAGTCACCTGATCTGGTGAGTCACGAATTTGACTGTCTCTGGGTCTTCCGAGTCGCAGATCACGAACACCGATTGGTACAAAGCGATCAATATCAAATAGAGATCTATCGGAGGAAGGAAAGTAGAATTGGAAGCTAGCTTTTTGTAGACAGAGAAAAATCCGTTCTCCGGACACCGATATATTGTACAAATATACGGTATGCTCTTGCTTACTATAGAAATCAGTACGGAGCATACGCTATCCGTATGCTACATACGCACTGCCCTTAGATGTTACATCATGCCGTTGCAGGATGTCTGGCATCTAACAGTTTTTCGTATATCACATGCATATACTTACGTTACATTCCTCAGCTGTATGTTATATACATGCGTTATATACAGTATTATAAAACATGCGTTTTCAGTTATACGTCTGCTGTACGTTAAGTCCAAAAACTACAGGAATTACGCATATAACCTATCTTTTTAAGCACGTCACCTACAATGTTTTTTTTTTTCTGAGTGTATCTGGGAGATATTACTATCAGTGAAGACATGAAACATGAATATGACAAAAGCAGGGATACGAATGACGAAAGACGAAAAGTATTTTGAGCTCCTTCGTGGCTAAGCGGTTAGCGTACGCGCCCATGGCGTGGGAGACCCGGGTTCGATTACCGGCGGAGCTCATGTGGTTCGGATTCCACGTTAATCAGTAGGTCCACGTCTCATATAGTCTCGCTGCTGAACGGGACGTTAAAATCAAATCAACTCAATTCAAGAAAAGTATTTTGTGTTGGTCTTTGAATAAACAGTTAAAAGAAAACACTCATAAAGCGTTTCGTATGGAGTATTGTACTCTGTGGAGCCGAAACATGAACAGTACGTAACAATGATGAAAAAAAGAGTGGAAATCTTCCAAATGTAAATGTGGAGAAGAATGCAGAAAATTAACTGGCTCGAACGGAAAACAAATGAAAATATGTAAAGAATAGTAGGGGAGAAAAGAATAATTTCAGATGTAATTAAAGATTGGAAAAGAAATGGTTGGGACATTGGCTGAGAAGGAACCTGATGCAGGACCAGTGTTCGTAGATTTTCTTAAGAAAATTTCCCTTGACTGACACAAAATTATCCCTTTTTTATCAAATTTCCTCTATTTTGTTGAGTGTCTATTTCCTATGACAGAAGTTATGTGATAAAGTTAATTTAACTATATTAAAAGAAGTGCCAGCCATATTTGTTTTGTTCATTCGGTTTATCCTTCCATTTCTTTAACTTTTTCCTTCCCTCTCTTTTTTTTAACAAAAAAAAGAGACAAATACAGGCCCGTAGTCAGCCCAAAAATGTAGGGGGGCCCGGCTGAAGTTAGGGGGGAGCGATCCAACCATATGATAGTTCATCACCATATTATAGTTCTTTTGCAAGCCTACTGTAAAAATTTTAGGGGGGCAGCAAAAATTTAAGGGGGGCCGCAGCCCCCATAGACCCCCTTGGATACGGGCCTGCACAAATACAATCAGCCAACAGTGGGTACAAGTTTTGCTACTTTGAACAAAAACAATACACCAATTATTGCTATTATGTTGGTTTATTTCTGAAGAACAAAAGAAACACTTAAGCATTTATATTGTTCAATTAGTCAGCGCGAAAACTTCTTTGGATTTTCAGGTTTTATCGAAAAATTCCCTTTTTGCTAAAATTACTTTTAATATTTTCCTAAATTAGGAAAATCTTTCCTTAAACTACGAACAGTATGCGGGACGTATTAGAAGGTACGATAGTAGAAAAAAGAGGGAAGGATAAAAGAGTTTACACTTGAAGAATGGTATTTAAATAGAAAATTATTGTCAAGATGTAGTGTAGAGCAACGTTTCTCAACCCCTTTTGTTTTGGGGTACACCAAAGTACGTTTCAAACTTTCGCGACACCCCTGCATGTGATTTTTTTTCCCTAGATGCAATACAGCAAACATATAAAAATACATACAATAAATTTTTTATTATTATTATGGAACGAATATAAGATAGAAATATCACAAGCAAAATACGTAAGACTTTTGAATAGAAACATATTAACATAAAAGAAACTTATGACTACTAAGCAGGAATAGAAGAAAGAAAGAAATACGAGGTGTGTTCAAAATGAAACCGAACTTCTGCTGCAACATCTTTGTTGCTCATTGTTAACTACTGCCCTCCTTAAAGTAGTCTCCTCTTCTGTCAATACGCCGCACAGTGGGGCCAAGGCGGACAAAATGGAATTTCATGAAAGTGACAATTTGGGCGATAATCTATACGTTTTCTATAGTAAATGAAGCGAGGAATCCGATTGTGATAATGATTTTGCAATTAGCATTCTTTTTCAATTAGTAAATTGTATTTAAATCTCAACAATGTTGAAGTTGCTGAGTTTACGTAGGTTTATTGAGAGGTAAAATACAGTTTTGCTTTATGGGGAAAAAATAGCTGCGCTAACGTGACTGGTGTGAATGCAGGCAAGCATGCGACAAACAATTGGTTTGCCAAAAAAAGTTACATAGGAGGGGTAATTTGAGCAAAATAGTGAATTTTCAAGGAATTGCACACATGTCTAGGCTTATAAAAAAAGCTCCATTGAACTCCGCTCTAATTAAAACGTTTTCATGAAACTACTGTAGTAAGCTACTTTCTCTGTAAATTGCATCACAATATGCCGCAAAATGTAGCCATAGCACCGTTGTAAGCTGGCTGACTGCTTTGAGAAAACCCAGTTCCCGTGGAGCAACATAGTAGGAGGTATAAATAGGGCCGTGTGCAGCGAGTACTATAAAGTCAATTGGCTATCATGGAGTTTCTATTCAGTAGTTACAGTAGTTGTTTCAGTGAGAGTGTGTGCTCTTTTCGTATAATGGAAGAAGCAGTAAAATATGCCGAACTTTGTGAAGTGCTACTTACAGGTGGATCAGTGGAGTGTTTTATTCGCAAAAGATATCAGCACATGCATGAAGATAAACTTTCTCGGATTTGTGATGAAATAAAGGAAAGATTTTTGCCGCATTATGTACAAAAACTAAAAATAGTTAATCACAGTAAAACATATTTTCGCAAGAAGTATCGCGAGTGGATGAATGGTGAATTTGTGATTAGTTTCCCCAGTGATGATGCTCATTCGCCGAAGTCTTCCAATCCTGTTGGAAGGCCTAAAAGGTGTTTTGAAGATTGTTGTGAGAGAAGTAAAAGACGTAAAGTTCACGATCTAAGAGCATCACATTCCCAAAGCGTAATAGATGCTGCTGCTTCGTCGTATTCAGGAAACACATCGGAAAGTTTCAGAGCTGATTTTGCATTATCAATCTTTACACAGGCTAAGCTTTCCAAATATCAATGCGAGGTAATCAGAGCTGCCACAAAAGAAAAAGGGTTCAATATTTTCCCCAGCTATAAAAAAATCCAGCGCGCAAAGAAAGATTGTCACTCTAATGATATCAAAATTACCGAGACCTCCGCAGAAGTCCCGCTCCAAAGTTTACTTAATCATACAGCCGAAAGGATCCTAAAAACAATAAATGAGAAGGAATTAGAAAAGTTGAACTGCCAGGCACTGACAATGCATACAAAATGGGGCTTTGATGGCTCGTTTGGCCAGAACGAGTTCTCTCAACGGTTTGCAAGGGAAAGTGACGCGAGATGAGATGCTAATTTATTTATTACTTCTATTGTGCCTTTACAAATAACCCTACCTGGGAATGAAGATAAATCAATTTGGGTTAATCCTCGACCTTCCTCGACGCGACACTGTTGATCACTCAGGTATCAATTCATAAAAGAGACACCTGAAATAGTAATAACTGAGAAGTTGAGGGTTGAAAGGGAAATCAAGAACTTGCAAGAAACACGATTGAACCTAGGACTCAACTGTATCACTGTAAAACATGTTTTACATTTGACAATGTTGGACGGAAAAGTTGCTCAACATATTAGTGAGACATCTGCAGCAAGTAACTGCTTCATTTGTGGGGCTCGCCCATTGGAGATGAACGACTTGTCGAAACTTGAACTGAAGCAATCTAATGAAAAAGTACTGAAGCTTGGGATTTCACCTCTTCATGCTCGAATCAAGTTCATGGAATATGCACTACATCTAAGCTACAATCAACAATTCAAGTCGTGGAGGACTACGAAAGATACTCTCCCAATCAAAGAAGCTGCAAAGAAACGCATCCAACAACGATTTATGAATGAGCTCGGGATTAAAGTTGATGTCGTAAAACAGGGTTACGGTTCGACAAATACCGGAAATACCTCCAGAATATTCTTCCGACATTTTTCTCTAACAGCAGAGATTACACACATAGACGAAAACTTGATTCGCCGGCTTGGTATAATACCGGAGGTAATTAACAGCAACTCTGCAATTGATTCAGATAAATTTAGATTGTACACAGCAGAAACGGCTAAATTAGCTATACAGTTATACCCGTGGTACTATATGCCTTCTACAGTGCACAAAGTATTGATACATGGGGCCGAAATAATACAAGCTGCTGCTCTGCCTATCGGCTTACTTTCAGAGGAAGCGCAAGAAACTCTTCATAAAGATTATAAGGATTACAGGCTTCACCATACAAGAAAACGTTCCCGTACAGCCACCAATGAAGATGCATTCCATAAAATCCTCGAGTCATCAGACCCATACATAACTTTCCTGAGGCCCGAACTAAAGAAGAAACATCTTCCTCTAAGTACTGAAGCTACAGGATTATTTATTTAGATTTTCTTTGAAAAACACTTGTCTTTTCAGTTCCTCCTGAAAATTATTTCTAAAGTGTGTTATACATATAAGAAGAATATATATTTTTTACATCGTTGTTAATAGAATGAAGAGCCTTTTCCCGACATGAATAAAGCAAGTTGTTTTTTCACTTTCAAATATACAAAAATCGTTTTTGAAAGCTGCAATCTATATTTTGTAATTTCCAAGTCACGGACTTATCAAAACCCTCATATAAATGTATTATAATTAAGATATAAAATAAGACAATATTATATTTAGCACACTTTTTTGTATATGTTATTTCTCTATGATTTACTTATTCTACAATATTATGCAGAGTCGGGCTTCCTCAAATTGTACTTTTTTTTTTTAGATATTTCTGACTAGCATCATCCACTGTATGCAGCAGAAGTTCACACAGCTCAATTTAATGTTCTCTTTGCGAAGATATCTCGCGAAATCTTGATTGCAGTCATTCGTAACATTCTGGAAACGGTTTCATTTGATACACCACCACAGAATACAAGGGAGCACACCATCGTCTGTTTCTTCTACCAACATTACACTATTATCGAGAATTTTGTCCGCAAAACGGGCATTCGGCCCCACTGTGCGCCGTTCCCAACGTTTCTGTCATTTTTGGAAGGCCTCTTGGAACGCACTTTCTGGGATGTTGAGCATGTCTCATCTTGCATTGTCCTGAATCTTCTCTGTAGTTGGGAAACGATGTCCTTTTAAAGTGATTTTAAGTTTGAGAAACAGGAGGAAAAATTATGTTGGGGCTAGGTACGGAGAATAGGGTGGATGGGGCACAACGGAAGTCTGGTGTTTTGCCAGATAACTACGGATGAGGAGCGAAGTGTGAGTGGATGCATTGGCACGGTGCACCATCCAAATATGTTTTTCCCCACAATTCAGGCCTCTTCCTGTGCACAACATTCCTCAAGCGCGCTAAAAATTATTTGTTTACTATCTGACTACGTGATACAAATTCATGATGCACAATGCCTTTCCAATCACAAAAAAAAAAAAACTTCACCTTGATATTTGACCTACTCATGCGTACCTTTTTTTTGGACAAGAAGACCATGAATGAACTGAAAAGCAATTGAAATGTCTCTGTAAATGTTTTCTCAAGTTTCAAGCAAAATTTCACACACACACCTTATTCTTCAAGCTCTTTAACTATCACTGTATCATTAGTCTAACGAACAGCTTGTGCACGTGCTCACTTCTGCGGCTATAGCTCACCAACTATCTATCGGTCATAGCGAAACGCGACAAATGGCAATTTGTTGTCAAAATCTTCTTGCTAGGTGCACTGAAAAGCCGCAGCGCGCTCCCTCTGCCGGTTGGTGTGCAATTTCAAAAGTTCGGTTTCTCTTTGAACACACCACGTATTACCATCAGAAATATAAAAAAGACGTCAAACTTAAAACTAGTGAGATCCGTGGCGATTTTTGCAAAACGTATATATGAGTGGACAAACTCTGACAGATACACTCTCAATATCAGCGTTTCTTTCCAAAGAAAAATGAATAGCGTTAAAAACATACTTTCGAGCTTTATACATGGGAGACTAGTGTGAAATCAAGTCGTTTGGCGATAAATTTTTATTTGATTCAAAAGATAATTTCTTTGCGAAAGATCTTAGAAAACATTAAAAATCTCGCAACACAGCGGTTTACAAACGCTGGTGTAGTCGATAGAGGTGAATAGATGCTTCTCAGATTCTGGTAAGTTACCTGGTAGTTAATTAGAATACCTGTAACGGTCATAATGATTATGATATTTAACATATTTGATATCTTGATGATTCGCCTAAAAAATACATTTCACCATATACACATTTTTGCTTGTATCAGCTAAAAAGAATTTATCTTTTTTATTTTACAGTAAATCAATAAATCAAAGCCTGGTAACACATTTATTTTGAAAAAGAAAAAGAAAAAATAGGGGAGAGGAGAAAAGAAACTTCATAAAATGAAAGAAGGGCTGAGAAGTCGATTGCTGAAGGCGCGAATATAAGAATGAAGCTAATAGCTGAATGGTAAAAGAAGAAAAATGGAGATTTCTCGTTACATGAAAGGCCTGCAGGAGAAAATGGAGTATAAAAGATTAGCTGGCAGTTTCTTTGTCTAAAGTGGTGGCAACTTTTAATTAATTACACGAGTTCTTTAAGGGTTAAGATCCCTAAGGAGTAAATTATTATTCTATAACCTCTCCATTATTATCTACAACAACCTATTGTTCCTTATCCCATAGGCTATTTATATCTAGTACTTAATGAAGGAGCGGAACTTATTTTACAAGAATGGGATCTCAGTTGAAATTATTATTATTATTATTAAAACATTCTTTCCCTCTAGTCTAGTGGCTAGCACGCGATCCCTAAGTATGTGTGGTCCCGTGTTCATTTCCCGTTAGGAGAACCTTGAAATTTGATTGCATTCAGTGGTTCCCCTCATATTAACTTCTCCTTGTCTCATGTAGATGCTGAAATGGAACATAGAACTTCAAGAAACAACAACAATAATAATCTTTATATGTATATAAAAATGAAAGTCACATTATTTTTGTGACTTCATACCTCCTGAATGACCCGACTGATTTCAATCAAATTTTCAACATAGATGAGGTTCGGGCCTGGGATGTTTTTTATTATTTCACTTTGACGGTACAACTTAGGGGAAGGGGATATATATTGTAAGGATCCCCACGTCGCCGTACCATTCAATAGCCATGCGTACTACACGTGTTGATAATAAACACAAACAAGCAGACGACGATCCCGAAGAGGAGTCGCCCACCATCGACAACAGTCGGAAGGACGAGGATTACCGAAGGAAGCCGACAAAACAGGATAAAAGGGAACTGCACACCTCGACTATCATCAATCTACCCAGATTGATCAAAACACCTAAAACTTCTCTCAAAACGCATAAATGATCGAAAATGACTGACATTAGTGTCGAATCCTTAGTTTTCGGGTTAACTGGAATGAATAGTGACACTTCCGATGCCTTTTAAATCCAAATTCAGTCCCGCAACTTGGAGGAGGTGGGAGATTTATAAAAATGAGAAAAAATGACCGATATTAGAGAGCAGTTCAGTAATAGTAAAAAATGACTGACTAACGAAACATATTACTATTTTTTTCCTATTTTAACCCAACGAAGCGGGTGTGATTGGCACTAGTAAATAAATAAATATTATTATTTTTTAACTATTTTCCTTTGCTGTTGAAAATGCTATTAAAAACTTATAAATTGCTATGTATATATTTATCTATTTAAGAGGCCCCATCACGGCGAAATACCGCTAATTTTACAGTAATTCTGTGATATCTTCAAATACATAAAAGATAATAAAAAAAAATGGAACAACATCTCCCTAGACAATATTATTTTAAATGAGATACCGTTATCACCGCTCACTTATCTACTTTCGATTTCCAGCCATTTAGAAACCTGGCATTTATTTTGGCGTTTCTACATGGTTGCAAAGGGAAAGCTACTAGGTGACTCGTGATAACGGTATCTCATGCAAAATAATATTGTCTAGGGCGCTCTTGTTCCACATTTCGATTATCTTTTATCTATCTGAAGATATCACAGAATTACTGTAAAATTAGCGGTATTTTAATTTCGCAGTGATAAGGCCTCTTATAAAACTATGATGGAATTCTTTTATCCCACAAGACCACATGCAAAAACGAAAAGAAAATGAAACTTTAACCAGCTTTCTGTAGCTTGACCTCACGGTGGTTTCTTTTTAGATTACACACAATACAAGGCCGCGATTCAATTAGAATTAGAATATCTTTCTCTCTCTCTCTCTCTCTCTTGTCCTTGAGGTCGATTCTTGTCTGTGGCAATCTGAAATGGAAAGCGGAGAAACATCACGTATCCTATAGATAGACCGTCCATGGTCTACTTGTAGTTTTCAGCGAACGACTTCCTCGCCCATTTTCAGGATCAGATGCCAGAAACTGGATGAGAAAAAACACAGTCCTAGTGGTACCAAGCTACAACGTTTAGAATATGTACTTTAACAATGTTGCCAACTTGATTCTTTAAATTATCACAAAGTACTTTTTGAGGGCCTCCGAACTAATTCTTGTAGTGAAATTTTGGTATATTGTAATAAAGAAATTTTCTACACTACTTCAACCTAAATTAAAAAATAGTAGATGAAAGGAACATTAGGATATATAAGCGAAGTAATACGGTGTGCTGTAATAGCAAGAAGTTTTTATGTAATTTCCTGGAATATCAAATATATTTTTATATTGTACATAATATTTAAAATTTTATTTTTGAAAAATCCTGTGATTTTCTTCTGAACAATCCTAGACACAAAAGACCGTTCAATAGTGTTGCCAACTACCGTACATTAATTTAACTGATTCTGATATACATCACTTCATGTGAGAAAAAAATCTTGAAGACTACGTGTCATATTCGTTGCAATGACAAGAATCAAATTCTGTCATTCTGTGTCACTTCTTCGTCTTCATCCTCCTCATTACAAGTATTTCCCTCACTTAGAGTACCTGCCGCAGTTCCATCATGTGGGGGACACGGTGGCTCAGTGGTAGAACGTTCATCTCTGGTGCGTCGGGTCCCTGGTTCGATCCCAACTCGTGCTAAGTGGGTTTGG
Organism: Thermobia domestica; assembly: GCF_964235325.1. NCBI lineage: Eukaryota > Metazoa > Arthropoda > Insecta > Zygentoma > Lepismatidae > Thermobia > Thermobia domestica. Next base: position 15,821,408 of record NC_137467.1, read on the forward strand.
TGGTGGACAAACACTGTATTCGTGTGTTTTCTCGGGGTTCTTCCATTTCTTCCCACTTTATTCATTCTACAATTTCCTTTATGTCTCATCATCACCGTCTTCTTCAACCTATCCGGCATTACCGTGGGATGTAAAACTCAAAGATTTTCAATTTCATCATGTTAATCGTTATGTTAAAATAACGCAATACTGTGAATTTTAATTATATTTTGAAAAACAAATACAAATAGTTAAATATAGATAAAAATATGAAATTTCCAGTCAAATATAGACAGAAACATGAAGTTTTCATTCGTTATACCTGAACTTCCAAACTCATTTTTAAAAAAATCTCATTCGATAGTTTTTTTTTTTTAAAAAAAAGAAAGCACCCTAAAATTATTTCGCAACTCTGAACATTTCGCTCTTCTGGCGTACGTTAAAGCGACATTTTACTCAATATTTATCTCATTATTGTTGCAACCTTGTAATGTAATAAAAGGTACGGGCCATCGCACTAAACCTTCTCGCGACATTTTCTTAAAAACTAAACCACGTTATGCTGCAGTTATAACCATAACCAGTGGCGTAGGGAAGGGGTGGGCCCGGGGGGGCGAGCTCCCCCCCAAAGGGTTCCGACAATTTACTTTGGTGCTTTGATGTTTGTAATTTTTTCTCCGAAGAAACAGCAATTGCCTTCCACGTACTCTATTTCAGAGCAAAACATGTCACTAAACAGTTTCTAGACAAGCTGAATGAAAGAAAGGAGGGGTAAAAATGAAGATTTTCCTTTGAGGTTTTGGTTTCATTCAAATGAAAACTATTTGAGGGGGGAAAAATGTTAACAGGAGAGGGTGGAAAACAATACTAAACACTTGTAGCATGTGACTATCTCACAGCAATCTCTGATGTTTGATCAATTGGAGCAATTCCTTTGTCGAAATAAGAACTTTCTTTGCAACTGAAGCGCTTGGAGGATAAAGGTGGTATGTAACAAATTGAATATGATGGGAAAATTGACTTTCACAACTTTGTCCGTTAACACACCACCTTCATCGTTTCTAAATATCTGCACTAGGACGAGGACTCACCAAATAATGTGTTAGGTAGCATGAGTAGCATATAACACGTGTATGAACCGCCAGAATGCAACGTTTCAGAATATGTAACATAACACCTTTATCCTCCAAGGGCTTCAATTGCAAAATATCGCAAAACGTTTTACAAAAGTGGTTAAAGCGGAAAAAAGGCAATTGTGTTAATTTCGGTGAGGAAAATGTGCAAAGAAACCAAAAACCAACGGATAAAAATCTAAACAAGCTATTAATTCAGAGGAAGACTCGCAAAACGCTTTAGGATAACGGCTAGAACGAAAAAATGATAGTAGTGGTGTGCAAAAACAGCAATTGAGAAGCAACGAAGAAATACCTAGAGAAGTCAGAAAAAGATATAATATTAATATTAATATTAATATTAATAATAATAATAATAATAATAATAATAATAATAATTGTTATTATTATTATTATTATTATTATTAAAACTAAACATTCTGACGCAACAAACGCATATATATATATATATATATATATATATATATATATATATATATATATATATATATATATATATATATATAAAACACTAAGCCCCCACCAAACAACAATCCTAGCTACGCTACTGACCATAACATTTATTATGGAAATACGAACAAAATTATAAGGCATTTTCGAAGGAGACTTCGATCGAAGAAAACTTACCTCAAAAAGTAAACTATCCCTGAGATATTTTCACAAGAAATAATTTACAAAACATTATAGATTATTAATGAGATATTTATTTACTAAATAAGAACAAAATCGCGTCAGTCATTTTTGAGAAAATCTCCCGAAAAAAAAAAAACTCATTCCCAAGAGTAAACTGTCCCTGGTGTGTATTAACAGGACAAATGAGTTACGGTATGCCACACTGTCAGTATACATATAATTTGGCACAGTATATTGTATAACAAAATATTTATGCAATGTTAACAAAATCGCCTCAGTTATTTTTGAGAGAAAATCACCCGATAGTAAACCACTCCTTGTGTATTTTTTAAAGAATAAATTATTGTTGTCATATTGTAAGATTAGTAACAAAATATTTATTTATGAAAATATTAATAAAAATAGCCTTAGTTGTTTCTGAGATTATAGCCCGGAAAGACTCACTCCAAGAGTAAAATACCCCTTGAGAATATTTTCAGGACAAATGAGTTATGCCACATTATCAGGTTACTAATGAAACATTTATTTATGAAAATATGGACAAAATCGCCTTAGTTGTTTCGGAGAATATAGTCCAGAAAAACTCACTAGAAGAATAAAGTACCCCTTGAGAATATTTTCTGGACAAATGTGTTATGCCGTATTATCAGGTTACTATCGAAGTATTTATTTATGAAATATCAACAACTTTGAGTAGTTATTTTTTTATTTTATTTATTTATTTATTTATTTTTTTTTGAGAAAATCATTAATAAAAGTATAACTCACCTCTAAGAGTAAACTATCTCTTCTGGATTTTTCCAAGAGAAATGAGTTATATCAGAGTATAATTATGGTTAGTGAAATATTGATATATACAATTAAAATAAAATCGTTAGCGCCGATTTGAAGGAAATAAGGTTTTTCAATTTTCAAATATATGTATATGTAAGGATAAGGAAGCATATATATATATAAGGAAGCAAGATAAGACAAAAAGACAAATCTTGGTGCACAAATGTTTCCTTTCACACTTGCCGAATGCCGAAAACTTGAGAAAATGAAATTTAAAGGTCCATAACTCCAAAAATATGGGACCTACCATAGTCGGGTCAAGGTTGCACTTAGATAGTAACATGTACCCTATCCAAAAATCCATGTATCAGAATCCTAAGGTATTCACTCGACAATTTTTATAGAGGGAGTTTGGCTACACGCATATATTTTGAAGTTGTCACCAACTATCTCTATAAAAAAAAAAATTGTTGCATAAATACCTCAGGATTCTGAAACATGATTCTTTTAATAGAATACATACTAGTTCCTAAGTGAAGTTTTGGCCCGAGTACGGTTGGTCTCGTAGTTTTGGAGCTATGGAGCTTTAAACTTCAATTTCTCGCGTTTTCGGCAGTCTGTAACTCCTAAAGGAAGCATTTGTGCACCCAGGTTGGTCTATACCTTTTGTCTTATGTTGGTGTCAGGAATGACCTCTTAAACATTGTCGGTGTAGTTTTGAAACACCCTGTACACACACACACACACACACACACACACACACATATATATATATATATATATATATATATATATATATATATATATATATATATATATATATATATATTCCTATGTTGTAGAGTGTAGTATTTATCGCATATGTTGGCAATACTGCTTTATAGAGAAGGTAACGCTGCTTCGTGAACGTTGCTATTGAAGATGGCGGTAACCGTAATCGGATTCTGGTTTTTTCCATGAAAGTCGAATTATCCTTTTTCTTTCCCTTATTCTCTTTCTTGACTGTCGTGTTTTTATGAGTGCGCGTAAGAGAGAAAGGATCCCAGACATGTCCTTGTATAAGGCTTTTCCGTATCACATTTGCAGAGAAATTTCCTATTTTCTTGCGTCCCTTTGATGTTAAGAACTTGGAATAATATGACGATGGGAAGTTTTCTCTAACCTGGTTTTTCTTTGCAAGAAAACCCCTTCTGTTCAAATCACAAACACTACATAACTTTTTTTTCTCTCTCAAGGTCTTTTTCAGGGATATGATTGTGGTTCAGATTGTAGATTCTATGTTCATCAAGTTTCTCAAAAGTTCTTGATGTTCTAAGTATTATGAAGAAAAAAAGCTTACTTTGTTCATAAATTAGAAATGATATTAAATTTTTATACAAAAGCATAGTGGTTAATGATTGTTTGAAAACAAAGGAGCAATAATATTCAATGTTTAGGTATATACAAGCAAAAGAATTTTTCAAAGTTTCTTTGAAAATTATTAGAACAAAAAGTGTTGTTCAATGTTTATGTGGAAACCAGAAGTATTGTTGTATGATTCTTAAATGAAGAAGTAATGTTCAATAAAAGTAGAAAACAAAAGGTGATTTTTATTTCAATAAGAATTAATATAATGAAAGTAAAGAACAAAAGATATCGTTAATTCAAGAATTTATGATCAATTAAAGTACAGTTGAGTTGAGTTGATTTTGAGTTAGACGTCCATTTTAGCAGCGAGGCTATATGTCCGAATTCAAACATGAATTCCCGCCGGGAATCAAACCCGGGCCTCCCACCCAAAGGCACGTACGCTAACCGCTTATCCACGAAGGTGTCTTCAATGAAAATAGAAAACAAAAGGTGATCTTTATTTCAGGAAGAATTAATACTCAATTAAAGTAGAATATAAAAGATGATCCTTATTTTAGGAAGAATTATTGTTCAATAATGAAATTAGAGAACAAAATGTGATTCTTATTTCAAGAAGAATTTATGATCAATGAAAGTAGAAAACAAAAGATAATCCTTATTTCAAGAAGAATTTATGATCAATGAAAGTAGAAAACAAAAGATAATCCTTATCTCAAGAAGAATTTATGATCAATGAAAGTAGAAAACAAAAGATAATCCTTATTTCAAGAAGAATTTATGATGAATGAAAGTAGAAGACAAAAGGTAATCCTTATTTCAAGAGGGATTTATGATCAATGAAAGTAGAAAAGAAGAGATGATCCTTATCTCAATTAGAATTAGTATGGTATGGTATTACACCCAAAACTAATATTAAATGTTTCTACGTAAACATAGTGTTCAATGTTTGAGTGGAAATAGGAAGTAATGTTCTATGCTTTTTCTTATGAGAATAAGAAGTGATTATTATCATTCTTTATTATAAGAAGAAGTCATCTTTAAAGAAAGTAAAACATTTTTATTACAACCAGAAAAATGTTCAATTATGAATGAATAATAATACATTCAAAATGAATATTCCACCTTCCTATGTAAAAACGAAGTAGTAGCCAATATTCGAGCGGAAATAGGAAGTAGTGTTCAATGGTTTTTCTGAAAACAAGAATTTATTACAAGAAAAAGTCATGTTTAATAAAGGTAGAAAAACGTGACATTTAACACAAGAGGAAGTAATGTACAAGAAAAGTATATTCATTTCACTATGTCATGGCTCGTTCTCTAATTGCAAGTCAAGAATAAGACCTCTAGGTATGGATGTTAGCTGCTAATTGAGTAAGTAGTCGTCGATGGACGGCAAGAGAGGTCCACCAATTTGGAGGTTTGGTGTGAGGCGAACAACCTCCACCTGTAGAAAAATCACTTCTTCAGATTCGTTCATAGAGGCTTTGGACTAATTCTAATTGTTACGATCCATTATTTTGGAATGTAACAGTACTAGATATTTATCGAGCATCGAAAGAAGAAGAAGATGAAATTTATGATATTTGAGAAAACAAAATATGGCTCTACACTCCTGTCCTCATAAACTTGGAAGCTCGTACAGAGAATATATCCCAAAAAATGAGCCTAGAGCAGGGTTTCTCAACCTTTTCCACTCGCGTACTACCAAAGACGTACTTCCATAACTCGCACCACAAACAGCGTCTCGCGTACCATCAGTGGTACGCGTACCACAGGTTGATAACCCCTGGCCTAGATCCATCACAATTCCGCAGATCTATACAGAGGGAATTGGATTTTCTCTCCGTTCTTTATATAGACATTAGCTACAAGACTTACGCCCTTACACGTTTTCCTACTTCAGCACGTAATATCATGCAGTCTGCAACCTTTCTACACATTAAACGCTCCATAATCTTGAAAATGTCTCCGGTCACAGAGAAGGTATTGTCTTCCACGGCCCACCCCTCCTCGGATGAGAATGAAACTCCTGCTTAAAATAAAAGCACAAATACACATACAGACGGTAGCTCAGCGTGTTGAGGTGCACAGTCTTCGTAAAGAACTTATGAAACTTAAAGATCGTAGATTCGAAACTCGATCTTAGACGTTTCGTTTATTTTTTTAAACATGAAGATATGATGAAATAATTAAAAGTGTAATATTTGTTACACATGTAAATGATCATTATCATTATAGATCATTATAAATCACTGGATCATTATAGTAATAGATAGCGGGACATTGTTTCCTACAATTGATTAAGCGTTCTAAGAATACCGTTTATATATCTATTAAAACCGGAAGTGATATAAATCCACTACAACTTCCGGTTTCAATATTTGCTTACTTGTACATAGAATTAAAAACAAAACTATAAGAGATACCGAGAAGAGTCTTTTTGAAATCGATTCAGCCTTCTAAGCATACGTACCATCTTTTTTTTTCGGTTTTAACATATTTCCGATGTAAAGTACACTGAGAAAAATAAGAGGTAACCTAGTGGAGGTTAATGGACAATTTGGCAGCTAGAACCAGTTAATAGTTTGCAACAACTCTTCTGAACCAAAAAAAAGGGTTAATTTTACGAGGTCACCGGTAATCAATCGAAAAAGGTTACTGAAAAATGCGCAGAAACAACCCAGTGTTTGGTTGTTATTAACCTATAAAGTAGGTTAGAGGAAGGTAACCAATTCAAGAAGGTTAATTTAATTTAAAATACTCTGTTATCAATCGATTTTCACACAAGCTAAATTTAACCCTTCAGAACTTCTAGGTTAATGCAGCACAAACAGCAACGTTGCCATTTGCAATTTTAAAAACGAAAAGTTTTTACAATTGTGAATACATCCGAAGGAATAGGAAAACAGTTATGAAATTATGTGTTCTATATGTGCATGAATTAATAGAGAAATGTGAAGGAAAGTGTATTTACGAAGGTTTATGCATTTTCTTTCTCGTTAACCGAGCAGTCGGTTGTTCTAACATGCTAACTAGGTTACCGGTTACAGGTTATGATTGAGAGTGGTAACTATATGATCGGTTAGCGTATCCCTCTGTTAGTTATTACACTCTAATCTAGCAATATTAACCTTTAACGCATGGTTGCGATCACCTTCTCTCGTTAACCTTTTTTGATTGGTTGCAGGGACACACGACTTTGTTGTCCATATATTGGCAAACTAACTTGGTTACTGTCCACCTTTTTCTGGAACATTTCTTTTCTGTGTTTGTAAAAAAGATAATAGATAGCGAGAAGTTGTTTTCTGCAATCGATAAAGCGTCACAAAATATATAGAGTGTTTCAAAACATCACAGGCAACGTTTGGGAGCTGATTCCTGACACCAAGAGAGAAAGTATAGACCAATCTGGGTTACACAAATGCCTCCTTTTGGAGTTAAAGGCTGCTGAAGTGCCTCTATAAAAATTATTCCGGAAGTACCGCAGGATTATGAAACTTGGATATTTGGATAGGACACATACTAGTACCTAAGAGAAATTTGACCTGACTACGGTAGGTCCCATAATTTTGGAGCTATGGACCTTTAAAGACCAGTTTTTCATGTTTTCGGGAGCCTATAACTCCGAAAAGAAGCATTTGTGTACCCAGGTTGGTCTATACTTTTTGTCTTATCTTGGTGTCAGGAATCATCTCCTAAACGTTGTCAGTGTTGTTTTGAAAGACCCCGTATTTCATCTCCACTCTAATCTCTCAATTTGAAACCAAAAATTGTAGAATCTACTCGTATTTACCGTTTCAATATTGACAAAATATCATACAACACAAACTAAACTCATTCACATAGTGTACACGTGACACTTCTAGTTCTTCAGTATCCAATTCTGAATATGGTACAGCCAGTGTCGATGGTAAATACGATATCTATGTTCAACTCATCATAGTTCAACAATAATTTCTTAGTTAAATTCTTTTCTTGTCCTTAGCTAAGCTATCGAAAGTCCTTCGAGTCAGCGTAAAAGGAGAATTTTCTTCTTATGAGATTTGATGAACTTGATAAAACATTTCATTAGTAGCCCAGATTTAAGAGACTTTTATCTTCATTTCTATAGTTGTCTATATATGTGTGTAATAGAAAAGAAAAAGAGACAAAAGAAGAGGTCAGAGACTAAGATAGGGGAAAGAATACGAGGAAAAAATGGAAAAAGCGGGAAAGAGGCTTTGGGAGTCGAGTGCAAGAACCAATCCAATCACTGCCGCTCAGCTCCTTCGCTTCTATTTCCTGGAGGAAAGAACACAGAGAGAAAGAAAGAAAGAAAGAGAGAGAGAAAGAAGAGAGGAGAGAATTACCCACCTCAGGAACAATAGAAAATAGAGAACTAAAAGAGAAGAAAATGAAACCTTTTTTCTTTCGTTCTGAGAGCAAAGTTCCGAACGAATGGGGAGAGTAACGAAAAATGTAAAAAAAAAAAGTTTCTTTTACAACCTAAGGGAAAAGCGAACAGAAAGAAAGAAGGCAAGCAAACCGTTAGGAGTAGGAAAAGAAAAAGAAATAATCTTCAGAGAACCAATTTTTCACCTTTGGCAATTCTGACAAAATTATTTGAGTGAAGTTGTGTAGCAAAAGTCCTTATATTTACTTTCTTTTTTGTTCCAAGGAAGTGTGTGTGGAGTAATTCTGCCAAAACTACTTAGTTGTGAGAATATCACCCATCCACCCGATTTCCCAGTCCAATTAACTCATAATTTGATCTATTTTCCTCCTTATTAGAAAGTTATACTTATAAAAAGAATATTGTGATTATTGTAGATTAAATTCCTAAATTTCTATTACTTTCTACATTGTAACAGCTCTGGATATGCAGAAAACCTTCCACGTTTCAATCTCCCCCAATTTTACTACTTTGACTCAAAATTCACCTTACCTCCCCCTAAATTTACCATTTCCCCACATATTCCAAATTTACCAGTCTGCCCTACCTGAAAATAGATCTTTCCTTCCAAATTCGTCATTTTTCTCCAGTTTGAAACCATTTTCAATGAAGAAAAACTTTTCCCTAAAAAAACACTATAGGCGTATCTTGCACCCTGAAAATCCCCCTGGGGCAGCCTGGTGGATATCTTATTTCAGTAAAACCTGCCTTCAACAGTAACCTGGTACGAAACTTGCCTTCAACAGTAAGGTATGACAGCGGAAATTTTATAATTTCATGAATGCTCGTGCATACAACTTCATTTGTCAAAAGTGCAAAAGTGATTATAATAAACAAATGGGTCAATTAGTGTCTCAATTTGAGACTATAGTCGATGGAATCTGGTATACCGATTTACGAGGGCCAAAGAGAGAGTCGACAGTTGTCGTAGATACTGTCTTTAATAGTAGATCCATTCTCTAAAAGAGTATTTTTGGAACCATTTCGAACATTGAATAGTCAGACAATAATTAATAAAATATATAGGCTTAAGTGTTGGCATGGTTTTCAATTTTCAATGGCCCACTATAACCATACTGCTTATAGTTCTTCACAATTTAAAGATTTCTTGTATGGACAAGGTATTAGAGATAGGTCTATATGTATTTCAAGTTATCATAGTGCCTCAAATCAGGCAGAAAGATACATCAGGCTTGTCAAGGACAGTTTGAAAATTTACTTTCAGGATAAGTAAACCAATGGAATCGTGAAATGTATGAAGTTAAATATTCTATCAAATCATCTAAACACTCTAAATTAAAACGCTCTCCTTTGTAGTTAATTTATAATTCTAATGTAAGCGTTCAATTGGATGTAAAATTATATATATATATATATATATATATATATATATATATATATATATATATATATATAAGATTGATATACATCATAAGAATAAAGATAGTAGGGTTAATGCAATTCAGAATATGGAACATGTTGGCAACGTAAGAAAAGACCTATTACCTATCGAATTAGAGATAAAGTACTATTGAAAGCTCCATGTATTCATTAGAATAAAAGATAACCAAATCATTATGTACAAGATGGTTGGGGCCTTATTAAGTAATCAAATTCTTGGAACCTAATACTATTCAAGTAAAAGCCGTAGATAATGAGAGGGAGATCAGAAAAAACTAATGTATCATTAACAAAATTTTACCAAGAGCGAAGGGACATTTAAGAACATAAGGTATATTCACTTCTATTGTTTTTAAATGAAAGAATGCTGTGGTTTATAAACTTCTTTACCGTATATGCTTTGCGCTTGAAAAACTAGTCATTAACCAATCTGTGATACTAGCTTCTATTCTTGTATTTTAATGTGTTTGCATGTTAATGTTTATTTTTTGTATTCCAGGCTTGGAAATCTGCATTATTAATATATAACTATATATGTCATTGTATGCATTAATACATTGTAACAAAATGACATATCACTGTATATATACAGGGTATCCCAAGAGGAAAGGTCAATATTTTGGGAAATGGTAGTAAGGGTGATTCTAAGCAAAAAAGTTCATATGAACATGGGTCCTAATCTCAACGTTTGACAGCTACAGGTTGTGAACCATTTTTGACTTTATGTTCTGTATTGCTTACTTGTATTTACTCTACAGAGGTGAGACATAGCGAATTTGAAAGGTGATGGAATGGCTTTTCGAACGGCATGTGGTAGTCATACCTTTGGAAGGGAAGCTATTGGGGGAAAGTTGGGAAAGTTAGGTTTATTTTTAAAAATTGGATGGCAACACTGATTCCCAAATATCCCTCAATAATTTCTCTTCCAAAGATACCACTGCCACATATTGCATACCGCTGGAAAGGTCATACCATCATCTTTCAAATCCGTTATGTTTTACCTCTGTAGAATATCAACAGGATGAGCAATATGCAATATAAAGTCAAAAATGGTTCACAACCTGTAGCAAATGTTTAGAACGAGTATTTAGTTCATATGACTATGGTCGAGCGCGAAAACATGATATCATAAGATAGTTTGATTAAGATTCAAGTTAAGATTATTTAGATTGATAAAGATAGAATAGTGCAAGTATAAGTTACGATATTATTCCATGCTGATTAAGTTTAGAAACACCACTCGAAATAATTATTGTAAAATTGTAATTCTTTCACTATTTTTTTTCTTATTGCCCTCCAAGTATATGCACTGAGCGACATGACAATACTCCACTTAGCATAGATGAAGTTCAAGGGGACACCCAGATTCACTTTAAGGGTCCATGAAAAAAACACTAACCAACTTGTGTTAGGTTTCAAATAAAAAGTGCAACCAGTTCGCTACGGTTGAGCTCCGAAGGGGTGATATGTTGTGTTAAGGTGTTAATCACAAAAACTATTGCGCAAAAAGCACTAATCAACTTGTGCTAAGTTGCCACTAGAAAGCGCGAATGCAACTAATTCGCTATAGTTAGGCAGAACGGATGACGTATTATCATACACAATATCGGTCATCCCCGTTGGTTTTCGCAGTGATACGAATTTCTATAGCACTTACAATTGTTTCACACTGGTGCTACACTTGTAAAATAAATAAATTACAGACTTTGTGTATTGTGCAGAAATACTACACCGTCAGAAAATAATATTTAATATAATTCTTGTGAGCGATGATTAGTATTTATTTGCATACTAGAATTCTCCATAGTTGTTAACTTATATATATATACTGGTAACCCTGAAGTAAAGTAAGTGAATTATTTTATTAAAAATTTTCTTGATTGTACCCAGACTGGCACCTTAAAGAAGGAAAGAAAATTTAATACGGGTGGAATTGTATAATCGTTATGTATTAAATTGAACGAACATAGAGACTATATTTATACTAACATAATTGATAATTAGTAGTTGTGTCAATAGTGTAAGACTATAGATGTTGAGTGTGGATTGAATGTAGTGTAAATATTTTATTTGGACGTTTATTATCTTATTTAGTTTTCATTGTTTTTCTTTTGTAGTAAATGGGAGGTAGAATTATTAATTGTTAGTTGATATAATTAGTTTAGATTATGTAATAGATCTGGGAAAATAAATCATCCCAAAATTTGACTGTCGCCGGTCTATTTAAATTCATAATTATAAAAAAAAATCAGTCGTCAAAAATTTTTTGGCCTAGGAGCCGATGTTTATAATGGTTTGTCACTCACACATAAAAAAAAACGAAATATAGCAACATATGTCGAAGAGTTAGTCAGACTATATTGATATTATTTTCTGACAGCATAGTATTTCTACACAATACACAAAATTTCTTAGAATTTTTCACCTCGCGTTCTATACTTCAGTTTTGAAGCAATAAGATCAAACTGGTCAGAATTAAATTGATATATTTGTTAGCATTATCTTGATAATTTGAATTCGAGGAAAAGTGAAATACCAGAGTTCTAATTATTCACGAGTGTATTGAAAGTGTATTTAATTATTTGAATTTATTGTGTAAATTGCTGCTTAATGAATATATGTATAGATTGTTTCCATATTAATGAGAAAACATTTAGGGAAAGAGAGCTTTGTTAGCTTTACTCATTGTATTTAATTAATTAGGCGATCAATTTTATACTGATAAAAAGTAAAGTATTTGCCTTAGGATTAAAATATTTGAAACTGAAATTATTTATTCAATCATTAATAATTGATATTGTTATATTGTTAATTGTTGCATTCGAGAAAGATTTATGTAAACAGCATTGCATTAAATTTTGCTTGTTTATTTCTTCTCACTGATTCTTCGATTGCCAGAGAAATTATAAATTTTGCAATTTTGGAATCATACATTTCTGACAATTCGTATGAACTATTGAGGATTACATATATACTGTATATATATATATATATATATATATATATATATATATATATATATATATATATATATATATATAGGCGCGGATCCAAGGGGGGCTATAGCCCCTATACAGGTATACACTGGATATAATGGGCTTCAGTCCTGCTTTACACTCGATAAAGCGGCAAACTATGGTTTAGCCCCTACCTTGATGATATCCTGAATCCGTCACTGTATATATATATATACACACACACACACACACACACATATATATATATATACTAGTTGAATATACCCATGCTTCGCACGGGGGCTGTATTTGGAAGTCAACGCCTGTGGGAGTATCACCATTTATCTCAGCGACCGTGAAAACTATGATTTGATACTATCGGTCATTTAGGTCTATTTTTTTTACATGTGTCGGTATCCCCTTCCTGCTGACTCCCGGCCCGCATACAATTGTAACTGAATTTGCAAGTCATCGCTAATGGAAGTGTCACCATTGATTTCAGCAACCGTGAAAACTATGGATTTGACACTAATATCGGTCTTTTTTAATTACTTTTATATGTCTCGGTATCTCACCCCCTTCCCGGTGACCCCCGGTCCGGAGCCGAATAGCTTGAATTTGGAAGTTAATGCGATCGGTGTTTCACCATTGATTTCAGCTACCGCGAAAACTCTATGAATTCGACACTAATATCGGTCATTTTCTACTACTTTCACATGTCCTGGTAAAAGCCCCCTGGTTCGAATTTTGACAAAAACGTTTAACTCTGGTCTGGAGCCTGGACCAAGATATTCGTGACTAAAATTTGGTAACTCTCGGTCAATTTGTCTGGTTCCCAAGCCGGTTCCGGTAAACGCCCCCCCCCCCTGAGAACCCTCTGGTACAAAATTTGAAAGAAACGCTTCATCTTGACCTAGTAAATGGGCCAAGGTACCCCCTGACCGAAATTTGGTAACTCTCGGTCCACTCGTCTGGTCCCCAGGCCGCACACAGTTAGACAAACACACAAAGTTTTTATTTTATTTATATTATATATATGCAAATAAATACTAATCATCGCTCATAAGTACGTTATCTTCTTATTTATCTTCGCTTGTACTCTAAATACAGAATAATACGTACGGTGCAGGTTACGTTACGTACACTACATTTTGCAAAATTTACAGGTAAATTTCAACACTGCATGAAAAAAAAAAAAATAAGTTTATAAAGAGCGCATTTGCACTTCATATATTGACTAGTAATATGCAATATACTGCTTACTTCATATTTATAAGTTCAGAGTTACTATTGTAAAAATCATTAAAGTGTTATACGACGTATAAAATAAGTGAGTACGTTTGGAAAAGAATTGTATTAGATATTATTTTCTGACGGCGTAGTGTTTCTGTACAATACACAAAGTCCGTAATTTATTTATTTTACAAGTGTAGCACTAGTGTGAAACAATTGTAAGTGCTATAGAAATTCGTATTACTTCGAAAAGCGACGGAGATGACAGATATTGTGTATAATAATATGTCATCCGTTCTGCATAACTGTAGCGAATTAGTTGCATTCGCGTTTTCTAGTAGCAACCTAGCACAAGTTGATTAGTGCTTTTTGCGCAATAGTTTTTGTGATTAACATCGTAACACAACATATTACCCCTTCGGGGCTCAACCGCAGCGGACTGGTTACATTCATTTTTAAAAATTATTATTAGAAACCTAACACAAGTTGGTTAGTGTTTTTTGCATGGACCTCTTAAGTGGATCTGGGTGGCCCTTTGAACTTCATCTGTGCCAAGTGGAGTATTGTCACATCGCCCAGTGCAAATATTTTTGAGAGCAATAAGAAAAAAATTAGTGAAAGAATTATAATTTTTCAACAATTAATTCGAGCGCTGTTTCTAAACTTAATCTGCACGGAATAATATCGTAACTTATACTTGCACTTTTCTACCTTCATCAATACTTAATCTAAATAATCTTAACTTGAATCTTAATGAAACTATCTTGTGATAGCATATTTTTTGCGCTCAACCCTAGCCATATGAACTAAATGCATGTTTCTGATTGGTTGGAGAGTAATCTGTTGGCCCGACCCAGTATATTACCATGGGGGAAAAGGTGGAATAGAACGAGCCCTGTGGAGCTTCTAACATCCTTCGCTCGCTTACGCTCGCTCAGCTATGTTTCATGACGTAGGTAAATCACTTTTTTATCAATAAAGTTGTGTGTGCAAAATGGACTAATTACCACGTGACATTACGTCACGACCGGATAGTGCAACTTTAATGTAAATTTAACTATATTCCAGGGAAGGCAAAGAAACGCATACCTACCTTTCCCCCTCCTAGTGCCTCCTGCACCTCCCCTTTTTCTATCTTCTCCCTACCCCCTACAACCCCTCGCTTTGCAAAGGCCCCACTTCTTACTTTTCTATTGGATTATAACGTCACTGTTTATAAGGGCTATCAGAAACCACAAATGGTGGAAATGGTGAAAAAAGCATAATTTAAACGTTATATATTACGTAGAAGGTCAAATGACTAATATTTTCATCTTATTTTAATGATGAAAGTTTTATGAAAATTAAAAACAAACTTTCCTTGGACCGGGTTTGAACCTACGGCAAAGGTGATTTACAAGGTGCGGCAGCTATTTGAGAACAATATAACATCCGCGGCAAAAGGATCAAAGACTGAAGTAAAGCATTTAATGACCATTGAACGTTATGTACACGTGAGAACAGACCCAGTACAGAATATCATTCAATGAAACCGCCATCTGCCGCAATAACAGCCTTTGGACGTTGTCGAAACCGTCGGCAGGCATAATGAGGTGGGTCCTGGGAATGTTTGTCATGGCATTCACAATAGCTGCCCTGAGAGCTGCAAGGGTGTTCTGTGGATGCTTATTAGAGGTCTTGTCAGCCACGCCCCAGACGTAAAAGTCCAAAGGATTGACATCAGGGGAGCTGGGAGCCACATGTTTGTTGTGCCGTGGTCGTGAAAGTTCGTCGTCAATCATTCTTGGGTTGAATGGGTCGAATGGGTGGGAGCGCAGTCCTGCTAAAAAAAACGTATGGCCTGCCATGTGCTATAGCAGTAATCCAGGGCTACACAGCCGTCTTCAACACATCGGTCCAAGCAACGGCATTGACTCTGGCACCTTAACTAAAGAAAGGTGGAGGAGCCAGGTCACCCTCAGTGTTCACGACCCCAGAGCCATCACGGAGACGGGGAACTTGGTGTGCATGACGTTCGGAACTTCCTCGGGTGTTTTACACAGCCGCTGATCATTTCTCCGGTTTGCCTTCTGGTTCTGGACGAAGATGTTCTCATTCGAGAAGAACCAGAGCATTTCTGGCTGCTCCGGATGTTTTAGCTTGTCCAAAAGGCGTCTGTCGCGGGTCACTCTATTCTCCCTGGTTCTCGCGGATATGAACTGACCTCTCCGCATCATGTACGGCTTGTAACGGAGGTCTTCATACACCACACGTCGAATGGTGGCCTCGTCAACCTGCTTCTCCCTTGCGAATCTACAACAGCTTGAACGGAAGCGATGAATTCGGGCGTTCTGGTCCTGTCCGAGCGCTGACAATGTCGTTCCCTGTGGAAAACTGTCTTCACATCACCACTGGCGGCCTGCAGTTCTCTCCGAACTTTGGGGACGAATGATCGGGCGACTTTCAGGAAGGCAGCGATGTTGGAATCGGTGTGTCCTGCAGCCAAGGAGACGATGACTACATTCCTCTCCATTTCCTGGCTTAGCCTATGGATTGCCATGTTTACCTGCAAGAAAAGAGGATGTGAATCAATGGCTTACAGGATACTGTGTCACTTATACTATGTGTTTTCAAATAGATGCGTTTTCAAATAGATGTGTTTTCAAATAGATGCACCCTGTAGTTACTAGGCCGCTCGCTAGCATGCTCGGCAACCGACCGACAGCATCTTACGTTTGATTTGTGGTATATGTATGCTACATGGCGATAAACGGATAACTCCAATCAATCAGAACCGTGTATTTTGCTCCTATGGCTAGAGTCAAGCGTGATTAAAATATATGCCTTATGATATTCTGTTTACATAGAATCTCACCTTGCAACTTATTCTTAATGGCATGTATTCATTTTCATAACACTTTCCGCCCACCTCTATCGCAACACAAACAAAAAATAGAAATGGGAACAGTCTTTAAAGGAATTGATTGATGTTTGCAGTGTTAAAAGATCTGAGCTTGCAGTATTGCCACAGGACATCAAACTATTAAAATAAAACAAGCATTTGTCTGTTAATATTAAACCATAAATGTAGATGTATGTTTGGATAATCAAATGTATCTCAACTCTTAAGCACACAGACTGAAAGATAAAAAAAATCTGAGCTGTGTGTATTGTAAAGAACTGTCTATGCATGCACGAGAACATATTCATTGTGAATACATGAAGCCCTAGAACGGAACATGCAAAGCAGAACTTTTCTGTCTCTTTAGAGTCTGCCTCAATGTCCACATTGGAATGGGCGTCAAAATGCGAAACAAAGCTCACCCGTACATATACCCAGAAAGAGAGAGGAAGCGAGAGAACATACGAAAAACACCAGAGCGGTGCGGAAGGAAATATGTTTCTCAAAACGTCCAGAAACTATAGAATAACTTTGCAAAGTTGGTACAGAAGCAATTCCCTAGAGATACAAGGTCTATGAAGACTGTTGCTCCTGCGCGCTCTATAGAAGCTATTCTCTTGATAAAACTCCTGGCTTTCTCACTATTTCTCTTCTGGCTATTCATCCTCCGTTCTATTTCGTGTGTTTCTGTGTACACAAACAATAGTGGATTTAACTTCCATGTTCCGCTTTCGTGTTTCTTCTTCTTCTTGTTTTAAGTTTACCCTCTCTTGGTTCATCTTTTACTCCTTCCAACCTTCTCTCTTTCTTTCTCTCGGTGTTTCTCTTATATATAAACACGCACGCATGTTTACATTATATATTCATGTGTATCCACGTGTGCAAATGCTAAACCCTCCTAAATTGACTTAGTTACACTTGACGTCTCTCGTAAACGTCGGTAACTAAAGCTATCTTACTTGCCTAAACACCACCATCAACTAGCATGGTTGGGTTCTGATTGCTGGTATGTTCTTTTGTCTAAAGAGACTGATGATTAAATGGAAATCAATAACTATAGTAGAAATGGTGCAGGATAATGTGGAAGATCTCCAAAGAAGCCTCACAGATATGGTGCTGTCTATCACAAACCAGCACGGCCCGAGATAGAACCAGGAGTCTATCACAGCAGGTATGAGTATTTTACCAATGAACCACCGTACATCCAAAATCACTGTTACGTATACAGTATATAAACACACGTATTTCCTCATAAGCTTTGCATTTATCTTGACAAAGAGCTTCATATTCACACACTTGTGTTTGTGAAATTTATAACACCAAGAAGGAATGATGGCTACCAGTAAGATTGCATTTTCACCAGGCTGATGCGTGCACGAGCCCAATATCGCCTCATTTCAGTTCTCAGAGTAGTACAGCGAGAAGATAGCTTACACAACACTCATGTGGACATCCAAACAGGAAATACGTGGGTAATCGTCACTATACCTCGTGTACATCAAAAGGCACTAAATAAACAGAAAACTCACTTGTAGCTTCGAACGGGGCAGTATGATCAGCCCACAGGAAGGCGAAAGTGGAATGAATTACACCACCAAGACACTCATACTTATATGGAAATAACACTCAGAAGAGTACCATATGCTGAAATGATGATTGGTGGTGGATCTTGAGATGATAGCCACCTTGTTCACATGGGCGTGTCGAACATATACCATCATCCATATTGTTTACTCCAAACTGAAATTTTAGCAATGAACAAGGATATTCTGCGTCGACAAGTCTTTTGAATGCTGAACGGTGGCACGAATGCGCTTGGATCGGGTGTTATTGATCTCTGAATACACTTCTTGATCTCTGAATACATTTCTTGATTTCTGAATACACTTCTTAATCTCTGAATATACTTCTTGATTTCTGTATACACTTTTTGATCTGTGAATACACTTTTCAATCTCTGAATACACTTTTTGATCTCTGAATACACTTTTGATCTCTGAATACACTTCTCGAACTCTGAATACACTTCTTAATCTCTGAATACACTTCTTGATCTCTGAATACATTTCTTGATCTCTGAATACACTTCTTAATCTCTGAATATACTTCTTGATTTCTGTATACACTTTTTGATTTGTGAATACACTTTTCAATCTCTGAATACACTTTTTGATCTCTGAATACACTTCTTGATCTCCGAATACACTTCTTGATCTCTGAATACACTTCTTAATTTCTGAATAGACTTCTTAATTTCTGAATACGCTTCTTAATCTCTGAATACACTTTTCAATCTCTGAATACACTTTTTGATCTCTGAATACACTTCTTAATCTCCGAATACACTTCTTGATCTCTGAATACACTTCTTGATCTCTGAATACACTTTTCAATCTCTGAATACACTTCTTAATTTCTGAATACACTTCTTAATCTCTGAATACACTTTTCAATCTCTGAATACACTTCTTAATCTCTGAATACACTTCTTAATTTCTGAATACACTTCTTAATCTCTGAATACACTTTTTGATCTATGAATACACTTCTTGATCTCTGAATACACTTCTTAATCTCTGAATATACTTTTTGATCTCTGAATACACTTTTTGATCTCTGAATACACTTCTTGATCTCTGAATGCCCTTCTTAATCTCTGAATACACTTCTTAATCTCTGAATACACTTCTTGATCTCTGAATATACTTCTTGATTTCTGAATCTAAGCAGTAGTTATTAGAGGTTATGTAGAAGATCTTGTAATGTATTGAGTCAAAAATAAAAACCAAAGCAAAGTTACAACACTGGTCTAGAGTTTTAAGGAAAATATGATTAAACGTCATCGTGTACAAGTAATCTATCTTTTATATAAATAAAAATGAAAGTGACCATGTTTGTGTCTTAATAACTCTTGAACCACTCGACCAATCTCGATCAAATTTTTAACATTGATAAGGTTCGGGCCTGGGAAGTTTTTGTCATTTCACTTTGACGATGCAACTTAAGGAGAGGAAACGGGGAGATATATAAAAAATGATCGAAAATGACCAAAATTAGTGTCGAATCCACAGTTTTTGGGATTGCTGAGAGAAACAGTGATACTTCGGATGCCGTTTAAATGCAAATTCAGTCCCTCAACTTAGGAAGGGGGGGGGAGATCTATAAAAATGATCGAAAATGACCAAAAACAGAGAGCGATTCAATAATCTTAAAAAGTGACTGACTAACGAAACATATCACTATTTTTTTTTATTTTAACCCAATAAAGCGGGTAATTGACACTAGTATGCTATAACAGGGAGCAACTTGCGTCTGCTTACTTCTATATGCGCATGTTGTTTCCGAAGACAGTCTTTTCATCACCTCAGCACGTAGATTGACTTTCAAAATCGTGTTTATCTTTTTTAATTATTTAGTAGTTGAGCCTCAATATCGTGTTATTTTCTCATTACACAATAATTGACTCAAAACCATGTGTTTATTTTCTCAGTATAGAAATTGACTGAAAACCATGTTCTTATTTTCCCTACATGAATTGACTCTCAAGTCTGTTTGTTTATTTATTTTCTCACTATCTATTGACTCTGAAGATCGTGTGTTTATTTTCTCAGTATAGAAATTGACTCTGAAAACCATGTTCTTATTTTCTCTACATGAATTGACTCCCAAGTCTGTATGTTTATTTATTTTCTCACTATCTATTGCCTCTGAAGATCGTGTGTTTATTTTCTCAGTATAGAAATTGACTCTGAAAACCATGTTCTTATTTTCTCTACATGAATTGACTCCCAAGTCTGTATGTTTATTTATTTTCTCACTATCTATTGACTCTGAAGATCGTGTGTTTATTTTCTCAGTACAGAAAGTTGATCCCAAAACCAGTGTTTATTTACCTACATAAATTGACTCTCAAGGATGTATGTTTATTTTCTTACTACATAAAACTTGACTCTCAAGATCATATGCTTATTTTCTCACTACATAAAAATTGGTTCTCAAGACCATGCTTTTATTTTCAGCTACATAAATTTACTTATATGGGAAGATTCCGGATGGGGATCTATTTTATGCGTACTAGCTAAACCTAGACTATATATATGGCCCCCGTCGACAACAGAGCGTTATTCTACAGGTTAAAATTAAGTGAAAGTACTATATAATGTTATACTTTCAAGAGCTTTTTTTACTCGCTATGGAGAACCGAAAGTTTCACTATCTGACAACGTTGCATTTTAATTTGGAGCATTGCTCTACGAATCCATCAAGCAGTTATGTCGATTGTTTTGTTAATAGGTGGTGCTAGTGTCAACGTATATCGACTTTAACTGCCATCTAGAAAGAATCAAAGTAACTATTTGATGAATTGGTAGATCTGCTCTATTGTTCTTTATCTGTGACGTTGCCACGTACTGCAATTCGCGTTTTCAGATAAGGATCCGAGAGGTATACAATTATATATATATATAGGGTCGGATCCAGGCAGAATGTTATGGAAAATGTTGCTATTTTCACTGCTAGCTTCTCATATTAGATAGTGTATATTTATAACGAAGGGGGGTACACCCCCTAAATCCGGCCATATATATAATTTTGGCTTGTAGAATAGTGTTCTGTACAAAAACGTTATATAATAGAGGATCTGCCTGTACAACAAAATCGTGAAACCTAGCTCCTTCGTGGTTAAGCGGTTAGCGTACGCGCCTTTGGAGTAGAGACCCGGCTTCGACTGCCGGCGGGAGCTCATGTGGTTCGGATTCCACGTTAATCATTAGGTCCACGTCTCATATAACCTCGCTGCTGAAAGGGACGTTAAACTGAAAATCAACTCAACTCAAAGTCGTGAAGCCATACGTCAGAGTTTCACCACCCCTATTCTGCCTGCTCCGTCCAATAAGATTGCAATGTTTTGAGCCAAAATTCATAGCGGGAACGAGAGTAGCCAAATGTGCCGATGCTCGGTTGTTTGTTTGGCTTTAATGCGTTAATAGGGTGAAGATACAGTACATAATGGGCAGATCATCTATTTTATAACATCTTTGGCTCTGTAGTCAGTGGAGGCCATTTTTAGAACACTCTGTCCTAATCAACTTTAACTTGAAGATGACTCTAAAGTACACATTAGTTTCACACACGCATGGTGTTGGGAGCACGATAGCTGAGTGATAGGTGCGCTCAGTAAGGGTATCCGATTCGATCTCAGATCAAGTAAATAAGTTTATGCTGGACAACATCGTGTTCGTTGGAGCTTCTCGGAGTTCTCCCGTTTCCTCCCACATCTTTCTTCCACCAAATATTTCATAATCATTCTCCTTTATTGATCATCTGTGTACCTTAGTTTACAGGGGACATTCATGGGACACTAAAGTTAAAACTTTCGTTTTCTTTTTCTTTTATCGTTCTATAAATGTATTGATGGCCAGTGGCGGATGTAGCCCGGGGAGGGTCTAGCCCGCTCCCACAGTTTTTTGAGTGACAAAAATAATTTAAGCTTTATTTATATATAGATTTGAAGGTTTTTTTTAGTAAACTCATGATATACCTATTATAGTCGGTATTCTGGCTGCCCCCCTCCAGTTTTTTTATCTTCTGGATCCGCCTCTGTTGTTGGCTGTATTGGACATCTCTTTTGCAGACATGCTATGTATATATAAGAATGATGCAGATTTTTGCAAATGGCACTAAACATAAGAAAGAAAAGAACATCTTCATGAGAATTACTTCTTTTTTTTTTGAATAAAAAAAGGTTTCTGGAAACGCATCTGCAGCTGAGAAAGATGCTCGTAAAAATAAAGTCACAACGAACATAAAAAAGTAAATCCCGTTTTCCCAGGCTTCTTTTCTCCTTCCTCCCTCTTTCAGGATATTTTCTTCTGAGTTCCTCACCCCCACCCCACCCCCACACGTGGAATGTGTGAGAGATATGCTGCTGTAAGTGAGAAGGTAAAGCGAGGGGAAGGAAAGAAGATTTCTTTTTGTTTTTTTTTTTTTTTGTTTTTGGTAGTTGGCCTTCTTCGTATGAATATCACGAAGCTAGCGCCATCAAGTGCCAGGGTGATAAACCTTTTTAATACCTTTTTCTGTGAAATACGAAGATGGGAAAATCGTTAGGCTCTTCTATCCATTCCCCTTCTCCCCCTCTGTTTTTCATGCTTAAACAGCGGAAGGTTTTATAATATGCGAAAATATGGACTAACATGAGGAAATCTCAACAAAATATTATCCTGCGAAAGAAATGTAGTAAACGTTTCCTCGCTTTGAATCAAGAATAGTTATTGAAATTTTCGGAAAAGGCATTTCTTTCTATTATAATATAAAATACTGATAACTGTGATAGTGTCTGAAATGCATGATTAGATCATGAAACGAAAATACTCTGCAGTACTGCCTTGAACAATCATTCAGTGTTGCCAAGTTGAGAAATAAATCGCACAACGTCTCGATTTTCGAAGTGGAGAGAGATTGAGGAGAAATGTTAGCCAAGCGTCTCAGAACAAAGAATCCCTCCATCCATTCCTGAGTTTGAGAAATAGGTATTTTTAAAACCTATTGTATTGTAAAATGGAAATCTTATGTGAGTGGTAAATCTTGCTTCCCGTTTACAAATTAAATCTGAAGCAATCTGTACTGGGAACATCTACTGCGCTGTATCATTCATTCAGGATGTCTGGCCTGAAAAAAACTTTTTACACTTTTTCGACCGAGTGCCCCCACCGCGAATCGAACTCGGGATGGCTCGTATCGAAGGCAAGAGCGTTATAGACTACGCTACCCGGGGCCGCTTTTGTTATTATATATATATATCTACATGAGCGACTCAGTAAAACACAATGGTAAGCTTCACTTGCGCTGAAATTGAGTAATAACGTGGAATGAGTTATGATCGAACCACAGTAGAGTATGTAGGTAGTTTATTTTCGGAAATGTAGCTATAGATGATTGAGAAAGCTGGTATACATATGTCACTGCATTCAATTGCATTACAATGTTCAACATTCTATTTTCCAGTTATATATACGAAGTCCACCAAACTAGTGGGGTATTCAAATGGAAGTCACTAATAAAATAAATATATGATTTTCCAGCATCTCTGCTTTAATGTAAAAAAAAACCTCTTAATTCTGAACATAATCCTAATACTCGTAAGAAACAATAAACGTCGCAATTTTTACATTGCGCTAATCCTAATGATAGTCACACCAATAGATGTCACTACCTGCAGTGTCGTTTGCCTACCTGACGCTAATAGATGTTGCTACCTGCACTATCGTTTGCCTACCTGATGCTAATAGATGTTGCTGCCTCACTATCGTTTGCCTACCTGACGCTAATAGATGTTGCTACCTGCACTATCGTTTGTCTACCTGATGCTAATAGATGTTGCTACTTCACTATCGTTTGCCTACCTGACGCTAATAGATGTTGCTACCTGCACTATCGTTTGCCTACCTGATGCTAATAGATGTTGCTACCTCACTATCGTTTGCCTACCTGACGCTAATAGGTTGCTACCTGCACTATCGTTTGCCTACTTGAAGCTAATAGATGTTGCTATCTCACTATCGTTTGCCTACCTGACGCTAATGGATGTTGCTACCTACACTATCAGATGTTGAACTATTGAGGCAATTTGCCGATTTATAACAGTCAGCCATTGTAAAAAGACGGCATTACTTTTCAGTTTCTGGTTTGCTACGTCTGTAGAACATTTTTCACTATTTTTGAAGCAATACTTTTAGGCTGCACTTTTGGCGCTCCAAGTCTCTGCTAGATTTTTTCCCGTTTTTTTCATGTTGGAATCAAATTAAGTTGCTCCAGAGATAGTTCCATAGAATGTAACAGATTGTCAGAAAGGAAGAAAGAAAAAGAGTTTTTTTAAAAAAAATAATAAAAGAAGAAAGAAGCATGTTGGACCTCTTCTTGAGAAGATGATGATAAAAAAAAATGTCGGTCAAGTAGAGTCGGAAAGTGATAAGAAGTCCATTTCGGCTGAGGGCGCCATCTCATACGTTGAATTGATATGATGGACGTTCTTGGAATATAAGCGAAGGACTTTTCCGGAAAGAAGGAACATAAAAAAAAAAAGTGAGCAAGCTGTGAGTGGCCAGAGAGAGAAAATTGACAGTGAAGTAGGAATTGGGTTAGGGCACTGTTGCGTCATTGGATGCGACAAAAGTTATCTTCATGTCCAGAGATTCTATCACCGATAATAATTCTTATCAGAAGTACGAACTCGAGGACATTTCAAACGACTTTTTTTAGGTACTGTTTTACTTGAACTTTACGGTCATGTTGCAAAACAAGTTGCTTTGGTTTGTTACCGTATTGGTTTTTATTTATTTTTAATTTTTAAATTTCATGTTTATTTGACATTTAGTGTCAATTTACCCGCTTCACTATGTTAAAACAAGAAAAATAGTAGTAATATGTTCTGTAAGTGAGTCACTTTTTGCTAGTACTATTGTGGGCTGAATTTGAATTTAAACGGCATCTGAAGTGTCACTGATCATTTCCGCGACCCCGAAAACTATGAATTCGACACTGATATCAGTCGGTTTCGATCATAAATATATATATCCCTCTTCCCCTAAGTTGCACCGTTAAAGTGAAATAATAAAAGAAACATTCCAGCCCCAAACCTCATCAATGTTGAAAATTTGATCGAGATCGGTTGTGTACATAGTTCAAGAGGTACAAGGTCGTGAACATAGTCACTTGTATTTAGAGTTATATAGATCACAATGTATATTTTATGATTATTGAATGTAGTTATTTTACAGTTAATTCTTTGGCCAATGGGAAAGAGTTTGCAAAGATGTGCACCGATAGCCTATGTTTTACGTTAACTTGCTACTTTGCTATTTAAGTATACGCAATTTGCATAATTATTTTTATTGAGGAATTTTAGGTTATTTCAGTCAAATTATATTTTCTTTTGTTCCATTCAGTAAGTAAATTTAAATTACTTTTAATAAGATCAATTTTCAGATGATTAATAAATTCAATCAAATTATTTTCATAGTCCCAAAAGCTTTTGATTCTATATAAAGGATGCGGCAGTGGGTTGGGCGATTTAAAAAAAAAAAAAAAAAGCATTATCACAAGAAAATGGTGAAATTTATTTGAGTGTAACAAGTTGAACAAACTAGACATTTGTAGTTATTTGTGAATTTGTTACCAAACAGAAAACAGTGTGGCACAAAATAAAGATCAGTGGTAGAGCGTTCACCTCTGGTGCTTGGGATCCCGGGTTCGATCCCAGCCCCCGCCAAGTGAACTTTGTGGTGGACAAACACCGTGTGCGTGGGTTTCCTCGTGGTTCTCCCGTTTCCTCCCACTTTCTTTATTTCACCATTTCATTCATTCATTATTCATCATCACCGTCTCCTTTAGCCTAACCGGCATAAGCGTGGGACGTAAAACTCAAAGATTTCATTTCATTTCATTTAGAAAATAAAGAAAATAATGTTCCACCGAAAACGTAACTGCCCAAAAATGACATTTTGCAAATGATCACTAATCCACTTTACACACTTTACACAATCCACTTTACAATAATCCACTTCATTAATCATTTTGCTAAGGTCACTTGTTACTCTTTGCAGTATATCTAAGGGAATTCTCGGAACTTCTTCGTAAATGCGACGTTTCAGTTCTGAAATTGACATACAAACACCAGAACACTCTATATTTGAAAAAAAAATCATTGTGATAATTTTCTCTTGTGGTGCAATACTATTTTTGTGCAACACTGCTCTCTGTTCGGTCATTTAAATTCACAATTAAAAGAAATGCTTTCATGTTTACTTTGTATTCCAGCTTACTACACCGTGCATCGATACCTAACAGTGCATCGACACTTTCGAACGAAGCTGAGGCGGATTGACGCACAGGCACAGTAGGCACGTGCCTAGGGCGCCAGCGCTGAAGAGGTGTTCAAGAAAAATACATTCCGAAAAATACAGGTATCGAGAAATCGGTTTTTGTTTTCAAAAATCACTTAATAGGCTTATTTTATAATTTTAGGATAAAACACTAAATTATGTTTCACTTGCATTTTATATTTTAAAAGCGCTGTGTAGTTTCGGTGGCAATAAGGCACTGATTTCATTTGCTGAAGCGCCCACTTGTGTATGCACATCGTATTCACTTCTTTTTTGTTCTCTAGTAGATTAAAAAAACAAGTAGAGGGTCCTGTCGACTTGGATTTTTTAAAAGGATAAAACACTGCACTATGTTTATATTATCTGACAGTTTATCTAGTTCTACGTTTACGTTGTTATCTGACAGTTTATCTAGTTTTATGTTTACGTTGTTATCTGACAGTTTATCTAGTTTTATGTTTACGTTGTTATCTGACAGTTTATCTAGTTTTATGTTTACGATGTTATCTGACAGTTTATCTAGTTTTATGTTTACGATGTTATCTGACAGTTTATCTAGTTTTATGTTTACGTTGTTATCTGACAGTTTATCTAGTTCTGCGTTTGCGTTGTTATCTGACAGTTTATCTAGTTTTATGTTTACGTTGTTATCTGACAGTTTATCTAGTTTTATGTTTACGATGTTATCTGACAGTTTATCTAGTTTTATGTTTACGTTGTTATCTGACAGTTTATCTAGTTTTATGTTTACGTTGTTATCTGACAGTTTATCTAGTTTTATGTTTACGTTGTTATCTGACAGTTTATCTAGTTTTATGTTTACGATGTTATCTGACAGTTTATCTAGTTTTATGTTTACGTTGTTATCTGACAGTTTATCTAGTTTTATGTTTACGTTGTTATCTGACAGTTTATCTAGTTTTATGTTTACGTTGTTATCTGACAGTTTATCTAGTTTTATGTTTACGATGTTATCTGACAGTTTATCTAGTTTTATGTTTACGTTGTTATCTGACAGTTTATCTAGTTTTATGTTTACGTTGTTATCTGACAGTTTATCTAGTTTTATGTTTACGATGTTATCTGACAGTTTATCTAGTTTTATGTTTACGTTGTTATCTGACAGTTTATCTAGTTTTATGTTTACGTTGTTATCTGACAGTTTATCTAGTTTTATGTTTACGATGTTATCTGACAGTTTATCTAGTTTTATGTTTACGTTGTTATCTGACAGTTTATCTAGTTTTATGTTTACGTTGTTATCTGACAGTTTATCTAGTTTTATGTTTACGATGTTATCTGACAGTTTATCTAGTTTTATGTTTACGTTGTTATCTGACAGTTTATCTAGTTTTATGTTTACGTTGTTATCTGACAGTTTATCTAGTTTTATGTTTACGTTGTTATCTGACAGTTTATCTAGTTTTATGTTTACGTTGTTATCTGACAGTTTATCTAGTTTTATGTTTACGATGTTATCTGACAGTTTATCTAGTTTTATGTTTACGTTGTTATCTGACAGTTTATCTAGTTTTATGTTTACGTTGTTATCTGACAGTTTATCTAGTTTTATGTTTACGTTGTTATCTGACAGTTTATCTAGTTTTATGATTACGTTGTTATCTGACAGTTTATCTAGTTCTCTGTTTACGTTGTTATCTGACAGTTTATCTAGTTCTATGTATACGTTGTTAATATGCACACGTCGTGTCGATAATTGTATCAGTATGAGTGGTTTAAGAAAGAAATTATCAGGTGCCGAAAGACGAAAATTAAACAGAGAAAAGGAGGAAAACGATAGAGAGCAACTGAAGAAAATTCCTAAACTCGAAACGTTCTTTGGTGGCAGGGAAAGTGATAAGACAACAAACACATCAGCATATAATACAGATGAGGATGGTATCCAGCAAGAATCCAACGTGAACATCAATGACAGTGGCACAGATGGGGTTAAT
The DNA here is from genome assembly GCF_964235325.1 of Thermobia domestica. NCBI lineage: Eukaryota > Metazoa > Arthropoda > Insecta > Zygentoma > Lepismatidae > Thermobia > Thermobia domestica. Next base: position 15,850,017 of record NC_137467.1, read on the forward strand.
GCTTGTTGTTCTGTAGTAACTCCAGTGACTTTGAAAAATCCCGAAAGTTCGTCTGAGAAAGCCGGTAAAAGAAATGACAGTTTGGGACTCACAGGAAAAAATTACAAACGAAATAATGATCACAGAGTTTGAGAGTAGGCATACCGATACCCATGTTGCAACTCACTCTACTACTAAGAAAATTACTGATAGTTTGATCTAGTTATGTTCGTACAATAGACCTGCACATCAAAATTTTGCAAAATTTATTTGCATGTCTTCGCATCTTCCATATTATATTCAGTTACCCGGTGTCTTGTAGGCTACTTATAATTTTATAGGCCCTTTTATAAAAATAACAATAAAACTATTCATAGTAGGATATAAGTAAGGTCAAATATGAACTGTAATTCACACTCTCTACTGGCAGGCACGGTGCCAAGGGCGGATGCAAATGGGCAACCGCCCAGGCCTGTATCCAAGGGGGGTCTACGGGTCGGTTCCCCCTAAACTTTTCACGGTAGGCTTGCAAATGAACTATAATATGGTGATGAACTATAGTATGGTTGGATCGGGTCCCCCTATCTACTTCCCACCCCCCTAAATTTTTGGGCTGGCTACAGGCCTGCAACCGCCCACCCGGTAGGTACCCTTGCCCACCAATCAGCCACTCTTAACAGAACTAGCAAAATAATGTAGAGAAGTGTACTATACTTCAAAATAAATAATTTTGAAGAATTAAAGATGTTAGTCTTTGGCAGAATACATAGTCTACCGTGTTTTGCACCTTCCCTAAATCTTGTATGAATTTGCGCCGCTGAGTCTGTCGTGACGCTATTTCGTTTTCTGGTTTAATGCAGAACCTATACAACTTCTTCTCAACCTCAGACAGAGGGTGGCATTTCTACTAAAACATTTGAAGCCAGGATTAACTGTTCTGAAAAGCATATCAGCAACTCGATCAGCAAGGGCAAATGCGTATAAAGCACTTTCCACAAGCTACAGTGAAATTTGTGTAGCTCTGGAGCAAATTGCAAGTGAGAACAAACTCGTAGTGATGCTGATGATTACTGGCGAAGAATACAAGTTAGAGTCGGCGTTGATGTGTACTATCTGGCCAAAGATCATGGAGCGATTCGATGCAGCCAATAAAAAAAAACTACAAGCAACAGATATTGATGTAGGTGAAGCAACAGAAGTAAAGTTAATTGCAGGATTGGAAAGATATATTTGCAAATTGTTCTTATGGAGTTCGATGCATACGAAGAGGAAGCAAAGAACATAAGTGGATGTCAGGAATATCTTCAAGGCAAGGGGCGGAAGAAAAGTAGGAAAACTGCCCCCGATGAAACAAAAGAGGTAAGACACGTATTTACAGAAAGAGAACGATTTCGTACGGAGACATTTAACGCAATTGTGAATTCTCTCATCTATGAAATGTGCAGAATTAAAAAGACATATAACATGATAATTGAAAAATTTAATTTCCTTACAAAACTGGATAGTGCGGACTGCGAAACCATCCGAGTAAAAGCGAATGCATTGGTTCTCCATTACAAAAATGACTTTTTTTGTTTTTTAATTAATTGTATTCATTTCAAAGTCCACTTCAAAGGGTTTGGTGTAGCCATCAAAACTGCATCTGAAATGATGAAGTACATTTGGATAAAGAAACTCGAAACCATCTTTCCCAAGTAGATATTTACCTATGAATGTTTTTATCTGCGCCAACTTCGAACAGTTGTTTATAAGCGTTAAGAATCATTTGCGGCCCAGAATGCACATCAAAAATCTTCAGTTGGCGATGGAATGCACAGGATGTCTCTGTAAGGAGAAGTCAATTGGTCAGCCTAGGGTTGCTAAACAGGAAATTTGAAGAACCGAAAGAGCGGTCGTTGTGGGGGTGATGATCGGTAACTTCTTTCTGGCCTCCACGCTCTCCGGACCTAACCACATGCAATTTTTGTGTGGGGTTATATTAAAGATACCATATTTACCCCTCCTCTACCAATAAACTTATCAGAACTGAGAGCTCGCATCAAAGGTGCTTTCCAAGCTCCAGATGATGACAGTCGGTGATGATTGGGATCTCTAGTAGGCCATTGATGCGCATAGGTGTCAAACGGAATATGATACACGATCGTAAGTACACGTTTACCCGGTGAAGAAAAGGGACACGCTGAAACCACAACGCACAAATGGCTTTCTATGATTATTATTATTGTTATTAGTATCACTGTTATTATTATTATTATTAGTAGTAGTAGTAATAGTAGTAGTAGTAGTAGTAGTATAGCTTTCCTTGTTAGGGTTTCCGTAACAAACCATCATAAAAATACATGGTTTTGAGAGTTTTCACTATTTTTTTCGTCGGAATCGGTATCGAACCCGGTAGCGCAAAGAATTGAGAATCAACGATTCCTCGATACCGCCGGTATCGAAGAATCGAGAATCGGAATCGGCCCATCCCTAATAAAAACAAAGCAAGTGAGTTTTGTTTCGCAGTGTGAAACTATTGTAAACGTGAACACTTTTGCAAATTCAATGTTAAAAGCGGCCCCAATAGAGGGACAAGGTCTTGCAGAGTTGGAGCAACCTCTCCTTCGAACCCTAGATCAATATATATAAACACTGTCGTTATCTCTTAGAATTTCTGTATATGGGAATCCATATTGAAACCGGAAGTTGTAACAGTTTGTAGTACTTCCGGTTTCAGTAAAAGAATAACAGCCCAGATAAAGTTTATTCATTATATTTTGAATCCATACTAAGAAAGTTTGTTCTGTTATATTACCATTACTGGAATCAACATTAAAACCGTAACTGGTTGTACATTTCTACTTATTCCGGTTTCAATCTTTAATAATAATAATAATAATAATAATAATACTGTAACAATAATAATAACAGGGTTGTACTGGCCAGGCGGGAAACCGGGAAATTTCCCGGTGGGCCCTGAATGCTGAATTTTTTTTATTAGGCTCTCTGTCTCGTATCGTACGTAGCGGTATATGCACAAACTGACACACGTCACGTACTCCTGGCGCATAATGGAACGGATACCGGTAATACAATCAGCTAATCCCAGACCAGGGTTGCCAGCCCGTGATGTTGCGAAAATAGCCTTTCACATTTTTTGTAATTCAACCCTTGAAAGGTTTCTGATTTCCCACTTTGCTTTATAATTTTGTTAATATTGAAGTATTCAGCTAAATTGAAATTTCAAATGATGCTATAACGTGAAACTAAATACTAATTTACATTTTTACAGCACCGTTGTTTTCCGTATAGAAAATATACAGGGTCAGATTAAGACCATTGGGGGCCCTAGAGCTGAAAAAATACAAGGGAGCCCCATTAAAACTTTTATGATGGGTCCTCTCTCAACAAGTTCAAAAGGGTCCATGAATTATATAGGAGTGACTCATGTAATGTTTTTTAAACTTTTATGGTGAAAATGTTTTCAGTAATTTTTAAAAATTTTGGGACCCCTTGGTCACTGGTAATACAGGACAATGGAAAAGTGTTGCATTGGTATAAATTACAAATTGCTTCTGATTATTCATGCACTAGCGGCACCTATAAAGGTTTGCCATTCTTATTTTTAGAGAGAGATGTGAAGTAATTGATGATTGTACAGTTGCAAGAGAAGAATGTGGGATTGGGCATGACGTCAGATCAGTCAGTGTCAGGGGAGAAATTGCTGCCTAAAAAAGTTTTAAATCTGCATTTTATAAGACTTTTCAGGATGCTTGATCCGAGTGACATTCCCGGTCTCCTTTTAATTGTCAGGGGAGGGGAGCAGTACGTACATGTGAGTGGGCCCCCTAGGAAGTACCTTCCTGGTGAGCCCCTGGGTTGCAGTAAGACCCTGAATAATAATAACAATAATAAAAGAATGTGTTTGTCTGTCTGTCTGTCATCTACTTTTGGCGTAGAAAGAAGTGACCTAGAACTACTAAATTTCGTACACGAATAGACCTACATCAAATGTAATCGTTTACGAAACCCTATTATCGATTTTCGTCCAAGGGAATTTTCCAATGGGGGGATCTAAACCTTTCCACACTTTTTGCTGTTTTCTAAGAACACGTGGTATGTATGCAACCGGCATTACAGTTTTGGTGTTGCAGGCTTACATAACAGCATAGGATAAAATAACCGGATAATGGAATGGTTATGTAAACTCTTCTTCCTCTCTTTTATCCAGGCTCTAAATTAAGATTGGGAAACGACCAGTGCTTGCAGTTAGTACAGGAATAAATTTAAAAATGTAATTTATTCTTGCTGTACTGAATTGACATGAAAATAAGAAGTGCCTACTTACTTGTTTTTTTACTATGACGATCAGTGTTGGAACCGGAAACCATAGACTACCACCACTTCCGGTATTTATGAATGGATGAAAGAAAGTAGGGTTTCACCTTCTTCTTGGAGCGATGAATCCATGTCAGAAAGGGGTCCCTAGTTCGGTATCTGGCCAAGTTAATTTGTAGTGGACATCATCGCGTCCGTGGGGTTTCTCGGGGCGAGTCCCGTTTCCTCCCACATTTTCATTCTTCCAAATTCTTCCATCATCATTCACTTATCTTAATCACCCGTCCTCGTTAGCCAAACAGGCATAACTGTGGGAGTTAAACTCAAAGACTTAATGCCATTTATATTTTTCCATGTCAGAAAGCAATTTCTCGCTATATCTTAAGGTTTTTTTGTTCTCTGAAGATCAATATTGAAACCGGAGTGGTGGAAATATTCTACACTTTCGGAGTGGTGGAAATATAGAGGAATAGAGACTGAGATGGAATCATTTCTTAATATACTAAATCCATATTTAAAGAAACTGTTTTTCGCTATCATTTGGCAATTTTTGTTCTATAGCGATGAACGTTGAAACAGCAATTTTAGATTTCTAGCACATCCGAGTTGAATGGAGTCTTAATGAACATAGAAGTCACTCTTGGGACGTTGAATCACTTGCAAAAGACCCTTTCTCCTTATCTATTACCATTTTTGCTTTGATAGATGTTGACAGACAGACGGAGCGACAGACATATCTGTTCTGTAATCATTAAACTGCTTCAGCTATTTCAGTTCCTTTATCCATCCTATTCAATAGATGCTTCAGAGAAGGATATTATCCCACCAGCTGGAAACTAGCTCATGTGACCCCAATATATAAATCAGGACTTAAAGATCAAGTATCCTCCTATAGGCCAATATCTCTTCTTTCTGTAATATCTATTATCTGAGAAAAAATAATCAAAGACAGGCTTCTCAAATTCATGTCGCCTTACATTCACACTTCTCAGCATGGCTTTCTACCGAAAAGCTCAAGTCTCACAAACTTAAATACTCTTCTTTCCTGTGCAGTTCAATGTATAAATAACAATACTCAATTAGATGTCATTTATTTTGATCTCTCAAAGGCCTTTGATTCTGTCAGTCACATTCTTCTTCTCCACAAGCTTTCCAATAGGTTTAATGTACATGGTAAATTTCTCTCTTTAATCACCAGCTATCTAAAGGGCCGTAAACAGAAAGTTGTTCTTTCAGGGGCGACTTCTAACCCCCAACCTGTGATCTCGGGGGCTCCTCAGGGAAGCGTACTAGGGCCCCTGCTATTTGTCCTGTATATGGACGATCTCTACTCTCACCTATCAGTTAATCCTAGTCACCTTTTGCTTTTTGCTGATGATTGCAAATTATATAGAGAAATATCATGTTTCCATGACACAATTGCCCTACAGGAAAACATAAATTACTTTGTAGACTGGTGTGAAATGTGGCAATTGAAACTTAACAGTAAGAAATGTGACAGTATTACAATTACTCTGAAAAAGTCTCCTGTTCCCTCCAAATACCATATTAACGATTCCCCTATAACACATTCTGCCAGTCATAATGATCTTGGTGTCATCTTTGATTCGAAACCTTGGTCTCGTTCTCTGATCACATCTCTTCAATAGTTAAGAAATCAATGCGTATGCTGGGGCTTCTTTACCGATTCACTGAACTACGTACTGTGGCATCATTCTATAAAACTCTAATAGCACCCAAGATCGAATACTGCTCTCCCATATGGGCCATGGCTGCACCTACGCATCTCTCTAGACTTGAGTCTGTTCTCAATTTCTTTATTGCAATAGTACGTTTTCGTGTTCCCGCAGTTCGAATATTACCTAAGGAGGAAATTTTGCGATATCTTAATATCCAGACGCCGGAAGTACGCAGAAATAACTCTAATTTGAAGTTTCTTCATAAGATTGTTAATGGGAACCTAAGATCAGAAACCCTAATTCAACAACTATCCTCACATGTGCCTTCCCGCAAAACCCGGAATACCCACCTATTCCATCTTGCACGCCCTAGGTTGACAATTATACAGAGGTCTCTTTTTCACCGAGTACCGACCTATTATAATAATCTAACAAGTGAGGTGGACATTTTTTCGAGCTACCCGGTGTTTGAAAGAGCAATAAAACGCGTGCTGGCCAAATAATATTACTTGTGCACTCTTTGTTAATACTATTGATGTTATTATTCTTGTTTATTTTTTAATTCTTTTTCTTTTTTTTCTTTTTTTTTCCCGCTTGTTGACATTTCCCTGTGTAAAATGGCACAATTATGCTGTATCTGGGAATTTGTTCAATAAATAAATTTCCTGGAGGCATGGTGACTCAGTGGGAGAGTACCTACCTCTGGTGCCTTGGCTTCCTGGTTCGATCCCCGGTCAGGTACGTTTGTGCTGGACAACGTCGTGTCCATGGGGTACTTCCGTTTCCTCCCACTTTCTTGTTCCACAAATTTTAAATCATCATTCACTTGTCTTAATATTACGTCTAATTTGACAACTGCAACGACAAAATAAATAAATAAATAAATAAAAATAAAAAATTCGAACATAAAGATGAAGGTTACATGCGTAAATCCTGTAGTTTATTTTATTTAACGTACGACTGACTACATGTAACATAATGCAGGAGGATTTCAAATACAGATAAACGTTTCTAATATAAATAAAATAAAGTGTTTGTGTGTTTTGTCTGTCTATCTATGTGCGGCCTGGGGACCAGACAAGTGAACCGAGAGTTACCAAATTTTGGTCAGAGGTACCTTGGCCCAAGCCCCAGATCAAGACGAAGCCCTTATTTCAAATTTCGAATCAGGGGGTCTCAGGGGGGGCGTTTACCGGAACCGGCTTGGGAACCGGACAAATTGACCGAGAGTTACCAAATTTTAGTGACGAATATCTTGGTCCAGGCTTCAGACCAGAGTTAAACGTTTCTGTCAAAATTCGAACCAGGGGGGTCTCAGGGGAGCGTTTACTGGGACATGTAAAAGTAGTAGAAAATGACCGATATTAATGTCGAATTCATAGTTTTCGCAGTGGCTGAAATCAATAGTGAAACTCCATTCGCATTAACTTCCAAATTCACGCTATTCGGCTCCGGGCCGGGGGTCACTGTGTGTGGGGAGGGGGAGATACCGAGACATATAAAAGTAATCCAAAATGGCCGATATTAGTGTCAAATCCGTAGTTTTCGCGGTCGCTGAAATCAATGGTGACACTTCCATTAGCGATGACTTGCAAATTTAGTTACAATTGTATGCGGGCCGGGAGTCAGCGGAAGTGGGGCTGATACCGAAACATGGAAAAAATAGCCCAAAATGACCGATATTAGTTAGTATCAGGGGGGCGTTTACCGGAACATGTAAAAGTAGTAGAAAATGACCGATATTAGAGGCAAATCCATAGTTTTCGCGGTCGCTGAAATCAATGGTGATACTCTCACAGGTGTTGACTTCCAAATACAGCCCCCCGTGCGAAGCATGGGTATATTCAAGTAGTATAACATATAGCTGATGTGTGTAATATACCGATACGTATGCGATGTACAGAAAACTGTTAGATGTCAGACATCCTGAAGTGACATGATATAACATCTAAGCGACAAAAAGGACAGTACGTATGTAAAATACGGATAGCGTATGCTGCGTACAGACTTCCGTGGTAAACTTATGGTTCCCGTACATTTGTATAATATACCACTGTTCGGATAACGGGTTCTTTCTCAGTGTGTAAGAAATATTAAATATTCAAATTTATGCATTAACAAGAATTTTAGGAATGATCAAAAAATGCATGAAAAGGTTGCGATCTTGCCCAATAATTAGTTTTTGGATCAGGGGCCACAAAATTTTTGAACGGACCCTAAATTGAGTTCATATTTCTTAAAGGAATAAGCACATCATACTGAATTAAGTGTAGTTTGGGTTTGGCTACACTATATGTACTTCTCCAGATATAACACTTACAAGAAAATTGTAGATTGAAATGTATTGGATGTTTTGATGCATTTTTAGACCAGGGGCCACACATTTTTTGAACGGTACCTAAATCGATCTTTTGATCCAAAAGTTGTGGATGTCTAAATTAATAAGTGTTGCTTACCAACGAAAGAGTTAATAGAATTCTGAATGGAAGAAATCTGTTCACTTCAATAAACAATTTTTTTTAGATGTACACTCATGTCCAAAATTATTGTCGCATGTCTAAAAATATGTTGTTGTAGGAATATAATTTGACAACGAATTCGCCAAGTATTTCTTATAATGCTTGTATGTGTATAATAGACAAAGACATATATGTGGCAAATTTTATGTCAAAAGAGCAGTAAATAAGAACAATAAAACGAAAATAAAACTTTCTTGTTTATTTAGCAACATTCTATTTTACTCATTCCAATTTTTGTATTTATAATTCTTTTCCTATGAAATTTACCACAAATACACATTTCCCAGTTATACACATAGTATCAATATTAAAAGTACCCTCCAAAATCATTATCAAATTATATTCTTACAAGAAGACAGTTATAGATATGCGACAATGATTTTAGATATGAGGTACATATACTTTTTTTTTCTCCTGGGAGCAATAACCGTTAGCTAAATTTTTTACTTCCTTTTAGTATAGTTATCTGTCTTCCTTTTTGGGGAGTAATATATGTGAAATTTCGATGATTGTTGCAAATATATATATATATTTAAAGATATGATCTTTTACATTTGAAATATTTTTATATGCAAGACAATTATAATATATTTACATTTGTGTTTCCCTTTTTTCACTTTTTATCATTTCAAGGGTACTAAAATTCATTTATAATTCATTCTCTTTCTCTCTTTATTCGTCTTTATATTCCGAAAGGAAGGAAGAGAAACTCTGCAAAACTAAATGGAAAGAAAACAAACGTCTATTTTTAAACTTATCTCAAGCGCAAGGAATTCTGTCTAACTTAGTTGCCATTATAAAAATGTCCTATCAAAATGTAAATGAGTTGTCTTACTTAGAAATCTTCAAAGAAAAAAAAAGTACTTCTCTCCGTTTGAAAATGTCACGACTTTCTTGATTAAAAGATGTTGCAAAAATGAAATGTAATAAAACAATAACTAATGTATTTCAGACTAAAAAATGTAGTTTTGTTTATGGAACTACTGCATTAATAATAATAATAATAATAATAATAATAATAATATAAATTGTTTAGTTTCAAGTATTTAAAAGTAGTGAGTGTCGTTGTTAGACGTACCTAGACCACTCTGATAAGTATGTGTGTGTGTGTCATTGTTAGGAGTACCTAGACCACTCTGATAAGTGTGTGTGTGTGTGTAATTGTTAGGAGCATCTAGACCACTCTTATAAGTATGTGTGTCATTGTTACGAGTATCTAGACCACTCTTATAAGTATATGTGTGTGTGTCATTGTTAAGAGTATCTAGACCACTCTTATAAGTATGTGTGTGAGTCATTGTTAGGAGTATCTCGATTATCCTTATAAGTATGTGTGTGTGTGTCATTGTTAAGAGTATCTAGACCACTCTTATAAGTATCTGTATGTGTGTGTCATTGTTAAGAGTATCTAGACCACTCTTATAAGTATGTGTGTGAGTCATTGTTAGGAGTATCTCGATTACCCTTATAAGTATGTGTGTGTGTGTGTCATTGTTAGAAGTATCTAGTCCACTCTTATGTGTGTGTGTGTGTAATTGTTAAGAGTATCTAGACCACTCTTATAAGTATGTGTGTGTGTGTAATTGTTAGGAGCATCTAGACCACTCTTATAAGTATGTGTGTCATTGTTACGAGTATCTAGACCACTCTTATAAGTATGTGTGTGTGTGTCATTGTTAAGAGTATCTAGACCACTCTTATAAGTATGTGTGTGAGTCATTGTTAGGAGTATCTCGATTACCCTTATAAGTATGTGTGTGTGTGTCATTGTTAAGAGTATCTAGACCACTTTTATAAGTATCTGTATGTGTGTGTCATTGTTAGGAGTATCTAGACCACTCTGATAAGTATGTGTGTGTGTCATTGGTAGTAGTATCTAGACCACCCACTCTTATAAGTATGTGTGTGTGTCATTGTTAGAAGTATCTAGTCCACTCTTATGTGTGTGTGTGTGTGTGTATGTGTAATTGTTAAGAGTATCTAGACCACTCTTATAAGTGTGTGTGTGTGTGTAATTGTTAGGAGCATCTAGACCACTCTTATAAGTATGTGTGTCATTGTTACGAGTATCTAGACCACTCTTATAAGTATGTGTGTGAGTCATTGTTAGGAGTATCTCGATTACCCTTATAAGTATGTGCGTGTGTGTCATTGTTAAGAGTATCTAGACCACTTTTATAAGTATCTGTATGTGTGTGTCATTGTTAGGAGTATCTAGACCACTCTGATAAGTATGTGTGTGTCATTGTTAGCAGTATCTAGACCACTCTTATGTGTATGTGTGTAATTGTTAGAAGCATCTAGACCACTCTTATAAGTATGTTTGTCATTGTTAGGAATATCTAGACCACTCTTATAAGTATGCGTGTGTGTCATTGTTAAGAGTATCTAGACCACTCTTATAAGTATGTGTGTGTGTGTCATTGTTAGGAGTATCTAAACTACTCTATAACTATATATGTGTGTGTGCCATTATTAGGAGTATCTAGACCACTCTTATAAGCATGTGTGTGTGTCATTGTTAAGAATATCTAGACCATTCTTATAAATGTGTGTGTGTGTGTGTGTCATTGTTAAGAGTATCTAGATCAGTCTTATAAGTATGTGTGTCATTGTTAAGAGTATCTAGCCTAGTTGTTTCCACAAATTGAACAAGAGCGAGATAATTTTATATTCTTGCAAGACGTCGCCCCACCTTACTTTTACCACGTGTTACGGCAGTATCTTAATGGCAAAGTTTCAGGATGATGGATTGGAAGAGGTGGGCAACATAATCTTGTTCACTTAAGTGGCCTCCAAGGTCACCAGATCTTAATTCCTTGAAATTTGCTTTGCTAGAAAAGACTCCGTAACACGAATTCCCTGCTATTCGGTTCAAAATCTCTTATCGTCGCGAATTCTGTCGAGAAATTTGAAGCTTAAAATATACAAAATGGTAATCATGCCTGTTGTTTTGTATGGCTGCGAAACATGGTCACTTACTCTGAGGGAAGAACATAGACTGAAAGTATTTGAGAACAAGATCCTGAGACGAATATTCGGACCTAAGAGGAACGGGAATGGGGAATGGCGGAAACTTCATAACGAGGAACTACATAATTTATACGGTTTACCCAACATTGTTAGGGTCGTGAAGTCTAGGAGGCTTAGGTGGGCGGGTCATGTAGCTAGAATGGAAGAAAGTAGAAACGCTTTTAAAGTCTTAACTGGAAGACCAATCGGAAAACGACCATTAGGAAGACCTAGGCGCAGATGGGAGGACAATATTAAGATGGATCTTGCAGAGATTGGAATACAAAGTAGAAACTGGATGCAGTTAGCTAAGGATAGAAGTCAGTGGAGAGCTTTTGTGAACGCGGCATTGAAGCTCCGGGTTATATAGGCCATAGAGTTAGTTAGTTAGTTTTTAGAAAAGACTCCGTGTATATACCATCTATACGTGATACTGTTCAAGATCTGTGAGATAGAGGCAATGACTTCAATAACCAGAGACCAGTTAATTTGTGTGTGGCAAGAAATGAATTACCGATTCGATGTTTGTCCCATAACAAATGGGGCTCATGTTGAATGCATAAAACAAAACTTCGTACTATGGTGCTTTTGTTGAATTTCCTAATATAAAATTTTGAGCTCTCCTCTATTCAGTGATATATCGTGTGTGTCTCTATGTATTGTCGCTTATTAGAAATAAATATTTTAAAACTGCTTCTTCTTTTTGAAGGGTGGACAATTTATCTTGATCATCCGCTGTAACGGAGAAACCAAAAGGGAAAAAAAAGCGAAAATTTTCAAAAAGCAACTGTAAGGAGGGGGATATCTCTGCATGTATTAAACAGAAATACACAATAAACAGTGTTGTCAACAAAATATAAAATAATATTTTTCAATGGCACGACATCAGATTATTACATATTTGAAATCAACATGTCAAACGAAAGCTTAAAATACCATAGTACAAACATCCAAAGTTTGGAAACCTCTAACGTAGATACAGCACAACAGAGATGTACAGAATAATGCACATCGAAAGTACTTTAGCGTCGGATACCATGGTCATGATATGACTTGTTTTGAATGAATAAGAAGGAAGTTGTCAGGCTTGAAAATTTTATGTTTTTAAACGCCTTATTTCGTAAAAAGAAAAATGCTTAGATAAGTATCATATCTGGTTACTTGTATGCATTGTGATGGATACTTAAATTATTTTGCTGTTTACAGCATTTCGATGTCTCAAGCCATTCCAGAGATATGATAAACATTGATAAAGTTCGCAATACTGGAGAAAATGACGTATTTGTGGAAAATATTTAAAATGATTGTTGTTTCCCTTCCTTCTGTACAATCACAACAATAGCTTTTAGTAGCTGTAATTACAAAAATGTTTTCGATATTACATGATTTAAGCAGAGTTGCAAACTTCAGCATATCTCTGGAACGGTTTGGGATATCGAAATGCTGTAAACGGTAAAATAATTCACGTATCCATCACAAAGCATACAAGTAACTAGATATGATACTTATCTAAGCATTTTTTCGAGATAAAGCCTTTCAAAAATTTTTTCAAGCTTAGTAACTTCGTTCCTATTCATTCGAAACAAGTCATATCATGACCATAGTATCCAACCCTAAAGTACCTTCGATGTGCATTATTCTGTTCATCTGTGTTGTGCTGTGTCTGTGTTAGAAACTTCTGAACTTTGGATGTTTGTAATAGTTTGCAACACTGAATAATAAAAGCGGTATTCTAAGCTTTCGTTTGACACGTTGATTTGAAATATATAACAATGCGACGTCATGCCATTTGAAAAAATATAACTTTATATTCAGTAGCAACACTGTTTATTGTGTATTTCTATTTAATATATGCAAAGATGTCCACCTCCTTACAGTTGTTTCGTGCAAAGTTTTGCTTTTTTCTCCCTTTTGGTTTCTCCGTTAGAGCGGATGATCAACATAAATTTATCCACCATATATAGGGTTATTTCACACTGGCAACACTGCAGAGTGGATGATGAAATCGAGGTAAACATTTCGTCAGTTGAAGCTGAGGTTTCAGGGCAGCAGGACAGTGCTTGTGGGCTCTCTAGTGAACACAGTGTGGTTGTGACAAGTGTTGGAAATGGAGGCGGCAAGTGCCTCGGGTAATGTGTCTATTGAGGATCAGAGGTCGTACATAAAGATTGAAGCTTTACATAGCAAAAACCCAACAGATATTCACATTGCCGTACGTAAAGTTTGTGGTGAGACAACAGTGGACTGTAGTACAGTTTATCGTTGGGCCACACGTTTCCGTAGTGGACATAAGAGCATGAAGGATAATACATGACTAAGAGGGCAGAAATCATCAACCGATGCAAGAAGTGAGCAACTTGCGGCATATGCACTTGAACAAGATCTCTGTGTGACAGGTGAGAAACTTTCTGACATTACAGGGATTCCAGCATAACTAATTCTGAAAAGTGCTTTACAGAAGAGAAAAAAAAATCCCCAGGGTCTCCCATTTCCTGACTGCTAAAAAGAAGCAGACACTTCTGGACAGTACAACGATGCTGAAACAAAGATTCAATGTTGAAGGTGAGGACTTACAGTCCGGACATGTCCGGTCCATCAGACTACGACCTGTTCCACATAGCAAAACATAAATAAACTACTTTTAGACACAGTAGGACACTTTACACATTACCGACACTCTTTGAACACCTCCATATGAAACATTATCCCTTTTAGATACAGTGTTTTCCAAGTACTGTACCAGATGTATTTGCAAAATGTGTCACCATTTTGTTTTCCAACTGTTTGCCGAGAAGAAATGTTTTAAATAAGTCATACTAGACACTATTTTTTGATAATTAACGTTTTTGAACACGCGAAGCACCAATATTTAATCAATTTTCCCCTCAACATCTGTACTAAAAATGTTTAAATGATGTTTTATTTTTTTTACAGTGCAAAGTTGAAATAACATATGCGTGGACGTCGGTTTTCATGTCTAGAAGAAGCTTTCTGTGGCCGTTACCCGAATCATTCGACAGCTTCACATAAGATGGCGTCCTCGATGGAACACAGAAGGTACGCGGACGTTGGGATTCCGTCATTGCCAAACAAGGAGATTACAATGAAAGCCGATAAACATATCCTCTCCAAACAATAAACGTATTAGTCACCAAAAATTATTGAGTATTATTTATAAAATATTCCTCGTATATATACACATATATCTTCTAATATGAAGAAAATAAGGAGTTTGTGTGTTTGTGTGTGTGTGTGTGTGTATATATATATATATATGTGTGTGCGGGCTGGGGACCAAACGAGTGGATCGATAGTTACCAAATTTCGGTCACCGATACCTTGGTCCAGACCCCAGACCAAGATTGAGCGTTTTATTTTTTCTTTAATTGGAACCAGAGGGGGGGGGGGTCTCAGGGGAGCGTTTACCAGGACATGTAAAAGTAGTAGAAAATGACCGATATTACTGTCGAATTCATAGTATTTGCGGTCGCTGAGATGAATGGTGAAATTCCGATCGCATTAATTTCCAAATTCACCCCTTTCGGCTGTGCGCCGGGGGTTACCGGGGGAGTTATCCCGAGAAATTTAAAAATAATCCATAATGACCGATATTAGTGTCAAACCCATAGTTTCCGCAGTCGCTGAGAAGAATGGTGGCACTTCCATTAGCGATGATTTTCGAATTCAGTTACCATTGTATGCGGGCCGGGGGCCACCTGCGGGAGGGGGGTTACCGAGACATGTAAAAATAATCCAAAATGACTGATATTAGTGTCAAATCCATAGTTTTCGCGGTCGCTGAGATGAATTGTGATACTTCCACAGGCGTTGACTTCCAAATACAGCCCCTATCGGCTGGGGACCAGAGACCTTTTTTTTCTTCAAAATTCGAACCAAGAGTTTCAGAGGATTTTTACCGTAATATGTAAAAGTAGTTTAAAAAAATGACCGATATTTTTTTCTTTCATTGTTCTGTTTGTTTACATAGATATTTTATCCCGAAACATGCGAAGAATGGATATTTCAGTTAGTATAATATATTACGGTTAAATAAATATCTTCATACATTTCCTAGATTAGTAATTCTGGATAACTGAAGCTAAAATTAATTACGAAATTCCCACCTTTCAACATGTTTTCTTTCTTTCGTTCTAATTTGTTTCTGCCTTTGGCAGTTGATACGAGATAATAGTCATCTGCAGGCGATTTAATTATCACTCTTTTCTCATTTTTAAAATCCACCTTGTCTTTCGCGTTTTTACTATTTCAGTTTCAATTCTCGGAAATTTCCACGGTGAATAAACCTGTTTGGAGATACAAGAAGTAGCTACAATATTTATTTTTTTTTTAAAGTTAAATTTTTATTTACTTAAAAATAACGCGCACAGCAAATAGAATTACAGCGGAAAATGTATCTTCTAAGTTTTTTTCCTTTCATTCTTTTAAGCCGTGTTTTTTTTGAATATTTTTTTCCTTCTCTCAGTACCCGTTACAGCTTTGAATTTTGCGTTGTATTATGAGAATTTTCCTTGATAACAAAAGAGGAAAAGCTTATACCATTTTTTTTTTTAGAATTTATTTTTCTGAATATGCTAAAGTTGAAACGAATCGATTTCTGGTGTTACAAAGCGCATGCGCAAGGTTTCTAGATATATAGTATATTACACGTTCCTTGGCAGTTTTCCTCAATCTATTATTGGTTTATAGTAGCTGTAGATTCGTTCTATTTACTCTATTTCCATTTCGCCTGCTACCTTCTTGGCAATTTGAATTATTATCTCAATCGTATTATAGATGTAGGCGACACAGAAATTTTTGTTTGGCCTATTCCTATTAAACTTACAGTCCTATTGACATTTTCAATCATTATCTCAATCTCATCTTAGATGTAGAAAACACAGAATTTCTTTTGGCCTATTCCTGTTAAGCTTACAGCCCTATTAATAACATGAATCGTTATCTCAATCTCATATGACATGTAAACGAAACTGGAATTCTTGATTGGCCTATTCCTATTAAACTTACAGTCCTATTGACATTTTCAATCATTATCTCAATCTCATCTTAGATGTAGAAAACACAGAATTTCTTTTGGCCTATTCCTGTTAAGCTTACAGCCCTATTAATAACATGAATCGTTATCTCAATCTCATATGACATGTAAACGAAACTGGAATTCTTGATTGGCCTATTCCTATTAAACTTACAGTCCTATTGACATTTTCAATCATTATCTCAATCTCATCTTAGATGTAGAAAACACAGAATTTCTTTTGGCCTATTCCTGTTAAGCTTACAGCCCTATTAATAACATGAATCGTTATGTCAATCTCATATGACATGTAAACGAAACTGGAATTCTTGATTGGCCTATTCCTATTAAACTTACAGTCCTATTGACATTTTCAATCATTATCTCAATCTCATCTTAGATGTAGAAAACACAGAATTTCTTTTGGCCTATTCCTGTTAAGCTTACAGCCCTATTAATAACATGAATCGTTATCTCAATCTCATATGACATGTAAACGAAACTGGAATTCTTGATTGGCCTATTCCTATTAAACTTACAGTCCTATTGACATTTTCAATCATTATCTCAATCTCATCTTAGATGTAGAAAACACAGAATTTCTTTTGGCCTATTCCTGTTAAGCTTACAGCCCTATTAATAACATGAATCGTTATCTCAATCTCATATGACATGTAAACGAAACTGGAATTCTTGATTGGCCTATTCCTATTAAACTTACAGTCCTATTGACACTTTCAATCATTATCTCAATCTCATCTTAGATGTAGAAAACACAGAATTTCTTTTGGCCTATTCCTGTTAAGCTTACAGCCCTATTAATAACATGAATCGTTATGTCAATCTCATATGACATGTAAACGAAACTGGAATTCTTGATTGGCCTATTCCTATTAAACTTACAGTCCTATTGACATTTTCAATCATTATCTCAATCTCATCTTAGATGTAGAAAACACAGAATTTCTTTTGGCCTATTCCTGTTAAGCTTACAGCCCTATTAATAACATGAATCGTTATCTCAATCTCATATGACATGTAAACGAAACTGGAATTCTTGATTGGCCTATTCCTATTAAACTTACAGTCCTATTGACACTTTCAATCATTATCTCAATCTCATCTTAGATGTAGAAAACACAGAATTTCTTTTGGCCTATTCCTGTTAAGCTTACAGCCCTATTAATAACATGAATCGTTATGTCAATCTCATATGACATGTAAACGAAACTGGAATTCTTGATTGGCCTATTCCTATTAAACTTACAGTCCTATTGACACTTTCAATCATTATCTCAATCTCATCTTAGATGTAGAAAACACAGAATTTCTTTTGGCCTATTCCTGTTAAGCTTACAGCCCTATTAATAACATGAATCGTTATGTCAATCTCATATGACATGTAAACGAAACTGGAATTCTTGATTGGCCTATTCCTATTAAACTTACAGTCCTATTGACATTTTCAATCATTATCTCAATCTCATCTTAGATGTAGAAAACACAGAATTTCTTTTGGCCTATTCCTGTTAAGCTTACAGCCCTATTAATAACATGAATCGTTATGTCAATCTCATATGACATGTAAACGAAACTGGAATTCTTGATTGGCCTATTCCTATTAAACTTACAGTCCTATTGACACTTTCAATCATTATCTCAATCTCATCTTAGATGTAGAAAACACAGAATTTCTTTTGGCCTATTCCTGTTAAGCTTACAGCCCTATTAATAACATGAATCGTTATGTCAATCTCATATGACATGTAAACGAAACTGGAATTCTTGATTGGCCTATTCCTATTAAACTTACAGTCCTATTGACATTTTCAATCATTATCTCAATCTCATCTTAGATGTAGAAAACACAGAATTTCTTTTGGCCTATTCCTGTTAAGCTTACAGCCCTATTAATAACATGAATCGTTATCTCAATCTCATATGACATGTAAACGAAACTGGAATTCTTGATTGGCCTATTCCTATTAAACTTACAGTCCTATTGACACTTTCAATCATTATCTCAATCTCATCTTAGATGTAGAAAACACAGAATTTCTTTTGGCCTATTCCTGTTAAGCTTACAGCCCTATTAATAACATGAATCGTTATGTCAATCTCATATGACATGTAAACGAAACTGGAATTCTTGATTGGCCTATTCCTATTAAACTTACAGTCCTATTGACATTTTCAATCATTATCTCAATCTCATCTTAGATGTAGAAAACACAGAATTTCTTTTGGCCTATTCCTGTTAAGCTTACAGCCCTATTAATAACATGAATCGTTATCTCAATCTCATATGACATGTAAACGAAACTGGAATTCTTGATTGGCCTATTCCTATTAAACTTACAGTCCTATTGACACTTTCAATCATTATCTCAATCTCATCTTAGATGTAGAAAACACAGAATTTCTTTTGGCCTATTCCTGTTAAGCTTACAGCCCTATTAATAACATGAATCGTTATGTCAATCTCATATGACATGTAAACGAAACTGGAATTCTTGATTGGCCTATTCCTATTAAACTTACAGTCCTATTGACACTTTCAATCATTATCTCAATCTCATCTTAGATGTAGAAAACACAGAATTTCTTTTGGCCTATTCCTGTTAAGCTTACAGCCCTATTAATAACATGAATCGTTATCTCAATCTCATATGACATGTAAACGAAACTGGAATTCTTGATTGGCCTATTCCTATTAAACTTACAGTCCTATTGACACTTTCAATCATTATCTCAATCTCATCTTAGATGTAGAAAACACAGAATTTCTTTTGGCCTATTCCTGTTAAGCTTACAGCCCTATTAATAACATGAATCGTTATGTCAATCTCATATGACATGTAAACGAAACTGGAATTCTTGATTGGCCTATTCCTATTAAACTTACAGTCCTATTGACACTTTCAATCATTATCTCAATCTCATCTTAGATGTAGAAAACACAGAATTTCTTTTGGCCTATTCCTGTTAAGCTTACAGCCCTATTAATAACATGAATCGTTATGTCAATCTCATATGACATGTAAACGAAACTGGAATTCTTGATTGGCCTATTCCTATTAAACTTACAGTCCTATTGACAATTTGAATAATTATCTCAGTTAGCAACTAAGACCATGAGTTAGTTAATATCAATGTTAGTGACGTCTTGTTTTGGTTATTTAATCAATTTGGATCAATCAGGTGTCACCTTCGCTTTTACGTTTAGGCGAATCGCCCTGCACTGTCTGCAGTCTGTATCTCGTCAATAACTCGCTTTTCTTCTCTCACTAAAAAGATAGTACGTGTTTTAGCGGCATGTTGTTATACCCGTCAGTGTGTGTAGGTTCTCAACGAATAGTTATGTTAAAAGCCAATTGCTAAAACAAGAGTTTCGCCAAATAATATTTTTCGTAGAGATTTTATTTACTCTAATTTCTGCGTATTTGAACTTGATGCTTTTCGATTGAACCAGTACAGGGACGCACCCTCACGGAGGATCCACCCCAAAACTTCCTAATTCAACGTACATTTGTGAACTTTCTAAATAAAACTATATTTGTTTAACAGGGAAATGATTGGTGTGACACTGAAAATTTGTTTTTTATTTAACACTTCATTTGTACTTTTTCTCTTATAAAAACAATCTAGTTCTATCATATTTTTCCTGAAAATAAGGGGCGCGGTGGCTCAGTGATACAGCGTTCACCTCAGGTGCTTGGAGTCTATGGTTCGATCCCAGCTCGCGCAGTGTGGTCTTTGTGGTGGACAAACACCGTGCTCGTGAGTTTTCTCGGAATTCTCCCGCTTCCTCCCACTTTTTTCATTCAACCATTTCACTCATCTCTCCTCATCACCGTCTCCTTTAGCCTAACCAGCATACCGTGAAACCTTAAACTTAAGGATTTTTTTTCCTGAAAATATAGGTGGAAGTATTTTACAGTTGCTTATTGTCTTTTTGGGTGCAGAATAATACCCAAAACTTGGACCTCTTTCTCGGTGTGCGCCTTGGAAATTTCTCGGTGTGCGCCTGAACCATTACATATATTTTATACCATTACATACATTTGAAAAGACACCGATGACGATAGACAGCGAAAAGCTAGGACGACGCTATTCCTAGTGAACGCTATCATTATTTGACTTTTTAAGCACTAGATATTTTAGGAGAAACAATAAAAATCTGAAAAAAAGAAAATAATGAAATAGTTTTCCATTATAAATGAAAAAACTGAAATGAAATCTTTGAGTTTTACGTCACACGGTTACTCTGGCTAGGCTAAAGAAGACGTCGATGATGAGAAATGAGTGAAATAGTGAAATGAAGAAAGTGGGAGGAAATGGAAGAACCCCGAGAAAAGCCACGAACACGGTGTTTGTCCACCACAAAACTCATTTAGTGAGAGCTGAGATCGAACCAAGGACAACATGTACCAGAGGTGAAGGCTCTACAACTGAGCCACTGAGCCCTCCATTATAAATGTCAGGTCACTCTGAAACATAATTGAATCGTAAGCATATGCATTCAGTGCTTTTCTTGTTAAGTAAAAAAGAGCCAATATTTTTTTTGTTAATGTTAATGAACTACTGTACAGAGTGGTTGCTCCATAATTATGTGTATAAGATGTTTCAAAGACTGCGATAAAGAAACTAGCAACATAACTTGAACATAAACACATAACTTTCATACCTTTCCTTACAAGAATTATAATCTCTGTTCTCCATAGCATGATCCACAAATACACCATTCAAACTGATACATGCCCGGAGAGGAAGACCAACGTTGTCACAAGCAGCTTGACAGACACGTTCTAGTATCATGTGAAACTCTTCTGTGGTAGCTTCCCACAATTTGCCTAAATTGCGTATGTGATGTTGATACATTTGTCCTTTAAAACATCCCTAAGAAAAAGTCAGGTGGTTGTTAAATCGGGAGATCAAGCTGGCCACTTCAGAGACCCACGTCCACCGATCCAGCGGTCCGGGAATGTTTCGTTCAGAACTACCATTATGTCTGGCAAACACTAACGGTTCTAAGTCCAGTATCTGTTATCCCCACACTCAGGCTACACAGTGTTGCCATATCGAAATGTTTTGTCCAGAATTACAAATACTGCAGTCAGCCAAACGTCACATACATAATTATGGACCACTCTGTATATCAACAAATTATAAGAGATGATTCCTCACATCAAAATAAGAAAAAAATTCATATGGACCTGTGATTAAAAAAAGTACATCGTGTCAGAGCTAGGGCTGTCCAAAATTATGGAAAAGCTAAAAATTTCAACAAATGGTATTCAAATTCGAAAAACTGTGGAGTGGCGATTCGTAAAGGAAATCATACAGCGCAGAGGAAGTCATACATACGCAATCCAAAAATACATATTTCATCAATGTATTCTTAAACTATTTTTGTTCAGCATTGATTCCATATCCTCTTCAAAATACTTACGTACCCCTAATATTCATTCACTACAGTTTGAGAATTCCTACTTTCAGACATAAATCATTGAGGCATAAAAGCATTGTAATTAAGAGAAACGTTGAAGGAAGCAATTTGATCAGTTTGTATTCAAGGAATCAATGGAATCATTAATTATACATCTAATTCGAAAAAACATTCACTTTTAGAGAGTCAGTTTATACTGTTAATTTCGCTTGTTGTAGCTTGCTAATTAAACGTTACATCTCTAATTACTGTCTCCTAATTAACTTTTCTTGACTGAAAATAGTGTTTCTTAGAAAACATGACACTTTATAGAGTCATCAATTAAGTTATAAACAAAATTCTTCGTAACATCTTCGTTATTGAAGTCCTTAGGGTAAGCATTTCAACGAAAGGATAACATCATAAAATATTCTATTTTTTAATATAAATTTTAAACTCTCATCTGCCTCCCACAGGCAGTGGCGGACCTAGCCCGAGGCCGGGAGTGGCCTAAGCTCCCCCCAGTTTTTTTGTGACAAAAATAATTGAAGTTATTATTTATATATTTTTGAAAGTTTAAACTCAAAAAAAAAAAATGAAATGAAATCTTTGAGTTTTACGTCCCACGGCTAGGCTAAAGGAGACGGTGATGATGAGTGATGAAATAAATGGTGGAATGAAGAAAGTGGAAGGAAACGGGAGAACCCCAAGAAAACCCACGCACACGGTGTTTGTCCACCAAAAAGTTCACTTGGCGGAGGCTGGAATCGAACCCGGGACCCCAAGCACCAGAGGTGAACGCTCTACCACTGAGCCACCGCGGCCGCAAGTTTAAATTCATGATCTACCTATTGTAGTCTGGGTTCTGGCTGCCCCAGTTTTTGCCTTCTAAATTCACCACTCCCCATAGGATAAACTGTTTAAACAAACTGACATGATAAATAGTGCAGCTTGACACCAGTATCTATAGGTTTCCTTAATAAAATTTCCCTCAACGGACACAAAATTTTCTCTTTTCTCATGAAATTTTCCCTATTTCGATGAGTGTCCAATTCCTTTGATGGAAGTTATGGGATGAGATTAATTTAGCTATATTAAAGGAAGTTCTGCGTTACGTTTTCCTTAGCTTCCTTTTTTAATCCCCTTCTCCCCGCTCCATAAAACAAATACACAAAAATACACCCAGCCAAAAATCGTTTCATAAATACAAATTTAAAATGGCTAGAGAAGTTATATTTAAAAAAGAACAAATAGAAAAAAAAGGTGCCGGTACAATGTTCTAGTGCATACTTCCAGGAAAAAAAGAAGTCATTAGATCCAATTAATTTTCTCGTGAATGAACTGAGGATTTGTTCTTGCATTTCAAAGGCAGTAATTGAAAACGGTGAAAATGATCATGGCATGGAAATTCTATAATTATCTTAGCTCTCCTGTTTGCTTCTAGAACTTCTGGTTTTGCTAATTATTTGCTTGGTTTTGTACTGCACCGTATCAATTCGAGCTGAGCCGCCCCTGTTTTGTGTCTCATTCTACTCATTTCCTTGTAAGCACCGAGTTTCAATTTTCGCCGCACTTTTGTGGTTCGGCCACCACCGTTGCAACGCTCACCTAGTTTAATTTTGCCTTTCGGCCACATGCAGAGAAGAGAGAGACGGCTTTCGAATATTCTATTTGAGTCGCTTAATTCCAACATTCTCTGGTTATTTTCTTTCACCGAGTTTTCGTTGCTGCATCTCTCTTTGATATGTATGTATCTACGTAGAGATCTTTTTTTTTTTTTTTTAATATTCTTTAGCTCACAGGAACCATTTTTAATTAATAACGCAGACATACACTGTACAAGCATACAAGCAAATTGGACTTCGTTTAAAGAGTGTGGTTGGCACAAGGTATAGTATATATGAAAGCGATAAGCCGGCTAACCAGTGTGGGTCAATATAGGAGGAGATTCCCGCAGGGAGCAAATATTCAGGCCACGGAACCTGGACTGAAGACGAATATGAATTTTATGGATAATTCGGTACTATTCACTCAATTTCTATGGACCACGGTTTTTAAAAAGAACTCATGTATATGAAGTAAAACTACAGGAAATTTAATACGAAGAATAGGCTGCCGTAATTTAATAAAGAGCAACATTTCTACTCCTTCTACCCCTATAATAAGAGTACGAATCATAATAAGAAGTGAAAAGTCGAAAAATAAGTGTCCGCTCCTTTTTCTCCCGTGAAATCGTTAAGTAACGGAGCCAACAAAATATCGGTTTAATGGAAGTGGCATACATACGTCATTGGTGACGTACGACAGATGACATAGAGTGCTAGTAGAAATAGATCGTAGTGCTAGTAGAAATTTCGGATGAGCAGTCCATTCTGTGCCCAGCAAAACGCTCAGCACACCCTGACTAGACTGAAGTGTGTCTATTCGAAGGAAGCGGCCTGGCCTTCTGATATTCGCCGTTCTCCGTTTAGGACCGGAATGTAAGACAACACTTGGATGCGGCAACGCAAAAGCATCTTGCCACCCTCGCTTAGAAACGTCTTGCCTATCCGCTATACAGTCCTGACCATGCGCTCGGTAACTTTAATCTCTTTCTGGTATTGGAAAACGCTCTCAGCGGAAAGCACTTTGGAACCAATACGAAGTGAAGACAGCCATAAAGGAATATTATTTCCGTATGCAGAACATGCATTTTTTTTTTTCAAGAGGGTATTTTTAAACCTTCTAAAGCGGCATGATAAATGTATCAACATCCTTGGTTGTTGTAAGGAAAAGCAAAGTACGCATTGTTTACTATTATTATTATTATTATTATTATTATTTCCGTAGCTTATTGCTTAACGTGCATAAACACCTCTGTCGATAGGTGCCGGGGACACTTATTTTCCGATTACCTTCGTATTGCAGACTAGTAATTTTAGATTTTAAACCTTCTCAAAACCTTATTCCAACAACTAGGTCGTAGTCTATTTCCTTTACTCGTAAACGGTGATCCAGATAGATATGGTGATCTATGAAGAACCCCAAACTCCAGGAATGCATAATATATGCAGGACCACGAAACTCCAGTGCTGTAGGTAATGTATCTCCACGAGTCAGCTGTTTCTTTATATATATATGAGCGTCCCTGTCATATTCTCTAATTTTCGACTAAACTGGAAACTAAGGTTGACCTTTCTTATACAGTGAAATGCAATGACATACACCAAAAAAGTTAACCCGCTATCTGCAGGTATACTTCTGAAATTAAAGTACCTACATACTTTTCTGTGGTCCGATCGGAACCTATTTCCTCTAAGAACTCAATTTTACTGGAAGTTAGGCTTACTATGTTTGCCCCAGCGGCTCATATATATAGGGTGAAACGCTAATGTGTGTCCAAATTTCAGCAGGTGATATATTTCTATAGCCGGCAAAAAACGCGTATTAATATGTATGGTGCCGTTTCGTATGGTGCCGTATGGTGCCATATATGTATGGTGCCGTATGGTGCCGTATATGTATGGTGTCGTTTCATTCAATTGATGCACTAAACAAACCAAAAAACATGACACAGGACATTGAAGTAGAGGTGAACAGACCATGAGTAAGTCTGAGAGACATGTGAAAGTCAATTTAAAATGTTCTCTATTTCTAGATGTTTTTAGTAATATTATTTTCGGTTTACTGATAGTTTCATATATGTACGGCATACTTTTGGTTGAAATTGCTGAAGGCGTTTCTGGGTTATGTTGAAACATACATATATGCATATAAGATAGACTAGTACATTAAGATAATTCCTTAGGGTTTAACCGATAAAAACCTTAATTTTTACTCATGTGACATTCGCCACGAGCTGCCATTGCTCCAAGTTATTTTTCATCATATTTCCTCATCTAGCCAACACAATATGAATAATTCATGTTCGTACTTCTCTTTTTTTTTAATGCAATTTCACGATCGGTTTAATGTTTATACAGAGAGAAATTGTTCGTATATAGCATTTAGATATTATGAACTTTTGTACGGCTCAATAATTTCTTCGGCATTAATAATGGTTCAACAAACGTAAACTAATGTAATACAAGGAAGTTTCACACAAAATATTCATTTTAACTCCATATTTGGGGAGAAGATATTATATTTCTGCTAGAAACGCAGATGCCAACTTAATTATCCTAAAAAAAACCACAGGAATACCGTAAAAAATATCTGCTACCGCCATAAACAGATCTAATCTTGTTTCATTCAATTTATTGTAATTTTATGAGTATTGATAATTTAAAAAAAAATTCTGTCTTGCAACTTTAGGCCTAAATTCACTTTCGTGTGCAGCTACTGTACGAGAGCTGTCATGAAATTAGTTCAACTGTACAGGTAGAGCCTGTATATTTCATGTGTGCCATCGGGAAATATGCGAAACATAATTTGTCCCCAACCCCCTCTGACAGAGGAAACCCTCCCTTTGCTTAGGTAAAAGGAAATGAAATATTTGAGTTTTACGTCCCAGGGTTATGCCGACTAGCTAAAGGAAAAGGTGAATCAAATGGTGGAATGAAGAAAGTGGGAGGTAACGGGAGAACCTCGAGGAACCCATGCACTTAGGAAAAAGAAGTGAATGACCTCAGCTGTGTTGCTAATTTGTCATTCAGTCGTTTGATCTTGACGAGTGAAGATCGTAGTCTACTTAGAATGGCTAATAAGACAGAGCACAGCGAAGTCCGTGAAATAATTCATTGTGGCAACGCTTCCGCATCTAACAATGGAAAGATCTCAGCCGCAGCAGTTGGTCCCTTCTGTTTCGAGGGAGGTATGGGAAAACACACATCGACAGCAGCACCAGTAAGGGGCACAGTTGAAATAGAAAGACCCTACCATTCAAAAACATTTTTTAATGAGAATTACGTGAATAAGTTTCATAACATTATTAATATGTAAAATTTAAGATGAGATGAGCTGAGTTGATTTGATTTGATTTGAGTTGAGTTGAATTGAGTTTAGTGTCCCTTTCAGCAGCAAGGCTATATGAGACCTGGATCTACAGCTTAACGTGGGATATGAGCCACGTGAACTCCCGCCAGCAATCGAATCCCGATCTCCCATGCCAAAGATGTGTATGGTAATCGCCTAGCCACGAGAGAACTCAAAATTTAAGATAAGAATCATAATGTAAAACATAAGAGACTGGACGAAGAGTTTTTTTTTAAATGACCACCCACCTTACTTAAAAGGCTATTTGTTTTTAGTTTAACGTCCCACGATTATGCACCGAGGCTGAGGGAGGCAATGGTGATAAGATGGATGATAATGGATGGGATAATTGAAACGGAAGGAAACGGAAGAACACCCACGCATCTCAAGAAAAGATACTATCTTCATCCGCACTTAACTGATAAAACCGGAAGTGTTATGTTTTACTACTACTTCCGGTTCAATATTAATTTTATAGAGCAAGAACAGTAAGAGATACCAAAATATTGCTTTTTGATATGATTTTAATGTCCCAAGAGTAAGATCCATCTGGAGCTTTATCTCCAGACATTCAAACCGGAAGTGTTCGAAATCAACGATTTCCGGTTTTAACACTGACCACTATAATGAAAAAAAGGTAACATAGTAGATATATAGTTTATTAATATGAATTCACTACCGCAGTAATAACCCCTTACCTCTGGCGTTACCCTTCCATTATAACCGTAAGTTATAGATCTACTAATCTCTGTTTTAGTGGCACGGTGGTTCAGTGGTAGAGAACTTATCTCTGGTGCGCGGGACCCCTGGTTCCATCCCCGAAAAAACACCTTGTGGTGCATAACATTGTGTTCGTGGGTTTCCTTGGGGTACTCTCGTTTCCCCCCACTGTCTTATTCCACCAATTTCATCACCATTCACTTTCCTTAATAATGCCCTTAGCCTAAAGGACGTAATTGTGGGACGTTAAACTGGAACATCTAATTTCATTTCCTCTGTTTTAGTATTCAAATATCATAGTTTGGATTAGGATTAGGAATTAGATTTCTGGGCTTTCGGCATCGATGACCATATTAGATCGTCAATACGATTAGTATTAGGAATTAGATTTCTGGGTTTTCGGCATCTATGACCATGTTAGATCGTCACTACCATCAGTATTAGGAACTAGATTTCTGGGCTTTCGGCATGTATAGCCATGTTAGACCCGTCACTACGATTAGGATTA
The DNA here is from genome assembly GCF_964235325.1 of Thermobia domestica. Lineage (NCBI taxonomy): Eukaryota > Metazoa > Arthropoda > Insecta > Zygentoma > Lepismatidae > Thermobia > Thermobia domestica. The sequence goes on from NC_137467.1 coordinate 15,878,164, forward strand.
GGAATTAGATTTCTAGGCTTTCGGCATCTATGGCCATGTTAGACCGTTACTAGGATTAGGATTAGGAATTAGATGTCTGGACTTTCAGCATTTATAGCCATGTTAGATCGTCACTACGATTAGGATTAGGAATTAGATGTCTGGACTTTCAGCATCTATAGCCATGTTAGATCGTCACTAGCATTAGGATTAGGAATTAGATTTCTGTGCTTTCGGCATTTATTGCTATGTTAGATCGTCACTAGGATTAGGATTAGGAATTAGATGTCTGGACTTTCAGCATTTATAGCCATGTTAGATCGTCACTAGGATTAGGATTAGGAATTAGATGTCTGGACTTTCAGCATTTATAGCCATGTTAGATCGTCACTAGGATTAGGATTAGGAATTAGATGTCTGGACTTTCAGCATTTATAACCATGTTAGATCGTCACTACTATTAGTATTAGGAATTAGATGTCTGGACTTTCAGCATCTATAGCCATGTTAGATCGTCACTAGCATTAGGATTAGGAATTAGATTTCTGTGCTTTCGGCATTTATTGCTATGTTAGATCGTCACTAGGATTAGGATTAGGAATTAGATGTCTGGACTTTCAGCATTTATAGCCATGTTAGATCGTCACTAGGATTAGGATTAGGAATTAGATGTCTGGACTTTTAGCATTTATAGCCATGTTAGATCGTCACTACTATTAGTATTAGAAATTAGATGTCTGGACTTTTAGCATTTATAGCCATGTTAGATCGTCACTACTATTAGTATTAGGAATTAGATTTCTGGGCTTTCGGCATCTATAGCCATGTTAGATCGTCACTAGGATTAGGATTAGGAATTAGATTTCTGGACTTTCAGCATCTATAGCCATGCTAGATCGTCACTAGGATTAAAATTAGGAATTAGATTTCTGGACTTTCGGCATCTATGGTCATGTTAGCTCGTCACGTATGAGGGCAGACGTTAGGATTGCCCGTCTTTTTAATTATTGCCAGGCCGTCTTATTATCATTAAAAAGTCGGGCACATTGACTTAGAATCCCGGACTTTATAAATTTGTAAACCTCTTTCCCACAGATGAGAACTCAATTCATTGCTTTTAAGCATTTTTGGCTCAAACAAGTTGGGAAAGCTACATTTATAAATAGCTACATTTACAGGTTAAAATTCCATGCCAGTATAATGGTTTTCTTACCAAATTTTGAAACTCTAAAGTTTTCTTACTTTACAACTTACAAAAATGTACTGAAATAATTTGCAAAACCTGAAATATCTGAGAGTGGAGCCATCGAGCCATCAGAATAATGGAAAGTTAAACATTCATAAAGAGACAGCTGAAAAGCATGACAAGTGGGCATATGGCTCGATTACTAAGCCGGACACAGGACAGGACCTTCTAAAACAGGACTGTCCGGCCATAACCAGGACATCTGGCCACCCTCGAGGACGTCCCAGAGCGATCACACTATCCGATGAAAGAGAAGGAAGAAAGGATTGGGGAAGGAAGGGAGCGGCTTGGAACCTATATGTTAGGTACCATCCAGGCACTGATGTGAGTGAGAAAAACCCAGGAAAACTCACTCAGGACGGCTAGCCTGAAAAGATTTTTACATATTTTTCGACGGAGTGTCCCCACCTCGGAAATAGAACCCGGGTATGTTCGCACCAAAGGCGAAAGCGTTAGCTACTAAGCTACTCTGGGTCACTCTCATAGTTTGGAAGTCTTTTGTTGTTTTGGAATGTGGAACAAAGCTCACTTGGGATTTAAAAAAAAAAATCTTTAAACTCCTAACAGAAGATGGTCAAAATCAATCTAAACGAAAATTTTTATGTTGGCAACCCTGCCTTGAAATCCACTTATGACGATGAATAAACATTTTTAGAAACAGATACAGACATATATACATATATACCATATGCTTTATTCGGCCATGCAGGTAAATGAATAAAAATAGATAAATAAATAAAATACGCTAAGATAACTACATGTGCATTTGCAGTTTGCAATTTTCTTTTTTTTATTACGTTATTTCATTTTTTTAATGTTAAATCTGAATCATCGTAATCAATTTTACTAATTAGCTAGCTGCTTCAATTAATCTGTTAGAAAGCTTAACCTTGTTTTGCTCACGTACCATACCGTATATTTAAGAGGGAAAGAGATAGAAGAGGTGAATGTACAGAGGAGAGATAAATATATATATATATATATATATATATATATATATATATATATATATATAAGAGAGAGATAGGGAGAGAAACAGATGTATTCAATTCTTAACTCTCAAAACTAGTTGAGGCTTCAGTCGTTATTTTGTTTTCCTGTGAGCTAACATATTGAACAGACACACGTCTGCCGTTCTCACCCGCCCTCTTGCCCTCTCCATCCCTAACCCCTTTTTAATGCTTCTCTGTTATGTTCACCTCGTGAATCATATTTTTAATCAGACACACAGACGATGCATTAAATTTAATCTATTCGTTCGTACTAACTTCTATAATTCGTTATCTTCTTGTTTTCATCTTTTTCCCCTGTTCTTTGTGTAATAAAAACAAAAAAAACAAAAAAATGCTTTCACTCTTTTCGTACTTAGTATTTTTTTAAAATATACTATTCCAGGAAATATTATTACTGGGAAGTTGTATTTACCTATAGTACCTAGATATAAGATTATAAAAAAATTTTAAAAAAAATAAAATAGAAATATAACCATTCATAATATTACAAGGTATTAACGCATTTTTTCTGACAATTGTTTATTTATTTTTTATTTATTTATTTATTTATTTATTTTTATTCCATAAGGACAACACAACAGGCTTAATGCTTAGCTATAGTGTCGTGTACATAATTATCTAACATACATTATTATACACACGTACAATGATACGTCGTCTAATTATGCAGAACTTATTGCCTGACAATTGCTTTGAACTTGTTTCCGGACTTATTAAGTACGTTTACTATATGAAATCTAATCATTTCGTTATATGAAGCACACATTCTCCACAGAGGAGAAGTGTAATATGTCAGTTCTTGCTTTTCTATAATAGAATGACCCAGTGTTTGCTGTTCTAGTCTTACCTGTTGGGACACGTAATAACACTTCTGAAACTAATTCAGGACAATCAATTTTACCGTTTAATAATTTATGTAACAACAACAAATCAAAAACCCATCTCCTTTTTTACTAATGTTTGAAAACTAAAATTCGTTATTAAGTCTTCATAGGGGACATACTTTGGGTAGAAAACGGTTTTCTTGTATGCAAGCATTTTTAAAAATTTAAACTGTATATTTTCTGTTGCATCAGAGTATTTAGTGACATTTGGTATGACGTCATGAAAGCTGTAGGTTTCTTTTTAACACATTAAAAAACGTATTTTTTTGTCCATCTTTGAACACTAAAAAAAAAAAAAAAAAAAAAACAATTGGGGTAACAACCCTTTGTAGGTCTAAGCCGCTCCAATGCCATCTGTTAGCTGTTGGCTGAACTATGTCCAGAATGGCGACGAACATGTGCTCAGTGCGTTGCGTCGTCCTGCCTCTTATACGCGTATCAGAAGCATTCATGATTTACCTTTGAACATTTTCAGCTTTTAATACTTAAATATGTGCAGTTTTAGAATCTGTACATACAGAAATGAGGAAATATTTGACAAAGAATATATTTTAAAATATTCGTTGTTATGTCCATTTTATTATCTAAAAATTATCAACATTGGCTTCCAGTTAATGTAGTTAAACCTAACTTACAAGTCTTCCACACTTATGTCTGCACTTTTTGGATCTCAACTCGCTTTAGTTAAACGTAATCTAAACTCTTAGTTCCACGTTATTTAAGTATCGACTTAAGTTTGTTCAGCATATTCAAACTACTTATCTTTTTGTTTCCGCATTTCTCAGCGTCAATTTGATTTAGCTTAACGTAATCTAAATTTTTTCACTTTCCCTACAGACTTGATTTAGGTGAGCGTAATCAAAACTGTTCTCTTTTTACTGCTGAGATTCTTTTTTATATAATTAGCGTCGACTTAATTTAGCTGAGTTGTCTAAATTCTTCTATTTTTATCTCCAGATGTTTTAGTGTAAACTTTATTTAGCTGAGCGAAATCAAAACTCTTATCATTTATATCCAAGTTTTTTTTTTTAATTAACTTCGGTAAGAGTAATCAAAACGTTTGTTTATACTTTTACTTTTCTAAATGTTGAGTCAATTTAGCTGAGCGTATTGCAACGCGTCTCTTTCTACTTTCACTTTTTTAAGTGTTGAGTCAATTTAACTGAGTGTATCGTAGCGCTTGTTTCTTCTACGTTTACTTTTTAAATGTTGAGTCAATTTAGCTGAGCGTATTGCAACGCTTCTCTTTCTACTTTCACTTGTTTAAGTGTTGAGTCAATTTAACTGAGCGTATCGTAGCGCTTGTTTCTTCTACTGTTACTTTTTAAATGTTGAGTCATTTAGCTGAGCGTATTGCAACGCTTCTCTTTCTACTTTCACTTGTTTAAGTGTTGAGTCAATTTAACTGAGCGTATCGTAGCGCTTGTTTCTTCTACTGTTACTTTTTAAATGTTGAGTCATTTAGCTGAGCGTATTGCAACGCTTCTCTTTCTACTTTCACTTGTTTAAGTGTTGAGTCAATTTAACTGAGCGTATCGTAGCGCTTCTTTCTTCAACCTTTACTTTTTAAATGTTGAGTCAATTTAGCTGAGCGTATTGCAACGCTTCTGTTTCTACTTTCACTTTTTTAAGTGTTAAGTCAATTTTGCTGAGTAATCGTAGAATTTCTTTCTTATACTTTTACTTTTAAAATGTTGAGTCAATTTAGCTGAGCACAATCGCAGCGCTTCTGTTTCTACTTTCACTTTTTTAAGTGTTGAGTCAATTTACCTTAGCGTAATCCCAGTGCTTCTTTTTCTATTTCACCTTTTTAAGTGTTGAGTCAATTTAGCTGAGCGTATTGCAACACCTCTGTTTCTACTTTCACTCTTTTAAGTGTTGAGTCAGTTTAGCTGAGAATAATCGCAGCACTTTTGTTTTACTTCAAGAGTTTACATTTCCAAACTACGCTATGCATAACTGTCGAAGTCTTATAATACGTCTATGTCCATTCGTCCATCTCGCTGTCGATAGGCATCAGAACTAAAACGGTTAGAGATATTGAGAGGCAGTTCTTTGCAATCGATGCAGCGTCCCAAGAATAGATTCCATCTCCTCCGTTAATCTGCTTCAAATAGGAGGTAGTAGAAATAAACTACAACAGGACGTCGATAATCCGAACGTCAAAAATCCGAACGTGATCCCTAGAAGGTTTTTACATTTTCTCATAGCGCTACCAATAAACAAGCAATATGGTTGTCCGTCGGCGTTGTATGAAGTCAGTGTTTTTACAAAAGCTCATTTATATGTAATTGTTTGTCATACATAATATTTTCCCTTACGCCTATACAAGTTAAGTTTTAAATGTGAGTTACAAGAACAGTGTAATTTAGTGTACGAGCAGGTTTGTTCAGAAACATTAAATGTAAGTAGCCTTACGTACGGCATTGTAATTACTGTATGTACTGTATAACAATTGTATGGATAAAAGAGCATACCGTACAGTATATTAAAGAGTAATTGGCATTTTCTTGGGCATTTTCGAAAATCCGAACTGCCTGTGGTCCCAAATTAGTTCGGATTTCGACTTCCTACTGTAATTCCGTTTCAACGTTTATCGCCATAGAACAGAAACGACAACAGATATCGAGAATGGGTTTGCTTAAAACAATTCAGCGTCTCAAGATAACACATTATCACCACCTGCAACACCCTTATCAAAACCATAAGTAGATAATGTATTAGTACTTTCAGTTTCACGTCCGAGGAATATGTTCTATCTTTGATCTTGTTACTCTATTGTAATCAGAAGTTATAGATGTACGGTAATTCTTCAAGCAGGGGTGCCCACAAGGGGGGGCTATGACGCAAACTGCGTCATTGAAATATTTGGGGGGTTAAAATCTATATAAATATGTTTTGGGGGGTGTAAAAATTAATCGAAAAGATTTTTTTTTCATGGAAGAACACCTACGGATAGACAATTGAGGGGGGTGCGTCATGGACATGAGGGGGGGGGGCACCACTGCTTCAAGTTTGAAAATTGAATTCGAATAGTTTGGGAATCTACCGTAGTTTCACCCTGGGAAACGAAACTCTATTTTTTTTTTTAATTCGACTTAATTTAGCTGAGCACAATCAAAATTCTTTTACCTTCACTACCACGTTTCTAAGTGTAGACTAAGTATTTTAGTGTTAGTGAAATTCTAGTTTGGGTATTCACTTGTAGGCACCGAAGCAGAAATTTCAAAGATGTGACATGTGATATGAACTTGAAGACTTGTTAATTTGTTATGGGGGATTTATTCTGGCAACGGATAATAACAGGTTGGAAATAAGTATGTATTACTCTAATCCGAAAATCAATAAGTAGTTGTCTCACGTCTACACCCTGGAAAGGAATTTGGTTTGCATGGCATAACATTTCCTCAATTAATATTGAAAGCGGGGAGGGGGACAGTTTCACATTGTCATTATAAATGTGAAATGTTCACCCTAGTATGGACAACATTCCCTTTCCATTAATTACGTGTTTACTTCCTGATTATTAAAAAGTAATGTGATTCTCATGTGTAGCGCTAGAAACAAAAAGGTTCACAAAACTAGTACACACATTATATGTTATAATAGCAAATATCCCGACGTGTTACTGTCTGCAATAATTTTCGTTCTTCTTTTGTTACCTTCCATAGAGAATTTGTGTAAGCTCGAAGCCTCACACAAAATTCGAACATTTCATATGGACACATTAGAAAAGTACCCAATCCTTATTTTCCTCCCTTCAAGATAAAACATCTAAAACCGCAAGAATATGTGTTTAATTACTTTAAATGAAACGTACAAATATCAAATTTGATGTCTCTAACCTTAAGGGATTCCAAGTTGTGGACTATTTATTATAATAATTTTAATATCTCGGCACATTATTGGAATAATTTTAACAGCACTTTATCATATACACACATCTCTGTCAGCTTCATTTAGCATATTGACAAAGTTAAACAGTGTGGTTTCCATTGATCTAGAAAAGGCTTTTGACTGAGTGAACTGGAAATTATTGTTGGGAGTTCTAAAGAAGGTTAGGTTGAAATGGAAGAATCGAAGACTCATATGAAATGTCTACATAAGCCAACAAGTAAAAGTTAGAACAGGGGAATAAAAGACAAGTGAGAATGCAATTGGAAGAGGAGTTCAACACAATGTTAACGTCTCACCAACGTTATTTAATATTTATGTAAAAGAGATAGTGAAGAAACGTTTTTTATAATGAAATGAAAAATTTAAGTTTTACGTTCCAAACTCATACCGGCTAGGCTAATGGAGACAGTGGTGATGAGAAATGAAGAAAGTGGGAGGAAACGGGAGAACCCCAGGAAAACCTACGCACGCAATGTTTGCTCTCCACAAAGCTCACTTGACGCAAGCTGGGATCGAAAGAAGAAGAACTTGAGGTAAACGCTCTACCACTGAACCACCGCAGCCTTCGCCTTTTCTAATGAAGACACCACTTCGGTAGGAGGTAAAACCATTGAATATATCCGTTTTACAGATAATCTGGCCCTTCTTGTCTAATCTGTAAAGAAAGCGGAGATATTAGAAATCGGATATTAGATATTAGAAAAAGAGCGAGAGATAACATATTAGAAAACGGATAAAAGCTACGAATAACATATGATGAAAATAAACGTTAGAAAGATAAATCAATGGTGATTGGTACGAAGCGGTTCGTGTCAAATATAGAAGTATTAGAGGATGAGGTAGAACTATTGAACAGGTTAGTATGGAACTATTGATGTATTGAACGGGTAGCTGGGTAGCATTATTTGTGAAGATATGAAGTGAAAAAAAAGCAAGAATAGGAACGGTGAAAGAAGCATTTAGGGAAAAGAAAAGTCTAATTTGTTGGGCCTCCATTAGAAAGGTAAGAAAAAAAACGTAAAATGTTTCGTGTGGAGTATTGTGGTCTATGAATCGGAAACATGGATATTACATGAAAATGATGAAGAAAGATTGGAGGCTTTCGAAATGTGAATATGGAAAAGAATGAAGAGAATCAGCTGAGTCGAACGGAAAACAAATGGTGTCGTGTGAGTGTTTGAAGTAGTAGTGGAGAAAGTACAATGTTAGATGTAATTGGAAAGAAGAGAAAGTGGTTGAGACATTGGATGAGGAGGAACTGTATCATGAGTGTCGTGATAGATCTACGGCGGCAGGAAGAATATGGAGGGGAGAGAGTTACAGTTGACAGAAGGTATTTAAACAGAAAATTCCTACGTGAAGGTGGAGAAGTTAGCTGAGGCTCGTAATGCATGGAAATTTCTCGGTTAGCGGGAAATGATTTGTCAATAATGGCAGAAGACCTATATGAAGATGATATTAAAAAAAAAAATGTCAAAAACCAACAATTGAAACCGATACGGTTTCCAGATATTACCACTATCAAAATCCTACAATTAAGCTAATTTAAGAGAAGGGTGCGTAAATACTCGCCCTATAGTGCAGTTAATTTCCTGCAGAACAAACTGACATACATCATCTCTACAGAACATCGTATAACGAAATACACTGAATGAAGTTTTATTCATTGAAATAAAGTGATTTAATCTATCAGACTGGATACCCTGTTGAAGCTTGTGAAAGGATTCGTTCACAATACGCCACTGTAACCTATTTGATTATAGTAATACTTTAATAGAGGAAAACGACAAACCAAATTTCAGGCAAGGCTTCAACTTGAAGGAAACAATGTGTGATTGACGGAAGAGTATATATATATATATATATTAGCATGTTGCAACAGATATTTGCTGGTCGTTTTGTCCAGTTTAATTTTATCTAACGAGGGACAGGATTTTGGCGTCACGATATTATCAAGCGATTTCACTGATAAAGAACTCATCAATCATTTAGTGTGACCATGACAATGCATGTATACAACAGTATAATTTCATTACTCGTATTAGTTAAATTAAAAATTTCCATATAAATAAAGAATTTTAAATAGATACTTCTGCATAACAATTGACTTTACTACAACCTGAAAATTAAGATGATCTTTTAAAATATTGAGAAGATACACAATGTATTTGCTTTCGTAATGAGAGCAATTTTTGAATCAATTTTGATCACTGAAAATTACGGTGCCTAAAATACTAGGATTTTATATAGAGATCTTGATCTGGGATTTATTTTGCAAAGATATGTCGTAAGTCTTGCAATATTCTGGTACACCACATATCTGTATTTAATACAGCACAATGAAAGCGGGTTAACACTCGAAGTGTAAGCCCTCGTGTTGGGTTGTCTGAGGCCATCTTCCAGTTCCTCGATTCCACGTCGATACGACATCTTGTCGTTAGAGGCAAAGAAGTCAGTCCTACAGTTTTTTAACTCTTGTTGGTTGGTGAAATGTCGTGATTTAAAGATGTTTACCATGCACCGAAATAGGTAGTGATCCGAAGGGGCAAGGTCAGAACTATACACCGGATGCTGCATCGTTCGATGCTATCAAGTTTCTGTATTTTTATTGCGTTTTTCAGGCAAGTGTGGTTTTGCCGTTATCTGTTGTAGCAGGATGGACTTTCGGTTCACCAATGCAGGATATGTTTGACGTAGTGCAGCATACATCCACTTCAACTGTTTGAAACATAGATTAGCACTGATGCTACGACCATTTCGAACGAACCCGAAGAGAATTGCCTCCTCGTAATTTCATGACACATAGAGCATTACTTTATTCTCGAAATAACCCTATTTGACAACCAGTTCTCGAAGTTGGCCGTTGTTCAATCATTCTTTTTGGGCGTTCGGATTTCGGAAAAACACCAGCTTTTCATCCCATGTGAAAATCCGTTTCGGAAGACGCACATCACACAGATTTTTGTAGCAGTTATTGGCTCACATCTCTCCTCTGGGTACAGTCAACTCATGTGGCACATTGCGACAGTTCCTAATGGTATTCCCCATGACGCACTACAGTAAGCTGGGACATGTCAAGTTTTACGGGTGCTTAATTTGAAAAGTATTTTCAAAGAAAGCTGTGTCGTCAAAGTGAGATTCTTGGGATGTTTCTCAAGGGTAGAACGGGTCCTGGAACCGGACGACACCCGTCTGATTTTAAAAGAAATAAAAATAAGAATTTTAGCTCTTTTGGAGAAAGAGAGAGTGAGGGTAGGTGAGAGGTGAGGAAGAGAAAGGAAGAAATTTGACGTCACAATACCTGTAGCTTCATCTTCTCAGCTGGGCTTCCTCCTGTTGTTCGTCTGGTGTTCAATATGTCGAAAACCGAATTATAAACTGTTCGGTTTGTTTTCCAAGTTACTCCCGAAGTGCCCGATTGACTGCCGTGCACTCCCCGGACCGACTCCGACGACTGTCTTTTGATAACTTCGCGACTAAAGACCTCGATAACCGGCTCCAAAGTCTCCAAGCGACTCCAAAGGTTCCGTGTGACTTCGAAGGCTCCGTGTGACTCCGAAGGCTCCGTGTGACTACCTGTTTCCGGGATGGAGGGAGTATTTAAAGACAAAAGATCTTCTGGTAATCCTGCTGATTCCAGACACGTGTAGATGAGATGTTTTCGTCCCAACAGGCTCATGACGTCAGAGATGGACAGATAGTTAGGAAAGGAGCTCTCTCAGCTTTATTACATAAAATACACATTGACATAATACATTATATAACATAAACAAACACTTTCATGATTTAACTACGAATGCACAAAATTACGGAAGAGAAACGTTGACTAAATTCTCAGACATACATTAATTTCATTAGACATCCGAATAATTAGAGTTCTTCGACACACAAGAAATAGTTTTATGTAATTAGGAAGGGGAAAAAAGAATAGTCTCACAACACTGAAGATAAGTCTTAAAGAATAAATGATTTTGTGGGAGATCAACGAAAGTCAATAAATAATTAATATTAGTCTCTTCACACAAGTTGTTCTGTTGCGTTTTTGAGGATGGATTTTCTGTAATGGCGCGTATGACCTCAGAATCGGTTACCCTGGAGCGGCCGGATCTTGCTAATATTCGATATTTTTAGCACCTGTACGAGATTTGTGGAACCAACGAGTTGTTGTGGTGTGGTTCACTGCACCTTTCCCTTTCGTATGACAGATGTTTTGGGCTGCTACCACAGTATTATGCCTGAGTTCGAACTCATACAGTAAGGTTCAGTATCAGACGTTGTTGAGGACTCATCGCCACTGGCACTAAGAACTGATTGAAGATACTGTGGGAATAGCGGCCTCCATGTTAAGTAGTCCGCTTGCCACCTTCAATTCGTAGTCATCAACAACAGAACAAGGTTCATCATCTTCTTATCTTCCAAACATTTTTCACCGCAAAAGAATTTTGAGAGTTAACTCTGCACTGTATATTTTCTCATATTGTTCACAGCTCCTTATAGTTTCAAACTATTCAGGCACTTCTTGTACAAAAATTGTGTTTGGGTGGCATCCTATTCTTTCAGCCTGAAAATAGACGAAAGTACTGAGATATTTTCTATAGCCAATATACAGGGTGTTTCAAAACAACACCGACAACGTTTGGGAGGTGATTTCTGACACCAAGATAAGGCAAAAAGTAGAGACCAACCTGGGTGCACAAATGCTTCTTTCGGAGTTATAGGTTGCCGAAAACATGAAAAAATTAAATTTAAAGATCCATAGCTCCAAAACTATGAGACCTACCGTAGTCGAGTCAAGACTTCACTTAGGAACTAATACGTGCCCTACACAAATATCCATGTTTCCGAATCCTGCGGTACTTCCGCAACAGTTTTTGCTGAAGGAGTTTGGCTGCGGGCATATAATTTAAAATATTCACAACTACCTCTATAAAAATTGTTGCGGAAGTATCGCAGGGTACTGAAACATGGATATTTGGGTAGGACACATACTAGTTCCTAAATGAAGTCTTGACCCGACTACGGTAGGTCCCATAGTTTTGGAGCTATGGATCTTTAAATTTAATTTTTTCATGTTTTCGGCAGCCTATAACTCCGAAAGGAAGCATTTGTGCACCCAGGTTGGTCTCTACTTTTTGCCTTGTCTTGGTGTCAGAAATCACCTCCCAAACGTTGTCGGTGTTGTTTTGAAACACCTTGTATAAGGAAGTGCAGTGCACAAGTTTTTCGAATGATATGTAACACAATAACATACAGACAATATTCTGTATGGACACAAGTATGAGTAAGTAAAAATACCCGAAATCTTACATCAATTTTCCAACGATCCAATAAATGACAATATCCTATTAGTTATGCAAACCATCAAAAATCAAGTAGGTGAAAGCCTCGAAGCAAATGGTAACTTTATTTTGAACTGCAACAGTCATGCTGTCTTTAATCACGAGCCGCCACTGGATATTACCAACAACAATCTCTATAATTAAATGAAAATAAACAATATTTAAAAGTCTTCTTAATGCTTGTATGCATATTTCATAATATATTCTAGATATACAGTAATTACAAAGCATAAGAAATTTGAATCTTTAGATAGATAAGCAGCTTGTGCGAATTGTATTTGCTATTCAGGGACTAAATTGCCCGTAATCTCTCTGCTGCAAGCAGGAGGCAAACCCCGTCCCTCTCCTTCTTCTCTCGTCTCCATTTTACGTCATTTAATCCTTCCGCCTCTCCGAGAGAGACAGAGCTTTTTACTTCAGCTTTAAGAAGACAATCTCACCGAAGATTTTTCCTTCCACTGCTACTCGCGGAGTTAGTTGTTCCTTTGTCTTATCTTTGGGAAACTGGAAGGGAATTTCCCGATCTTCTTTTTTCTTCCCGCCTCCTCTGAACGATCTGATGAGTTGCAATGGCTTAGAAAGTAGAAAGAGTTTTCTAAGGTACGTGATCTCCCATTTTCTACTTCTTTAGAAAACTATTTTTAACACTTTCGCTTTGCTTTTTTTTTTTAACTTTAAATTTCCAATACGGATTTCCACACCCTTCTTCAAGCTGGAAAATTTCTTTTCGTGTTAAATGCTCAATACTAAAAATTGATAGGAATTTCTCATAGCATTGCTAAAAATCGCAATTATTTCTCGCATGTAGTTGATTTTTGGCAGGGTGGTTCTGGGTTTGATTCTTGGTTACAGGGCCACGGTGGCTCAGTGGTAGAGCGCTTGTCTCAAGTGTGTGGGATCCCTAGTTTGATGCCCGAGTAAGTAAGTTTGTGGTAGACAACATTATGTCCGTGGCGTTTCTCGGGGTTTTCTCCCACATTCTCATTCCGCTGATTTTTCCATCATCATTCACTTGCCCTAATCATCCGTCTTCCTTAGCCTAATGGCCATATTCGTGGGACGTTACACTGAAAGATTTTATTTCATTTTTCATTTCGAGATTCTAGGTAATAACATTTCAAGATTCTAGGTAATAACATTTCAAGATTCTAGGTAATAACATTTCAAGATTCTAGGTAATAACATTTCAAAATTCTAGGTAATAACATTTCAAAATTCTAGGTAATAACATTTCAAAATTCTAGGTAATAACATTTCAAGATTCTAGGTAATAACATTTCAAGATTCTAGGTAATAACATTTCAAGATTCTAGGTAATAACATTTCAAAATTCTAGGTAATAACATTTCAAGATTCTTGGTAATAACATTTCAAGATTTTAGGTAATAACATTTCAAAATTCTAGGTAATAATATTTCAAAATTCTAGGTAATAACATTTCAAAATTCTAGGTAATAACATTTCTGTACTGACAATTTATGACGAGGCAATAGCAGTGGCGGCCTTAGCGGGTAGGTCGGGTAGACACGACGTTATCCAATAATTTTGAAAAATAAATAAACGCTAAAAGATAGCATAAAGAGTGAATGTTTTTTTCCACTATTTACATTAATGGTAGATAATTATTTATCAGTAGCATCAACCACTACTGTAAAAGTAATTTTCTACTGTCATTAATCAATCAAATGTGTATATTTATCCATAAGCGAGGGAGCAGGCCTACCCAAAATTAAAATCCTAAAGCCGCCCCTGGGCAAGAGAGAAGTGGTTGAATAAAAGGCCTCGAATTCCTGTCTTAAAAGCCAGAAATTGTTAGTTGGAATCGATTCGTGAGCACCGCATGTTGTTGAATGCAGAAGTGCCCATTCCCATAAGGGCTTGGGCGCAATTGCCCCAGATTTATTATTCTTCCTCCAGATTTACCATGCTTCCACCATATTTACCTTTATACCTCCAAATTTACCATTTTCCAGTTTGATTGTACGGTTTTCAATGTAATATCACCGCCCCAAATATTCTCAAGGGCGCAATCTGCTCACCAAAACCTGGTTGTGGGAATCCTCGATTGAATGTATCCCAACTAATTAGCTATATTAACCCTTCAAGGTATCTTTTACGTGGTTAGAATCTCACGTTAAGCTGCAGGTTCATGTCTCGTATAGCCTCGCTGCTGAACGGGATGATAAAACTAAAATCAACCAGGCAACCTGTCTTCCAGACCTTAAATGAAGCTGTTAGTTTGAGTCTCAATTAAAACTTCCAGCTGAAGAAGAGAAAATCCAATTAACAAGCTTTCATTCTCCATTGAATTCAATGATCATATTTTCAGTGACTCTCAACCTACGGGCCTCGGGTCTTAGTAAATATCCAGAAATGTATAGTGATTCGAAAACATTTGTATCAGATGAAGAAAAGTAAACAAGAAGTCACCAAAAGGAATCACCGGCACTTGTACAATCATTTTAGAGAGGCTGTTTGGGAGTACTTGATCACCTCTCTAAACATTGGTATGGAAGTACTGGAGCATTCATAAACATGGATATTTGAATAGTTCACATACTAGTTCCTCAGTGATGTCTTGACCCGACTACGATAGGTCCCATAGTAGTGGAGCTATGAACTTTTAAAGGGTACTTATTTCACGTTTTCGGCCCCCTATAACTCCGAAACTATCCACTTTTGAGCACAGGTTCATATGAACGTCCTTTCTTATTTTGATGAGAGAAATCTGTTCCCAAAATATTGGGACACATTTTTGTAATACCCTGTATATATATATATATATATATATATATATATATATATATATATATATATATATATATATATATATATATATATATGGTCTAGGAATTAATTCGTGCGGGTGGACAAGAGATGGCGCAACGAACGGAGCGTCCCACAGTTCCGTGTATCCACACATGTGTTGCAAACCCCTGTCATCGCGTATCGTTCGTAGTATAGGGCAGTGGATTAAAGCGTCAACAACACCAGTTTGTAGTTAAGTGAACATGGCGCAATTTGTGCCTGATAAAGTGTTTTTGCGGGGTGTCCTGCTGCATTACTTTAACATGCAGAAAAGTGCGACTGAAAGTCATCGTATTTTGGTGGAAGTGTATGGTGACCATGCTCTAGCTGAGCGAACGTGTCAGAAGTGGTTTGCACGGTTTAGAAGTGGTGATTTCGGCTTGGCAGACCAAGAGCGAGCTGGACAGCCAAAAAAATTCAAGACGAAGAATTGACAGCATTGCTCGAGCAGGATTCGTGTCAAACGCAGGAACAACTTGCAGCAGCATTGGGCGTTGATCAAACAACAGTCTCCAAACGCTTGAAAGCCATGGGAATGATTCAAAAGATGTCACATTGGGTTCCACATGAATTGAAAGACAGAGACGTTGAAAGACGAAAAACCATTTGCGAATTGCTGCTTCAACGACAGAGCAGAAAGGGGGTTTCTGCATCGAATTATTACGGGTGATGAGAAGTGGATCCATTACGAGAACCCTAAACGAAAAAAGGCCTGGGTGAAACCAGGTGAACCAGGTCCATCACAACCAAAACGAGATATTCACTGTGCAAAGGTTATGCTGTGCATATGGTGGGATATGAAAGGTGTGGTGTACTATGAGCTGCTGCAACCGGGTGAAACTATGAATGGAGAACGTTAGCGACGACAATTAATGCGTTTGAAGCAAGCTCTGGCCAGAACACGACCAGAATGGGAGAACAGACATGATAAACTTATTGTTCAACATGATAACGCTCGCCCACATGTCGCAAAACCGGTCAAAACCTATTTAGAAAATGTCGGATGGGAAGTTTTACCCCACCCGCCGTATTCACCAGACGTTGCTCCTTCGGACTACTACTTGTTCGATTGCATGAACAACGATTTGATTGGACAGCGGTTTACTTCTTCAGAAGATATCGAAACATGGGTCTCTGACTGGATCGCTTCCAAGGATGAGGACTTCTTTCGCCACGGAATCCGTACATTGCCTGACAGATGGGCGAAAGTGGTGGCTAGCGATGGACAATATTTTTCTTAAGGTATTTATGTATTTTGTGTTTGTACTACAGCTTCAATGTGTGCGTACCAACCGCACGAATTAATTCCTAGACCAAATATATATATATATATATATATAGAGGGTGTTTCAAAACTACACCGACAACGTTTGGGAAGTGATTCCTGACACCAATATTAGACAAAAAGTATAGACCAACATGGGTGCACAAATACTTCTTTTCGGAGTTATAGGCTGCTGCCGAAAACATGAAAAAATGAACTTTAATGGTCCATAGTTCCAAAACTATGGGATCTACCGTAGTCGGGTGTCAAGACTTTACTTAGGAACTAATATGTGCGCTATCCAAAAATACATGTTTCCAGTGGCGGATCCAAGGGGAGCTACAGGGGCTATAGCCCCCCCCCTTGACACTCAGGTATACACTGGATAAAATGGGCTTCAATCGTGCTTTACACTGGATAAAACGGCAAAATATGGTTTAGCCCCTCCCTTGATCATATCCTGGATCCGTCCCTGCATGTTTCAGAATCCTAAGGTACTCATGCAACAATTTTTATAGAGGGAGATTGGCTACGGGCAGATAATTTGAAGTACTGATAGACTAACTCTATAAAAATTGTTGCGGAAGTACCGAAGGATTCTGAAACATGGATGTTTGGATAGGACATGTATCAGTTTCTAAGTGAAGTCTTGACCCGACTACGGTAGGCCCCATAGTTTTGGAGCTATGGACCTTTAAAGTTCATTTTTTTTTTTTATGTTTAACATGTTTGATGTTCACGTTAACATGGAAAGGAAGCATTTGTGCACCCAGGTACTTTTGTCTTATCTTGGTGTCAGGAATCACCTTCCAAAAGTTGTCGGTGTTGTTTTGAAACACCCTATATATATATTACCGATTTGCTGCCACTGAATATAAGTCATTTCGAATGATAGGTTTTAACAACGGCACAACATATGAATACACCTCTGCGTCCAACGAAATTCCTATTTTTACATAATGTCGCTCCTTCATCGACAGTGTGAATATTCTTTCATATGTATTTTTTTATTTATTATCTACATCGCAACCGCGTGTTCTTATTGTAAGGCCAATGGATATCTTCTACTGCAACCCAATAGTTTGTTGTGCACTGTTGTAATCGATCAAGCTCGAACAGAAATTATGCTTTACAAACTCCAATCAGACTCGTTTCAAATGTATTCGTATAGATTGTCAACATTGTGAAGCCACGCCACACTCAAGGTGACTGAATCTATTCAACATAAAATCTATATAAATGGTAACTGGATATGTTACTTTTTTTCGTCTTTTTAATACGAAGCGTTGTTATAAGAATGGAAGAACGATGCAGATGGAATGGCAGGCAGGTGAGATTTTTTGATCGCTACAGAAGCGATACGTACCACGTGTTCTATTGGCATCAGAGGTCAACCTTTGCCTCTGATAATGAGATCGAGAACAGATCCATAAAAACACGACTGGTTCTGCTTAGTCTTCCCCGGCATGTGTTACACTTTACCAGTCCCACAACCAGCTGTCACGCTAACAGAATTAGAGGCTCATACACTTCCATTATATAAATTGATAACAATAGTTTCGTGTATCTAACAGTTTAGACTATAATACGAATTACTAAAATCTGCAATCTGTCAACAACGTCAACGTTGAAGCATATCGACGATCTTTCTTATTCGCGCCTTTGAGCTAAGAAATAGTATATTTGTGAATGATCTACCTTCTTGGTACTATAATATCTTGAAGTGCCTTTATATGGAAAGAATATTAATTGGCATATGTAAGTAAATAATGAAATAATTCCTCAGTTCTTGTATACTTACTGTAGTACCTCTAATTCTAATTCCGGGGAATATTAATGATTACATGCAATTTGTCACAGTGTCGTTTGCCACAACTTGATTTTGGTGTTAGGATTAGGATTTTTGATTTCTGGGCTTTCGGCATCTATGGCCATGTTAACCCGTCACTAGGATTAGGAGTAGGAATTAGATTTCTGGGCTTTCGGCATCTATGGCCATGTTAGACCGTCACTAGGATTAGGATTAGGAATTATATTTCTAGGCTTTCGGCATCTATGGCCATATTAGACCGTCACTAGGATTAGGATTAGAAATTAGATTTCTAGGCTTTGGGCATATATAGCCATGTTAGACCATCACTAGGATTAGGATTAGGAATTATATTTCTAGGCTTTCGGCATCTATGGCCATATTAGACCGTCACTAGGATTAGGATTAGAAATTAGATTTCTAGGCTTTGGGCATATATAGCCATGTTAGACCGTCACTAGGATTAGGATTAGGAATTAGATTTCTGGGCTTTCGGTATCTAAGGCCATGTTAGACTGTCACTACGATTAGGATTAGGAATTAGATTTCTGGGCTTTCGGCATCTATGGCCATGTTAGACGGTTACGTATGAGAGATGATGTCCCTCGATGATCACACTATGTGAGGAAAGGGAAGGAAGGATGTGACCTGTATGTTAGGTACCATCCCGACATTTGCCTGGTGTGAATAAGGAAAACCTTACACAGGATGGCGGGCCTTTAAATAGCTTTTTACACTTTTTTGACCGAGTACCCCAGGAGGTCGATTTTGGTGTTTGCCACACGGTATTGTTATTGCTGTTTCATCTTAATTTTTAATCATGACCATTGTCACAAAATCAACTTATAAGTTAAGGGTTGCCAGATGACTATCTTTTAGCAATCAAATCCATTTTATTTATATACGAAACACATACGGATGCCACTAAGCACGTTACCGGATTAGTGCGCTATCGGCTGTTAACACCACAGTTAAGTTTCTTCAATGGAGTTCAATCATTTACGACCTTAGAAGCCTGCTAAATGCATTTCCAAATTAAGATGGTAAAGTTTGTGTGTGTGTTTAAATGTGAGCCAATGTTGAATCTAGGCATATCATCAGGAACACTCATAAGGGACATGAGGAAATCTCGACAAACATAGGTTGCCCAGACCTTTGGGAAGGAGGAGTGATAAAAATATTTTTTTTAATTTTTCATAACTTTTCTAGAGATTAAACTAAGTGAAATTTGATTTGAAAATACGGATTTATTGAAATTATTTATTATTTATTTCTTCTTATTTATTGAAATCAGTTCTGGTATTTAAGCTCCACTGTGGAATTATTGGATATGAATACACATACATAGCCACATGTCGGCATGTCAAACACAACAGCCTCCTTTTGGCTTCGCCGTAGTCCGGCAAAAATTTCAACCGTACACGACAAATTACAATAACAACACTTGCATTTACGACTGAGATTTTACCAATATTTGACCTCACACTTCTTTGTTTTATAAAATAACCACTGATATATCTATGTGAATCGTTTACGTGCCGTTGCGAGGCAAAATGGCGTTCCAGGTAACAAACAAGTTCTCTGATCTATCATCTATTGATCATTTTCAAAACATTCATCCATGTTTACCCACTTCCATCAAGAGAGATCATATACGTATATACACAGGATGTCTTAAAAATCCTGCAGGAATCTAAAACGATGTGATTTTCAAAGTAAGAGATATATTTCAACGAAATAAAGGTTCTCACACATAGAAAACTATAAATTTTATGTTTGATATGGTTGGATTAGTTCCCAGACCTCTACTTGGGCACTATTAACATCCGTACATGTTACATAAGTTTTTACAAAATAATAAGTTGTTACAAAATAAATACAAATAATATTTAAAAAGTAGATAACAAGGAACACAGATATCGTGATAAGTCATCAATTACCATTAAGTTCATTTTTCTAGTCTCTGACTTAACCAAGATTTTTGGGTAATTCAAATTCTGGTCACACTGTCATTTCTATGGTTGGCAACACTGATTATTCTTCCGATTCGTATTTTCAGGTGTAGAATAACATTATTTATTATTGTGGTAAGTTACCTTTCATGATCTCTTTTCGCTTACGAAAAACAAGCAAAAGAAAAATTGTTAGCCTTTGAAAAATATTTAGTAGTCTGTCCCCTTAAGGGACATAATATATAGATTTACCGCTAGTGCCGATAAAGTTTTCCGTTGAAAATCTTGATTGCCGACACAGATACGGTTGCGAGGGGAAGTTCAAGGTATGTAAGGTGTGCTTAAACATGAAGATGAGTGTACCGGAGTCCAAGGAACAGATGCAGATCTATATGAACAAAGCGTCCACCTATATATCCTTAGCTTTTAACGTGATATGAAACAGGAAACCGGAATCTGTATTATTTCTTTACATGACACTCCTGTCGAAAAGTATGACGCCAGTCCATTTGAACTCTTAAAACGAACTATTGTATATAATATTCCGTCACTGGTGTATGGAAAACCTGAAGGGAGGAATGAGATTTCTTATAACTGTGTCTCAACGTAATTTGTTGCAGTGGAAATTCCAATGTCAGACTGAAGTCCAAAATGTTCCTGCGTCAGAACACAATCAGTAGTGATGACATATCTTTACTTTTCTTGTATGCACTAAACTACATTTTAAACGTGGCCGGATTAAGCCAGATCAACCTTCTATCTTATAAGCTTTCACATCTCAATTTAGATCTTTAGATCAAAGAAACGGTGAGAAATGTAGTGTGATAATGAAATGGGGAAGGACAATATGTATTATCCCTACCTTAAATGGGATTCTAACCTGTGGCAAACACATCTTGATATCATTAAATTAGGGGATTGCAAATTGACGTGTGGGAATAAATATACATATAATGAGGACATGAATATTAAGTTCTTGTAAAAGTACTTTGATGAGTTTCTATTTCTTTTAGCACTTTACGCAAAGATCCAGAAATATCTATCTATCTATCTATATCTATATATATATCCTTTGGCTAACTGGGGCTACTGCCTCGCATCTCTTGTGTATCAGCCTTTGCATCAACAGTGAATTGCGTGCATTTGTTCTTCATATTTCCTGAATTTGCCCAGCTGGTAGCTTCGCCCCAAACTCCCACCATTGTTCGACCTACGGTCTCGCACCTCATAAAACCACAATACCGAATTTCAAGCTTATTTTTCTATTTCAACTACCTAAAAGATAAGATTTTGTATCCCAAGAAAACGCCCATTTAAATAACATGGAATTTTTTCATCCCTCTTTAAACTCCTTAAAAATTCAAAATATTCAGTTTCGGCAATTTTTCTGCCGGTTAGTCCTGGAAGGCTACAATCATGTCAAATTTCATCATTCTAATCCTGCCGGAAGTGCCTTAACATTTTGGGGTGTAGTCGACGTCCCATATAAATAACATGGGAAAGATATTTCACTTCCCCTTAAAAACACACTAAATTTGGAAAAAATTATTTTCACTGATTTATTTAGGTAACGCTAACGAAAACGTACAAGCATACCGAATTTCAAGTTTGTATTCCAATTCCAAGTACTTAAATATGAGATTATAAGTCCAAAAAAGGCCCATTTAAAAAAACATGGGGATTTTCTTCATCTCCCCTTTAGACCCCATAAAAATTTAAAATGTTTCTTTTGCCAATTTTCTGTCGGTTAGTCCCGAAAAGCTACAGTCATATCAACTTCAATCATTGTAACTCTACAGGAAGTGCCCAATAATTTGGGGGTGCAAAAGGTGTCCCATATAAATAACACGGGAAAGATCTTTCAGTTTCCCATAAAACCACTCTTAAGTTCTAAATTTTTACTCTTAGTGATTTACTTAGGTAATGCTAACGAAAACGTACTAGCATACCGAATTGCAAGTTTGTATTCCAATTGCAAGTATCTGAAATATAAGATTATATGTCCAAAAAAAAAAAAAAAGACCCACTTAAATAACATGGGGAATTTCTTCATCTCTCTTTAGACCCCCTAAAAATTAAAAGTATTCAGATTTGGCAATTTTTCTGTCAGTCTTGGAAAGCCACAGTCATGCCAAATTTTAACTTTTCACGTGAACCGGAAGTACCCCTTTAATTTATGTCAGTTCATGTGTTTATATATATATATATAGTTAGAATAGGATATATATGAAATGAAAGTGACTATGTTTATGAACTCTTGGACAACCCGATAGATCTCGATCGATTTTTCAACATACGTGAGTTCCGGGCTTGAATGTTTTTTTTTTTTTTTTATCATTTTACTTTGACGGTGCAACTTAGGGGAGGGGGAGATAACTAAAACTGATCGAAAACGACTGATATTCGTGCCGAATCCATAATTTTCAGGGTCACTGAGATGACCAGTGACACTTCCATCATGAAAATATTAAATTGCGCAACTTAGAGAAGGAGCAGAGGGATATATATATAAATGATTGCAAATGACCGATATTAGTGTCGAATACATAGTTTTCGGGTCTCTAATATAAACAGTGACACTTCCGATGCCGTTTAATTCAAAATTCAGCCCACAATAGTAATATTTATTTTTTATTTATAGAGATTACTTATTATTTTCTGCTTTTTTATTGGTATTTTCTTTGTTTCTATCGATCTGAAAGCTCTTCAGCAATTTTAATAAGGGAGTGACTAATGGAACATAGTCTATTACTATTTTTTTTCTTATTTTAATCCAGTGAAGCGAGTAATTCACGTTAGTTGAAAATATTTCTTTTTTAAAAAAATATCTAATTTATGTCATAAGATAGCAACACTGCTGAAAGCTTTTAAATCAGCTACATTTCAAAGTAACTTAGTTTACCAAGACAGATTAAATTCGTACGATATCTCACTTTGCAAAACTAATTTCTCTAGTAAAGAGAAAGTTTTCTGTTGCTGAAGTACAGTAAATGAAGTTTAAGTTTGGTAAACATTTGCAAATAGAAATAAAACAGAACAGTTTTGCTTGAAACTTTACTTATGTTAACAAGCAAATCCGAAAATGATGACAAACTGAAAAGTTTTACATAAACACATTTAGTCTGCTATATATATATATATATATATATATATATATATATATATATATATATACAGTGTGTGTGCGCAGTTTGTAGTTTTAGTAAAATTAATATATCTAATTGAACATTTAATTTCAGAATTGCATTGCAATCCAAATAATTAGTTCAATAGTATAATTTTGCCTGATTCTTAACTTTAATTACGGCTTGTTTCTTAAATATAATCACCATCAAATGAATTTTACTGTCACTCGCAGGTTACCTTACAGCAATGGCGTATTTACTGGGTGGCTTGACCCCGACAGTCCCAATGACTGTCGTATATTTAGCTGTTAAAAATACTGCTTTCATAGCTCTGCATGTATTCAACTAACCACCATATGTTTGCTGTATTTATTCATCTCAGGCACTGCAGTTCCAGCAAGACCATAACTTATTAAGCCAGCCAGTCTGGACCAGCATCCAGTGCAACTGAGGCTTGTCCTCACTCAATTGATGACCCTCCCCATGAAAATGAATAAAGTTTCAAATAGATTGATAATTAAATAGCACCTAGACCTTCTAACGATAACTTGGACCTCTTATGCTATTCTACCTAACTCTTACCGAAGAAAGGGCGCAACCCTTTGAACGGGTAAACGTAATAAAAAAAAACCGACAGTCCCCTTCCCGAAATAAATTTGTTACAGTTTTTTGTATTCCGTGTACAACAATAGCCCTTCTTATCATTCCTAAGAATTTCATTGACTTTCCATTTTCTTATGTCCTTTGTTCAGAAATAATATTGTATTTGTCAAATTTCATTCCATGTAAGAACTGCGTTCTTTTTTTTTCTTTCTTTCATCTATTCTACTCTTCTGTTTCTTTTTATTAGTTGTTACTTTCTTTCGTTTCTCCTAACATACTTTCGACCGTTGTTACTTGTAATTCTAGTCGGACGTCATCAGTAACACAAAAACTAAGAGAAGCTGATAAATGAAACTGGTGTTCCACATCAACTTGCACTGATATCAACATAACGGGACTTTAGCAAACGAATATTTACATCGTTTAGTTATAAAGAAAGGTAAATGTTTGAATTAAAGAAAATCAAGAGGGTGATATAAGTAGCCCGGGAAACAAGGTCTAGCCAAGAGGACGCTTCCTTTTTCTAATGTGAATAGAATAAAAGGTTAGATTTACTGCTAATTTTTTGTGTGTATCATATTACATAAGATTCGCCAGTCTGCAATTCTGTCATTAAAAATGCAATCAGTATATTTCAGCTTCAACTTGTCTCAACATTTTCTTTCTGGTAAAAACGTACACAGATAAAACTGAATATTTTCATTTTTTCTGAAATGAAATCAGTTAAGTTCAAATGAGATTGCAAATATTCAACGTGTGTTTGCAGGAGCGTCATTTCAGATCTGTCTCAGGGGGAACAACAGGTATAAACATGAAAGATAGGCAGTTTGTATCTGAATACTAAAACCTATTGACAACTGACCTCGATAGTCGTGAAGTCTAGGAGCCAAGGACATCGTTTACGAGGTTCTGAGTTTGGGTTGAGGTGTCGGACTCGAGCTAGAAGCTGTTAAAAGTTATAGGGTGCCAGCCAAACATGTTCAAAACTGCTCGGTTTTATGGTTGTCAACGGCTGGAGCAGCTCGGCTCACAGCTCATTCACTATCGAACCGAACCGAGAAGTAAGCCGAGACAACAGCTCACCCAACCGGACCGGCTAGAGCCCTAGGCTCATTCGAGCCGAATGGAGCAGATGGCTCATCCCAAGCTAGCCGCCTCGAGCCATCGGCTCAGTTAAGCCGAGACAAACTAAGCTCGTTATAAAAATAAAATAAAAAAAAACTTGTATTATCATTATCGAGGCGTGATGCTAGCAGTGTTCCCTGTCATGAGCAACACTAAAAGTATTCCACATTACTGCTTACATTTCTAATGGCTTTCGCTTTCCAGTCAGGCCATGATTTCAGAAAGAGCAGAACGAGTAAGGCATTTATCAAATTCGACTCGACTCGAAAGTCGACCTCAAAAACAGTGACTCGGCTCGGAACTCGACTCGAGAAAATTACCTTTTACTCGACTCGAAACTCGAATCCTACACCTTCCTACACCTTCTGTTATAGCACAATTACTTCTTAAATGATGTCATGATCAATTTTCCTCTTCTATTTAATTATCTGCAATAATATTCTTTTATCGTTTCCTAACTCCCTTTCCATCACGCCTTCTATTATAAATATAATATCTTCTTAAATCGTGTTCTTGCCAGTCTCTTTCCTTCTTTATAATTATACCAATATTGTTCTTATTCTTCTCTCTGCCTTTCCTTCCATATTCTCTTTTTATCATGTCATTCAGTGTATAATTTCCTCTAAAATAAAAAATAACTAGTTTCTAGTTCTTTTTCTGATTATGTTCAATCTTGTTCTTTTCTCGCTTTCTTTTCACAATACTTTCTATCCTTTTCTACCACTACAATTTCTTATCAAATAATACCTTAACCAATTTCTTTTTGTCTTTTTAATTATACCCATTATTGTTCTTTCTTCCTTTCGGTTTCCTTCCAAATATACCTTCTATCATAATACATTTGTTATTGGATTGGATTCGAATGAATTAAGTTTTAGCGTCCCTTTCAGTAGCGAGACTATATGAGACATGGACCTAAAGCTTAACGTGAGATTCGAACGATAATGAGCGCCTTCCAGGAATCGAACCCTGGTCTTCCACCCCAACAAATTTATTTAATAAAACAATGTTCTACCCAAGGATCTTATAAAATAGAGGATCTCCCCATATGTATTTTCATCCTATAAAATAAATGAAGCCAAGAAACAACCGAGCATCGGCACGTCTGATTGACTACTCTCGTTTCCGCCATCGTCTGATTGGCTACTTTCGTTTCCGCCATGATTGTTGGCTCAAAACATTGCGATCCTATTGGGCTGAGTGGGCAGAGTAGGGGCGGCGAAACTGTGATGTATGGCTTCAAGATTTTGTTGTAAGGGCAGATCCTCTATTTTATAAGATCCTTGGTTCTACCTCAGTATCTTCCCCTATTTTTTATATACCGCATTCAGTCACAAGGAAATCAAGTCCACTTTCGATCACTTCACAAATTTAATCAATTTGCAGCACGTTTCAGAGCTTAATTGGCCGCGGTGGCTCAGTACTAGAGCGTTTACCTCCAGTGCATGGAGTCCTTCATTCGATCCCAGCAGCTCGGGCCAAGTAAACTTTGTGTTGGGCAAATACCGTGTGCATGGATTTTCTCGGGGTTCTCCCGTTTCCTCCCACTTTCTTCATTCCACCATTTCCTGCATTACTCATCACCGCTGTCTCCTGTAGCCTCGCCGGTACAACGTGGGACGTAAAACTTAAAGACTTCATTTCATTTTTTAACTTTCGAGGGAATTATAAAGAAGCACATGAAAAAAATACGTATTCGTATTCCTATATATTTCTTCGTGGTTAAGCGGTTAGCATATGCGCCATTGGCGTGAGAAACCTGGGTTCGATTCCCGGCGGGAGCTCGTGTGATTCGAATCAGTATGTCCTGTCTCATATAGCTTCGCTCCTGAAAGGGGACACTAAAGCTCAAAATCAGCTTAACTTAATCAGTTCTCTATATAAA
This sequence comes from Thermobia domestica, assembly GCF_964235325.1. Lineage (NCBI taxonomy): Eukaryota > Metazoa > Arthropoda > Insecta > Zygentoma > Lepismatidae > Thermobia > Thermobia domestica. The sequence continues at coordinate 15,905,094 of NC_137467.1, forward strand.
AGAAGTCGTAACTGACTGAATGCCTAATCAGCACTTAGGCCCAACTGTTTAAGCTAGAAACTTGAGCTTTTAACAATACATAGAATTTGTGACGTTATGTGCCACTAAGGAAGGATTTTTGAAATTTGATATTTAAACTTTTTAATTTAAAATACTTAAACACGTTTTTCAGTATTATTTAAAGAAATATTTTTGAGTTAGAATGGGAGGAAAAGATTTGGAGTTGGTTCACTAAAATTTGCACATCTCGAAATGTATTACGTATAGAAAAATTAATTTTGGTATTTAGACCTTTTATTTAAAACAATTGAACAGCGTGATTTGATACTTTAATTAAAAGGGAAGTAAAGAAAAGTTTGGTTGATTTATATGTACTAAAATGTCCTACGAGGCGTTCTAATTACTTGCCAAACTTATTCTATGAAAAGTTAAGAAGGAGGAACGCTTGTAGTAACTCGTGGACAGTGGCGGATATAGAAGTTAAAAACTCGGGGGCAGCTAGAACCCAGACTATAATAGGTATATCTTGAGTTTACTATAAACTTTCAAAAATATATAAATAATAGCTTAAATTATTCTTGTCACTCAAAGAACTGGGGGCCTAGGTCCCCTGGTCCCGGGCAAGATCCGCCACTGCTCGTGGGGGGTAAGATTTCACACACGAAGAGATGGCATAACCACTAAGATGAACAGAAGAATAAAAACAACGATACCAAGGTATTTTTGTGAAAGAAACAATAATTGCAGACAATATCTTCAACTTCCTTAATCTTAAGCTGCACGCAAATTAGGAATTCAGACTTCAGGTATTCAAATTCAATAAATTCATTAATATCCACTCCAACTCATTCTTTTCGCCTTTTTACCCTAATTTTGTGTTTTGTAGAGATTTCTTTTAAATTTTTAATCTCGAACCGGTCTCCCTGTCAGTCACAGTAGAACTAAATAGGCGCTATGCGGCATGAAAAATTTGTATTCGGAACAGCTGTAAGAGGGAATAAAAGCTGTCATCTTTTCCTGGACATTTTTGGGGGAGGAGATACGTAACGCTGGCAAGAGCGGGTTATCTATCAGCTGTTATATTTATTTCCTTTTTTCTTCTTCTTCTTTTGTAGCACCCTGGAGTCGATGAGGAACAAAAAAAAGGGACATGAGTGGTTGGCTTCATATTCTTGAATGGCCTCCGACCAAACAGCTGCCTAGCTGACAAAAAAAGGGAGCAGGCTTCAGTTCTTTCTTGTCGACAAGAGTTGATTCGTCTGCTACGTGGAGAGCTGAGAGCGTAGGATATGTTAGCTCCATTGACGGCACGAGCCAGCTGATCGCTTCGTACATTGACGTAACGAAACATAAAGCTGTGTGGACAAAAAATGGTGCTCAGCTTGCACCGTTACTTTGTAGCCTAACGTGTCTTTCTTTCTGGCTATAATAACAGCAATAATAAAGTAAATGTAAAGACCAAGTATTGAAATGCAATTATAATTTTTTAAATAACTTATTTATTTCCCAATATTCTAGCCGAACATTGGTTCCCACAATTTGCTAATGTAATATGTAGAGTTAGGATTTTTAGGTGCGCGTATTTTCTTTCAGAGCAAAGAATGAACTCTGGAAAGTATCCGAAACCCGTTGTGTCAAACGACGCTTCAAGTTAGGAAGAGAAGCCTTTTCTTTTTACCTTTTAGGAATCTTTATCTCTTCTTAACTTCCCAAATCCCCTGTCCTCTTCTTTTACTGCCATTTTATAAAGTTTTATTCCAAATGTTCCAGTCATCTTGGAATAAGTGTACTGTTTCTTACCAAGATCAAACAGTGTATGCTTTCTCTGAAGACAAATGCTGTAGCTGTAATTTCCAAGACGCATCAACTTCTTCAGCGAGAGAATATTTTCATTATTTGCAGATAGGCTTGTCAGAAGTCCCGGTTTTAAGGGGTCGTCCCGGTCGGTTTCGTGTTTAGTTCCGGTCAGACGGATTAGTTTCTAATCGCAAAAATTATTTAACAACTTTTAGAGCTTTTTCCATTGTGATCTAGTGGCATTTTCAATCTACGATCTGGCAACCTTCTAAAGTTCTACGATTTGTCATCTCTGGTTGTATTCATCGACTCAGCTGTTGTAGTGTATGTAATACAGAATTACTAATAGCTGGCATAAAAGATCGTGTACATTGAATCGAGTTAAAGAAAGAATTTCCATTTCTGAAGGAACTTTGTACTGACGGGGACCACTAGAGTGAAATTTTTCCAATGCGGATCGGAATTTTACATTACTCAAGGTGAACGTTCAGACATAAAGTACAATTTAAAATCTATTAAACATGTTAAACTAGTTAGTTGTTAAATTTTGTCTTGCTATTTTTTTTTCACATGTATATTTTAGCAAAAAAAAAAAGTTTTAAGAGAAATTGAACTGCTTGAGAAATTAGACCACCAATGTTGACCTACTGAACAGCAAATTTTGACGCAGATGATTTCTACATTATTATTATTATTATTATTATTATTATTATTATTATTATTATTATTATTATTATTATTATTATTACAGTGAAACCTCTACTACCGGACACCTCTATAAAGCGGACACTCCCTAGTACGGACACGGACAGTCTTTTCTGTATTTTATAGGTATTATCTACCTGCGGTAGTAAAAATACATTTTTAGTAATTCATACATGTGTCATCAAGGAAGCATTTTGACAACATTTTGCTTCCTCAACTGACAAGTTTGGTTGTTTCTGTCCGCGGTTACGCATATTTCTTCACACACACACACACACACACACAAAAAAAAAAAAAACTACTGGACTGCAATTAATCCACAAATTAAAGAACATACTGAAAACATAGTAAGTAATGATAAATGTAAACTGCAGAGAACTATAACATCTTATTTCCATGTTGTGCCTCGAATATAGAGTATTGGACGGCGGAGGATAATGCAGATACAGTAACATTTTGGTAATAATCGTGAATACATGATTCATGCAAAAAATATTTTTTTTCTAATTGCATATTACAATGTTTACTAATTTGCATAAGAAAATATTGAAACCTCTTTAAGGCGGACACCTCTCTATAGCGGACAATTTTTGATTCCCCACGCCTGTCCGCTTTAGAGAGGTTTCACTGTATTATTATTATTACTATTATTATTATTAGTAGTAGTAGTAGTAGGAGGAGGAGGAGGAGGAGGGGAAGAAATCAAAATACTGTCTTTGTGCATACTAATATTTATGTCGTGTAAGTTTCTTTGAATTTTGAGTGGAGTGTAGGAATAAATCTTTTATTACAATTTTGAAAAAAACGTGTACTATAAATGTTTAATTCTACATATGTCTTGTTAAGTTGAGAATTTATCATGAGAATTTACGATAAAGTATTGGCTTAATAATGTCCCGGTTTGCAACTTCAGAAATCTGGCAAATCTATGTTCAAACAGATTGAAGTTAGTCTTCAGAAGAATCCAAATGCTCTCAAATTTGCAACGTCTACAGAGATGCCCATTCTGATTGAATACGAAGTTTGTCCCTTTGGTTTCTTTGGATGTGGAAAGAAACTTTAGGATCCACAGAGACGGTTTATTGGTAAATAGAAACACGTTTGCATTTAACAAAACTTAGAAATGCTTAAGATTGCCAAGAACAATAGCTTTATCCTTAAGGAGTTTGGTTTATTGGAAGTCCTTTGTGTATACATTTACCCTGTTTGTCCCAGTGTGTGTCTGTCAATCAGGGAAACAAGAAATCTCGGGAACTATTTGAGTCATCATCATAAATTTTGGTCAGGATGTAGGGACCGGGATCGTAGATTGAGGTGATAAATGCCCTGGAAGTGGTAGAAATCACTGATTTCCGTTTTTAACATTGATTACTGTAGAACAAAAAATGGTAATAGATAACGAGAAGTAGTTTTCTGAAATCGATTAAGAGTCCAGAAAATTCATTTCATATTCATCCTTAACTCTTCATTAAAACCGGAAATGATAGAAAATCACTACATCTTCCGGTTTCAATATTGATCTGCATAAAGCAAAAACAACCAGAGATAATTAGAAGCATGTTCTTTTTTTTTTTTTATGATTTAGTGTTCTAAGAATAGGTACCATTGTCTCTGTCTTTACTCTCTCCTCAAACCGTAACTGGCAAAAATCAACCACTTCCAATTTTTAACGTTGGCCCACATAGAATAAAATCGGTAGTAGACAGCCATAAGAGGTTTTCCGCAATCAACTAAGCGTCCCAAGAATATATGACATCTGGACTCTAATCCTTCCTAACTATGGGGTGCGCGGTGGCTCAGTTGTAGAGCTTTCACCTCCGGTGGTTGGGGTCCCTAACTCGCGCCGTGTGGACTTTGTGGTGGACAAACATCGTGCTCGAGGGTTTTCTCGGGTCTCTCCCGTTTCCTCCCACTTTCTTCGTTCCACCATTTCACTCTTCTCTCATCATCACCGTGTCCTTTAGCCTAACCGGCATAATCGTGGGACGTAAAACTAAAGATTTAATTTTCATTTTCCTTCCTAACTATATGTAAAACAACATGAATTCAGTAACATAAAATAACGGGTACTCACGGTTGACGTGGAAAGTTGAAATTTGGTATGATTGTAGCTTTTCGGCACTAACTCACAGAAAAATTGCCAAAACTGAATATTTTTAATTTTTAGAGGGTCTAAAGTGGTATGGAGAAATTCCAATATTATTTAAATGGACTTTTTATTAATGTAATCTCATATTTTAGGTACTTGAAATTGGAATAAAAACATGAAATTCGGTATGCTCATACGTTTTCGTTGGCGTTGCCGAAGTAAATCATCAAAAATAAAGTTTCCAATTTTAGAGTGGCTTTATGGGGAACTGAAAAATCTTTTCCATGTTATTTATATGGGACATCCTCTACACCTCAAAGTGTTTAAGGCACTTCCTGTAGGGCTATAATGATGAAATTTGGCATGATTGTATCTTGTAGCCCACAGGAAAATTGCCAAAACTGAATATTTTGAGTTTTTAAGGGGTCTAAAGAGGAAATGAAAAATCTTCCATGTTATTTGAATGGGCGTTTTGTTGGTATACAAAATCTTATCTTTTAGGTAGCTAAAATACGAAAATAAACTTGAAATTTATTAGAATTGTGGGTTTAAGAGGTGCTAGGCTGTAGGCCGAGCAAAAGCCGGTTTTTGGGGAGGGAGACCCCAGCTAGTCACAGGCTAGTCTCTACTAAAACCGGGAATGATACAAATCTACTATCCGGTTTTAATGTTAATTGAGACAGTATCACGGCATACAAACCAAACTCCTTCATGTGGTGTATATGTGACACTGCTACTTTTTTCTTTGGGCAGATAAAACTAGTAATAGAATAGAAAAGATATATATACAGGGTGGACCATTTACCTTGATACGTCCTTGTAATTTCTAAACTAATGTACGAAAACGCTAAAAAAAAAAAAAATGTTCCAAGCAAATGTCGTCAAGAGGAACATTTTTTGACATACTATATGATTCAACATGCTAATCTAATATAAACTTATATTTTTTTTTCAAATATCAATATGTCAGATTATTACATAAATACTTCAAATGTTCATGTAAAAGGAAAAACATAAAAGAAAAGCTCCCAACCCTTTCGTCCTTCTACGCTGAGCCTAAGTCGGTGAACAGTGTTCTGCGTTTAGGGTTGCCAGATGCCCGGTTTTAAAGGAGCAAAGTTTATATCTTCGTTTGTAAAATAAATAAATGAAATGAAATGAAATCTTTGAGTTTTACGTCCCACGATTATGCCGGTTAGGCTTAAGGAGACGGTGATGATGAGAGATGAGTGAAACGGTGGAATGAAGAAAGTGGGAGGAAACGGGAGTACCCCGAGAAAACCCACGAGCACGGTGTTTGTCCACCACAAAGTTCACTTGGCGGGAGCTGGGATCGAACCCGGGACCCCAAGCACCAGAGGTGAACACTACCACTGAGCCACCGCGCCCCCAGTGTAAAATAAATAAATAGCGGACAAATTTTGCCCTCCTTTATGGCTTAAAAATAATTCTCTTTAAAAATACAGGATCTTAATATGCGTTAATTCTATGAAGATCATTGTTTGATTATAATGTCAGCTGCAAAGCTAATGCAAGTTAGATCAGACGAAGAAAAGCATGTTCTGTACTTATTTTTAAGGAATGTTCTACAAACTTCAAAAATGCAACATAATGGCCTCATACTCTCTCTTTTTTTTTAATAGTAAACTGTAATGTTAAATGTAAGAGAATATTTCCAGAAATGTTTACTCTATGGACATATACTGAATGTTGATACAGTCAAAAGAGAACTTCAAACATGTACAAATTATAGATCAACATGCACGGCAGTGCATGGCAGCCAAGTTCCGGGAAGAAAATGAAAACTGGCCTGCACTGCCGTAAGCATATTATACACGAACAAGAGTTTTGGGTAAAATCGCCGATTTCGAGGCTTTGTAAAAACAATTCTATTAAGGGTAGAAACATGAAATTTAGAATGTAAGGAGATATTCCACAGATGTACTCATATGTCAAATCTCACTTTCCTACCTTCAACCATATTCGAGTACTGAACCCCCAAAATATGCAGTTTTCAGGCTCACTGACTCACTGACTCACTCATCAAATTGATTAGGTACTTCCCAATGAGATAGAAACGTGAAACTTTACACAAAGGTACAATATAACCACTTGAATATGGAAAAAGTCTGAAATCAGAGGAATGTGCTATGGGAAATTTTTATGGGCAAAAAGCTGTCCTTAGCCAGGAAAAAAATCGTTTCACTCACTCACTCATCAAATTGATTAGGTACTTCCCAATGAGATAGAAACATGAAACTTTGCATAAAGGTACCCTATAACGACTTGAGTATGGAAAAAGTCTGAAATCTCAGGAATGTACTATGGGAAAGTTTTTATGGGCAAAAAACTGTCCTTAGCCAGGAAAAAAATCGTTTCACTCACTCACTCATCAAATTGATTAGGTACTTCCCAATGAGATAGAAACGTGAAACTTTGCATAAAGGTACCCTATAACGACCTGAGTATGGAAAAAGGTCCGAAATCTGAGGAATGTGCTATGGGAATTTTTTTATGGACAAAAAACTGTCCTTAGCCATGAAAAAAATCGTTTCACTTATTCACTCATCAAATTGATTAGGTACTTTTCAATGAGACAGAGACGTGAAACTCTGCACAAAGATACCTTATAATGACTTGAGTATGGAAAAGGTCCGAAATTTGAGGAATGTTCTACGGGAAAGTTTTTATAGGCAAAAAACTGTCCTTAGCCAAGCAAGAAATCGTTTCACTCACTCACTCATCAAAATGATTAGGTACTTCCCAATGGGATAGAGACGTGAAACTTTGTATAAAGGTACCCTATAACAACTTGAGTATGGAAAAAATCCGAAATCTGAGGAGTGTGCTATTGTATTTTTTTTATAGGCGAAAAACTATCCTTAGTCAAACACAAATCGGTTCATTCTCTCCCTCATCAAATTGATTAGGTACTTCCCAATGAGGTATAAACGTGAAATTCTTCATAAAGGTACCTTATAATGGCTTAAGTGTGAAAAAATTCCGAAATGTGAGGAATGTGCTATTGGAAATTTTTCATGGGCGGAAAAATTGTCCTTAGGAAAGCACGGTTCATTCAGTCACTCATCACATTGATTTGCTAGTTTCCAATGAGACAATGACGGGAAGCTGTGCACAAAGGTACCTTATAATGACTTGAGTGTGAAAAAGGACCGTAATGTGAGGAATGTGCTATGGGAAATTTTGCATGGATGTAAACTGTCCTTAGCAAAGTAGAAATCGGTTCATTCATTCACTCATCACATTGATTTGCTAGTTTCCAATGAGATAGAGACGTGGAACTCTGCATAAAGGTACCTGATAATGACTTGAGTGTGAAAAATGTCTTAAATATGAGAAATTTGCAATGGAAATTTTTTTATGGGTGAAAAACTATTTTTAGCCAAGCAGATATCGGTTGATTCATTCACTCGTCACATTGATTAAGTACTTGTTTATGAAATATTGACGAAAAAGTCTGTATATTGGTACCTAATAATGACTTGAGTATGGAAAATGTATGAAATTTAAGTAATGTACTAAAGGATTTTCTTATGGGTGAAAACTGTCCTTAGCCAAGCAGAAATCGGTTCACTCACTGATTGACTCATTCATAGCATTAGTTAGGTACTTCCCAATGAGATAGAAGGATGAATCTCTGCATAAAGGTACCTTACAATGATTTCAGTATGGAAAATGTCCGAAATTTAAGGAAGTGCTATGGAAAACTTTTATGGGTGAAAACTGTCCTTAGTCAAGCAGGAATCGGTTCACTCACTCGCTCATCGCGTTGATTTTGTATTTCCAATGAGATAAGTCGTAAAACTCTGCATAAAGGTATCTTATAATGACCTGAGTATGGAAAAAGTCCGAAAAGTGACGAATGTGCTATGGGAAATTTTTTATAGACTTAAAATTGTCCGTAGCCATTAGGTACTTCCCAATGAGATGAAGATGTGAATTTCTACACGAAGGTAGCTTATAATGGCTTGAATATGAAAAATATCCGAAATTTAAGGAATGTGCTATGGAATTTTCTATGGGCGAAAAATTGTCCTTACTCAAACAGAGATCGGTTCATTTACTCACTCATCATTGATTAGGTGCTTCCAAATGAGATAGAGAATTGAAACTCTGCATAATGGTACCTACCTTGTGTAATGACCTGTGTAAGTAAAGGTTCCCCATTTAAGGAATGTACTATGGGAATTTTTATGGGCGAAAAACTTTCCATAGCCAATAGGTACTTCTTAATGAGATAAAGATGCGAAACTCTCCATAAAGGTACACTATAACGGCTTGAGAATGAAATTTGAGGAATTTGCTAAGGAATTTTTTTTTCATTAGCAAAAAAAAAAAAAAAAAAAAAAAAAAAAAACTGTCCTTACAATCAGAAATCGGGAACAATTCCGTTATTGAACACATCATGTGCATAGTGATAATGTTGTCAATCGTCTGAATGGTCGAGTTGGTGCCCTCCTCGCTGGTCTATTGGCTACAACGTGCGTCTTTGGTGTATGGGGTTCTGGGATCGATTCCCGGTGGAAGAGCCTTTGGAATCTTAGCTCTCGTCGATGTTTCTGTGTTCGTGTCCCTGTCGTTCTAGGTTAATAGAAAAATAAGCTACGGTCACAGAGAAAACTGCCGGACAGCGGCATAGTATACAAATATACGGGACCCTAATATTTACTACAGAAATCAATACTTAACATACGTTATCCATATGCTACATACGTACTGCCCTCTTTCCCGCTTAGATGTTACACAATGTCGTTGCAGGATGTCTGACATCTAACAGTCTTCCGTACATTACGTACGTCAGCTATAAGTTACATACGGCCATCTCTATGTGAGATCCTGACCGCCTACATACAGACTTTTCGTTCGTGTGGAAAGTACGTTTATTCGGAAAACTTATACGGAAAGTACGTTCAAATATACTTTTTCAGTTATACGTTTAGTGTACGTTAAGTCCAAGAACTATAGAATTTATACATGTAACCAACGTTTTTACGTACGCCACATAAGTTTTTCTCAGTGTGCGAATAAAATAAGTGAAAGTTAGTAATAAATAGTTAAGCAAGTTAATGAGGCACGTTCTGTGAATCAGTTAACTTTTAAAAAGGTGGGCTAAGACACGTACATACTGCCGTAAATTTCGTGGTTGGAAACCCAGACAAGGAAAGCCAATACTTTGTCGTTTTTCGGTGAATATTTTTCCTTTATTGCAGTCATTGGTATTAAATAGATATTGAAATTAATTTGATAAGTAAGATAATGTAGAGGTGAGAATGTTTAAAATTAATGAAGTTTTCGAAGAAATGAGAAATCAAATTGTTCGAATTTATGTGAGACTAGCAACAAAATATAACCGATTTCGTAAATATATTGGTACCAGAGTTATATTATAGTTACCACAGTCATTATGTAAAAATGTTCTTGATACTTCGTGTCTGTATCTGTGAACAGTGTGAGAATATCTTACGTATCAGCCTTTTCATCAACAGTGAATTTCGTGCCTTTACTCTTCTTATTTCCTGAATTTGCCCTCCGGGGGTTGGCCCCCACACCCTCGCCTTTGCTCAGCCTACTTCCTCACACCTCTTAAGTTCACAATTTCCGAATTTCAAGTTTCTTTTCTTATTTCAACTATCTAAAAGATAAGATTTTGTATTCCAGGAAAACGCCTATTTAAATAACATGGTGATTTCTTTATCTTCCTTTAGACTCCTTAAAAATGAAAAATATTCAATTTTAGCAATTTTCCTGTTGGTTAGTCCCGGGAGGATACAATCGTGCAAAATTTCATCATGCCGTGCCGGAAGTGCCTAAACATTTTGGGGTTTAGAAGACGTCCAATATAAATAACATGAAAAAGGTTTTTCTGTTTTCCATAAAACCCCTCTAAATTTGGAAATTTTCATTTTTACTGACTAACTAAGTAACGATTTTTACTGACTTACTGACAACTAACGAAAACGTTGACGCATGCCGAATTTCACGTTTATATTCCAATTTCAAGTACCTAAAATATGAGATTATAAGTAAAAAAAAAAAAAAAAAAAAAAAGCCAATTTAAATAGCATGGGGAATTTCTTCATCTCCTCTTTAGACTCCCTAAAAATTAAAAATATTCACTTTTGGCAATTTTTCTGTCGGTTAGTTCCGAAAAACTACAATCATGTCAAATTTAATCATTGTAGCCCTACAGGAAGTGCCGTATAATTTTGGGGTGTAAAAGGTGTCCCATATAAATACGTACCATGGGAAAGATTTTTCAGTTCCCCATAAAACCACTCTAAATTTGGAATTGTTTATTTTTACTGATTTACTTAGGTAATACAAATGAAAAGGTACAAACATACCGAATTTCAATTTTTTATTCCAATTCCAAGTTCCTAAAACATGAGATTATATGTCAAAAAAAGACCCATTTAAATAACATTGGAAAATTCTTCATCCCCCTTCATCATTTCAACTTTCCACGTCAACCGGAAGCATCCCTTTAATTTATGTCAGTTCATGTAGTTTTATATACAGTTAGGATATGTTGGTGGCAAATATTATTAAGTTTACAAGCTATTTGAAAGGTGTATATCATTGGAAGGAAAACCCGAGGCAGTATGAAACTGCGCAACATGCGCGTCATGTAATGAACTCCGTAATTTCGCAATGTGAACTAAGTATATTGAAACACCAGCTATGTCTAGTGATGTAGCAGCGAGGATTCAGCATCAAGGGTTTTGGGCCCTGTTGATACTCTTCGTATTTAGGTAATGAAAAATGAGATGTTAGCGATCGTAATTTTGTAGTTCGGGTAAATGAATTGGAATCTCGTTTGGACATAACGCTCTGACAGATATTTAATAGAATAAATCCTCCCCGCTGTTCTAGTGGCTAGCATGTGCGCCTTTCTTGTACAGGGTCTTGGGTTCGATTCCCGGTGGGAGAGCCCTTGGGAACTAATGTTGTATGTAACATATTATGACTCCTCTAAAAATGTACAATTTTAAATTTAAATCCAGCAATATGCTACAATTGATAATCCCAATATATGATATTCACATGGTGAACTACAAAAAGAAGTGAAATATGAACAAAAACACCAGAGGTGCAAAAAGTGCAGCCAAGTTCGTCAGCCCCAAAAAGTGTTGAGATGAAGATGGATGAGCCAAGTTCCTTGGCCACTGCACCTGAAAGGAACACTGGAACTTGGCGCGAGGTGTCAAGGAAAATGATGTTAAGGAACCTTAGGGATAGTGGTGGTGGGTGTGGTGGGTTTGGGACCACCATAAACCTTAGGAATATCAACTTTGCTAAGGCGCTAAGGCACATATACAATATACTGCAGTAAGATTGGTGGTTCGAAACCCAAACAAGGAAAACTTATATTCCTCCACGAAGTGTCAAAGTAAATTATGTTAACGAGCCTTAGGGATGGTGTTTGTGAGCGTGGTGGATTTGGGGGTCACCATTAGACTTAGAGCTGAAATGTCCCGGGCGTGAAACTAGGAACAAATATCTTAATGTATTCGAATATGTTAGACACCTCGCGCCAAGTTCCAGTGTTCCTTTCAGATGCAGTGGCCAAGGAACTTGGCTCATCCATCTTCATCTCAACACTTTTTGAGGCTGACGAACTTGGCTGCACTTTTTGCACCTCTGGTGTTTTTGTTCATATAAAGAGATTACGATAGTGATAGTGAATATCTGAAATATGTTTGTGTGCTAAAATAATATTTACCATTTTTTTTAACAATGCTCTAATTGAAGCAGCTGAAAGTGACAAGAAGTACCTCGAAGTCTGCTTTATTTGGGTTAGTCATAAACGGACAGATACCCAGAAATATTTGTTGGCGAGGTTTATAGTCGAAAAATTGGAGAGCGTCCGGATTGGATGAACTCCAATTGATTTGATTTGATTTTGGTTTTAGCGCCCCGTTCAACAGCAAGGCTAAATGAGACGTGGACCGACAGCTTAACGAGCTCCCACCGGGAATCAAACCCGAGTCTCCTACTCCCAAACACGAGTACCAAGGTTGCGAACTTTTCTTAAGAAAAAATCGGAACGGGACAATCAGTGTTTTGATCCCCCTCCGGAGAAGACTAAATGTACGGTGAGTCGTTGAACATAATCAGCTGAATTACACGAACCTGAATGAATGCGGTACCTTATTTTTTTTCACCTATTGCTCATCACTAGATATAAGCAATATGTGCAACAAATTTAAACCAAAACAACCGCAATTTATTTAATATAAACAAAATTTAGAGAGAAAACTACATAGATTTTTTTTTAAATTACAAATGAATGCATAACATTGTTAAGAAATTAACTAACTAACTAACTAACTAACTCTGTGGCCTATGGAACCCGGAGGTTCAGTGCCGCGTTCACAAAAGCTCTCCACTGACTTCTATCATTAGCTAATTGGATCCAGTTTCTACTTTGTATTCCTATCTCTGCGAGATCCATCTTAATATTATCCTCCCATCTGCGCCTAGGTCTTCCTAATGGTCGTTTTCCTATCGGTCTACCAGTCAAGACTTTGAAAGCGTTTCTACTTTCTTCCATTCTAGCTACATGACCTGCCCACCTAAGCCTCCTAGACTTGACGACCTTAACAATGTTGGGTAAACCGTATAAACTATGTAGTTCCTCGTTATGAAGCTTCCGCCATTCCCCATTCTCATTCCTCTTGGGTCCGAATATTCTTCTCAGGATCCTGTTCTCAAATACTTTCAGTCTATGTTCTTCCCTCAGAGTAAGCGACCATGTTTCGCAACCATACAGAACAACAGGCATGATTATCGTTTTATATATTTTAAGCTTCAAATTCCTCGACAGAATTCGCGACGACAAGAGATTTTGAACCGAATAGTAACACGAATTCCCTGCTTTTAGTCGACATTTAATTTCTTCGTGAATATGATTTTCGTCTGTTAATATTGATCCTAAATATTTGAAAGTATCCACTTTATCAAAAGTATTATTTAATATTTTAACGCATCCACAATTTGCCGTATTACGGTCCCGACGCACTTCCATGTATTTAGTTTTCTCTGCATTTACTTGTAAACCCATGTCCCTGCAAGCGTTTAATAATATCTCTGCATTTATTTCTACTGTTCTCCTATCATCCCCTATTAAATTTACATTATCAGCATATGCCATAACCTGGTGAATGCCGTTCAACTCTAGGCCCTGGGTGTTAAGAAATTACTGATAAAAAAGTATTACTAAAATGAAGTCTTATTCTTTGGATATCGTTGTATATACAACAAATTCAAATTAAAACAATTGTAACTTATTCAACATAAGAAAACTATATAAAATGTGTTTTTTTTTTTCAAATGAGTTCCTTTAAGGAATGACTGAAACAGACTATCAATTAAACAAGTCCTTTCATTGGCTATTCCCTTTGGGAATAGCTACAAATTAAAGACGAGCTGCTAACTATATTTTCATGAGTCAAAACCACAAGTTTGTTAAATTGATTCTATGTATAAAACTGTGCTCGTAAAAGAATAAGCTATTCCTTTATTTTTTTTAAAAAAATGGCCCAGTAAAATATTAACTTTGAAAATCGATAAATCGGGACAACCATGTGTCCGGTAGGGACGCGGGACAAATCAGTCAGAAATCGGTACAGTCCCGACAGAATCGGGACGGTTGGCAACCCTGGCGAGTACACTAATTGCTTGGCCATGAATGAGCTCATGAACCCCCGCAAGATGGTGCAGACAAACACAAGTATAATAAGTTAAAGAAAAAGTTACGAAGTTTGCGGGGTTGTGGATCGAGCGGACCATCGTAGGTGTGCTTTTTGTCATAAATATACGAATTTCTTTTTATGTTACTCTGTTATTCATTTAAAAACATTTAAAAAAAAAATACAGTTATTACTGTAAATTAACATATTTTAGGGCGTAAAGGGTAAAGTATCCTTTTATATTTTAGAAATCTGCCAATCTTATCTCCAGTTGCTGTTAACATTTTAACATTTCCCGCCAAGATGATCTGCATAACCTTTGCAAGCTCTTCACAAAAACTGATTCCTGTAATCTGAATAATCATAACCGTGGCCAATCTTTATGATTAACTCATAGGTGATGGGAGATAACGGTGCGTGTTTTTGTTCACCGGTTTACAATGTAACAGCTGTCGAACAAGTTCTTAAAGTTGAATCGCTTTCCTGTCCGCTCACTGCTTTCAATTCCCTCCTCCCCCTTCCTCCAGGGTCACAGCTGTATAGCTTTGCCACGTGGATTTATTTGCAATAAGACCAGCTGGTAGCCTGTGACGCTAAAGTGGTGGTAGATGGTTTTTGGGAGAGGCAAAAAAATTGGATAAAGCACGGGGAATCAAACAAGGTAGTGTTTGGTAAATGAACTTCGCGGACAACACTACAAAGAGTCAACATAAATAGAACGTGCGTGTATGAGTAACGTGAGACCGTCCGCCAGCTGGTCATCAACATACCTCATCAAGGGGGTAAAAACGTACATATATGGTCGTAAAAGTAATAGATTAGGCAGTGGTTCTCAACCTAATTCCTGTCACGACCCCATTTTATCACATCCTCCTGCCAGCAACCCCCTTATAATTCCCGGCTTGTAATAAGCTTGTACGGGATTTTTTAATATACAGTACCTATTGCTGGGATCTCAAGATATCTATCTATGTATTTTTATAATAGTAGAATTCATTTCTTGTATACTGTATAGTAGATACAGTAACTTCCCTAAAAGCGTATGGATTAAAACCAAACCTGGCCAGGTTATTTAAATTAGAAATATCGAATCCGATCTGTCATACTGTTTCAAAACGGAGACCGTTTGAAAATTTTAGAACTTCGTAACTCCCGTAATTATGGGTCATATGTAGGGTTTCCATACGTGTTTGTATTTTTGGGTCTCCTTGCCCGTATCTGTATCGTACAAAGCATGAAATAGGAAAATGTCCGTATTTGACAGATTTTGGAGCTGCCCGGAGTAGGGAATCTCTGGCGAAAAGAATTGTTTTCATTATGCAACTTATATTTTAGTTACCATTATTAAAGTAGTTTTTTTTTTTTTAAGTGTCTCATTTTTCTATTCCAGGGTTCTTTTGGTCAGATTTAATACACGTAATGTAATGGCATGATTTATTATATTTTTGTGTTAATGAAAAAATTACAAAATATGTTAGTTTCCAATAGTGTTTTAAGTATTACAGTAAACAATTGTGTGATATTCTGAAAAAGGTGATTTTTAGGTAAGAAATTTCAAAATATTTGTTCTGAATTTGGGCACCGTATTTTTGATGGGTCCTCATTGTTCGTATTTTGGATCAAAAAATTATGGCAACCCTAGTCATATGATAAAAAATAAAGTGATATCTAATTTTGTTTTTTGTTTTTTTTAATTTGACAGTTGTTAAAAAAAATACTGAGTATTTTAAAATGACTTGATAATGTGCATCACGAAGACTGAACCGGACATTGCCGCACAAGTATAATTACACCATGCTTAGGTATCTCATTCGCTTTCAATTTTAATTGTATTTCAATATGCAATTCTCATTAATTTCATATCGTACCTCTTTAATTTAAGTTGATTTTTAAACAACTCTGCATCTGTTGAAAATGTTCAGTAGACCTACTTTCTGTTTTTTCTTAACAGTAAGATTAAAAGTAAAAATATGCGTGTCAGAACAAAATTCAAAATAATATTTAAAAGTATTTTCCAGTATGTTTGTCAAAAAAAAAAAATATATATATATTTTAAAATGGTTATGTTACTTTTATATGTAACACTGAAATCTGTCAGCCTGTGTGTACAGACTCTTTCCGTCTCTTGGACAAAATTTTCGACAAACAAAAAAAAAAAAAAAAAAAAAAAAAATAGAATATAATAAATTATATTCAGACTCGTATCTTAAAAAGAAAATAATGTCTAGGGTAATTAACTTAATAAACAGGTTTATAACTCAGGATCTTATCTACATATGAAATCATAACACATGAGTTACCTCTATTAAAAGTTTATTTAGAAAATGTCGATAATTCTATGAAATATCTTTCTTTAAAAGTGCATGAGAATTACTGTTTGGTATTCTCTTCTCTAATTCCTTAATTATTCTCTAGTTTTAGAAAACTTAATAAAGCTAAGGTTTCTCTAATTATGTGCCTGTGGCAGACAGAAGGGTTAGCCCTCACTAAAAGCGTCCTCTGTCGACCTTAACTTATAAAGGGCATTGACTCACTACATCAAAAGCCCTGGCCTACGACCCTATTTCGTGTACTCCCTTAATTAGGAGATGCACTAGAAGGATATCTATCTAAATACTTATTATAGGGATAGGTAGGTAAGGAGAATGAGTTCGCCTTATAGTAGCGAAAGATCCTTAAATAGATCTGGCAGGTAAAGGTTAGATACGAACCATACTCCCTGAATTAGGAGATGTGATTCAAAAAAAAAAAAAAAATCTAAAAACTCTATCAGTAGCCTCTTACGAGTCCACTTCGAGGGATCGAACCCAGGAATCTGTGTTCAGAGTGTTCATAAAAACCTATTGTGTCCTGCAAGAGGAACAAATTACCTTATAACCGACCAAAACCGTATACAGCTTCAGTTTTGAACACGTACTCAAAAATTCTAGTATCTGGGAATTGTTAATCTAAATGCCATATCCACCTAAATATGGAATGTAGCATTTCAAGGATCAAATCCTGTCCCTATTCTACAGGGCCTAATTCCCTAGCAAAATTCTTTCTTGAATTGGTATAAGAATTATTTTTCTATATCCCTTCTTCTCACAGGACCTCATTTTAGTCCAAGAAAGAAGTCCCTTACAAATAAAAACCTACTAGAAGGTAGAACCTAATATAGCTCATGCCTTCTGCCCTATTTAAGACTCGGAGAACCTGACGAGTCTAAGCAAGACCACCGTAATACTCCCCCTCTCGAGTCAATTTCACTCGGTCTTATATACTGCTGAGAGAGTAGAAAAAATGAAAAAGAAATTTAAAAAACTATGGGAGAAGGAACTCCCAAAAGAGCTTTAAAAAAAAAAAAAAAAGTCGTTGCTGTCGCAAGTGTTTCCATCTAGTTAAGCTGAAATGTTATAGAGGCAAAAAATGTTTTTCAGACATAAATATATCAAATTGTAAATACACTTAACATATAATATTAATCTAAAATAGAAGTAAATAATATTAACCAGATCTGGCCAATTTCTTAACCTAATAATAATAATAACTTAAAATATATAATTCAATACCAATATACAGATATAAAACAATATATATATTTAAAAACATTATTTAAACATAAAAACCAGCAAGTGATCCAAAAGTGTCACTTGCATATCCGGCGTCTTTGCGAAAAAAGAAAAAGAAAAAATAATAGTGAGAGAGGGCCCACTTTTCATTTAAAGTTCAAAGTCTCTTTCAGTCTTTTTCTTAGCTATACAAGAAAGGAAAACTCTGACCCTTCTCACCGCACTGAAACACTTCACTTACACAAGTATTACACACGAAATTTACTTTTAAAAAATAATTTGAATTTTAATATTTTAGGCAATCATATGCCTCACTTTAGTGTCTCAAGTCCGGATCAGTTCAGATTTTTCATAACTTTCACTAAATATTTTAACACTGAATTAACACAATTATTTAATGTGGATAAATAAAAAATAATAAAACTGTTATTTCGGGTGGGTCGAGTATTGTGAGTCTTGAGTCTCTTACAGTCTTTTTCCTTAACTTTTAGAGCAAGGAAAAAATCTGACCACACTCCTCTTTTGCAATACACTATATTAATATATTCACCATTCTTGACACTGATTAATTCACTGTCACTTATAAAACATTAAATGAAAGCATTCTGTGGGCAAGCTTCACGCTTTCCGAATTCCAGTTTTAATGTCTCGATCAGTTTTTTTTTTTTTTAATTAATTAATAATTTTATAATCATAACACTAAATTATTTCGCGAGAAGAACTGTCTAATCCAGTGCGAAAAGGAAAAACAAAAATCACTTCACAATTGTCCTCATCTTGTGCATGGCTAGGTCGACTATCCGTAATCCAGGGGCTTAGGTTCGAGTCCTGACGATTATAGTTCAAGCTTACGTTTTACGCTGTTAACTGAGCAACGTAGAGACTCCCAATCAATTGTTTTCCCAGGGGTTTCGGGCAAAGATTCCAGATCTTCTCCATCAGTACATAAGTCAATATATTCCTCCACATTTTCGTTTAGATTCTCGTTACTGCAAGTAGGCACAACTTCCTGTGCTTTAGAGGAGGACGGGTTGAGCCTTTGAAATTCTCGAATCTCTTCCAGCGTGCAGTTTTCAAGATCAAAATGAGCCTTTTTACTTGTAGATGAAACCTCCGGAGTTGGGTCTCTCCTTCGTCGTTTTTGATTATTTCTATAACTGTCTATATAAAACAATAACTGCAATTCTAAGGGGTTTTTTGAGTTTGGTCTTGCGCTAGCGTAAACAGAGCGAGTAGACTTCGGAACTTTAAAATTATCAGACATCTCGAAAAAAGGAAGAAAATAAGTGTTTCCTCGATGAATCTCTCAGTAAAACTGGTCTAGCTAACAAAATGCTAAAAATGACTAGTTATAGTGTAGGCAATAAAGTAAAAAAAAAAAAAAAAAAAATAACAACAGTAGAACGGATGGCAGCTAATATACCACCTACTCCGGCCTACTAGCATAACATTTATTGAGAGGAAGGTCCTCATTGTAAAACCAAGCCTCTCAGACTACAGTATCCGAGGGTAAACGCAACTTCCCACCTCCTTTGTCTTCTTCTCCCTGCTGAGTTAATTCAAGAAAATATTCTGACTGGAGTTCTTTGATGGTTTGGCAGAATGACGGAGCATGGAAAATTGGTTTCATAAAATCGGCATTGGTCTTTACTATCCTGCCTGTCCACACATTTTTTACAAGATACGTAATTGGAGCCTTCTGTTCAATAAGCTCCCACGGTCCATTGTATCTGTTCCTCAATGAGGCAGAAACTTTCTGCGTAGGGTCAGATATTCTTATTACACGTAACCAAACCTTATCATTTAACTTGAATGGATTCCTTCTTCTTCCCTTGTCGTATATTCGCTTATATTGAGCGTGTTTTCTCTTCTGTACTTTATTTGCTATATCCAGTGCTGTTTCGATTCTCTGTTTCATTGTTTTAACATATTTTGAGCAAATTTCGTCTTCACTCCGTAGATTTGTAATTCCCTCTTTTTCCTCTCTTTTCCCCAAAAGAGGATGTTTCAGATCACGGGCGAATTGAAGGAAAAATGGGGAGTAGCCTGTAGAACTACAAACTCTGGAATTCATAGAGAACTCAATCGTTTTTAGGTTTTCCACCCAGCATTCATGCTTCTTCGAGTAAATTCCCAAGATAGTCTTGAGATCTTTAATGATTTTCTCAGCTTTGTTACTCTTAGCCCTATATGCGCTTATATAACTGTATTTAGCTTGGATAGCAGAGAGAGCCTCCTTCCATACGCCACTGGTGAAGATAGAGTGATTGTCACTCACGATAAAAGAGTAATATCCGAATTCGTTAAAAAAGTTCATCAGACATGAAATCATAATTTTCGAAGTAAGTTTTCGAACTGGATAAAATTTTACAAAACGAGAGAAGGAATCCACAAGTACGAAACAGTACCTGTACCCTCCTATTTTCGATTTTGTAACAGGCCCTAGATTATCTATATAAAGTTGGATCCCAGGCTGAGTTACTAACGAGCTCTCCATCACTCCAAATCTTGTATTTATGTTTTCCTTAAAAACTGAACAAGGAACACAGCTCCTGACCATCTGAAAAATGTCCTTCCTCATATCTTGCCAATAAAAACTTTGCTTTATTTGTCTAAGCGTTTCCGCATAGGATGGATGGCCTGACTCTTGGGCTATATGGGCTGCATAACAAACTGAGGCCCGCAGATCCATCGGCACCCATGTGACATTTTTCTCCCCTTCCTTAGAAGGAAATCTTCTCATAAGAATATTATCAGGAGAAAAATAGGTTTGTCGATCGAGCCTCCTGAATTTCTGCTCCTGCTTCTTCGAAACTCTTAATAATTCCCCGTTCTTATATTGTATCAACTTGCTAAGAAATTTGTCTTCCCTCTGAAGTTTTCTAATAGCTTCAGTATTATTTAGGTCAAACAGAGATTCTCCCTCTTTTTTCATTTCTCCTTGTTCTTGCATTAGCATACAAAATGGAAGATTCATAAGTAATTCTCTCTTCTCCTGAGAGGAGATGGGGACTATTGCTCTACTACTAATTTTCCCCGTCTTTTTCTTCTTTTTAATTTCTTGTTTGATATTCTTTACAGCCTTACTGCTGTCATAGTCGATAATCATAAGCTCCGTTGGTGGTAAATCATTAATATCTATTAACTGTCCTCCTTTGGTTTGTATTTTCAAAAACCCTGTGTCATTCCCCTCGATAGGAATAGTATCATCTGTAGATATAGTATCAAAAAATTCGGGGTCTTCAGTATGTCCTGACTCGATTCTCGAGAGGAAATCCACGGCGTTGGTACGTCCCGATATAAAATGTAAGATTACTGGAAATCTTAAGATCCTTGCTATCCAACGTGCCAACAAGGGTGCTACTTTTGTTGATCTTAAAATAGAAAGTAATGGGCGGTGATCCGTATACACATGAATCTCTGGTGTGTGGACTAAATAAATCTCAAATTGTTCAAGTGCTGTTACCAATGCAAGAATTTCTAAATAAGTTGACGAGTATTTACTTTGAGTTGGAGAGAGTTTACGCGACCCGAAAGCAACGACAGACAGCTTTCCTTTTTCATCCTTTTGACATAATGTATATCCCGAGGCTATGGCAGAGCCATCTGTAAATAAGTGGTAAGGCTCATTGAGCCTTGGAAGAAGTAATTGCTGGTCCTCTAAAAGTAAATCCTTTAATTTCTGTAGCGCTTCGTCATGAACTCTGGTCCATACGAACGGAGTATTTTGCTTCAATAATGAAGTAAGAGGAGCAATATGATGGGCCATATTCTTAATTCTTGAGTGAAAAAATTGAAAATATCCCAGAAGCGATTGTAACTGTTTAACATTCTTAGGACGAGAAAATTGCTTAGCCATACGCAGCTTTTCTTCTGTACAACTGATTCTATTCGGTGTAATTTTATAACCACGAAATTCAAGCTCTTGAGTAAGTAAAACAGCCTTGTGTGGACTTAACGTTAGGCCAGCTTTATTTATACGCTCCAACGTTTGATCTAAAATCTCAATTTGTTCTTCAGGGGATTCAGTAAATATAATTACGTCATCATAGTAACAGATTACTTTAGTTAAGTATAGATCCCCTAAGACTTGTTGCATCAATCTTGCTAAGCTAAATGGAAGATTTTTGAGGCCATATGCCCCTTTTTTGAATCTATATATACCTTTGTGGGTATTAAAAGCAGTATAATCTCGACATTGCGGGGCTATACTGATTTGTCCGAAAGCGTTCCTGACATCGATTAAGGAAAACCAAGAACTCCCCCCTAAGTAAGATAAGGCTTCAGGTATGCTGGGCAATGCAAAACTCTCATTTTCCGTCATGAGGTTGGTCCGCCTCGAGTCGAGTATAAGTTTCCACGATCCATCTTTCTTTTTGTGCAAGATAGGTGCGCTCACGTATGGCGAATTACATTTCTCTATCTGACCGTCCTCTTCCATTTTATCCAATAAATCAGACATTATTTTCCTTTTCTCATGAGTCAGGGGGCGCACTTTTGAGAAGAAAGGACGGGGGTCCCTCACGTTTATATAATGTTCAATTAAATGAGTTAGACCTGGTTTGTCTGAAAATACTTCTTTATTTTTCAAAATGACCTGTTTAAGTTTTTGTTTCAAGTTTCCTTCTACAGCAACTTTTTGTAACATCATTTCTACAGCGTCGAGCTGTCTGGTCTCAATAGTAGCCACTTCTATGCTATCACTGTCTTCCTCTTTTATGGGTGTGTCAAACCGGCGAAGGGGAAGCTGTCCCTCGTCAATGAACCATCCCTTTTGGCCTATGGATTAGTGCTATTTTTGATTTTAAAAGGAAATCCCGGCCACAAATGACGTTTTTCAACAAGTTGTCCAGTACAAAAAAGCGTTGCATAACTGTAATGCCATAAAAATTTATTTGGACTAAAATACTAAAATTCGCAGTTGTGCATCCTTTAGCTAAGGAGAGGCTTATTTTTTCTTTCTTTATTGTATAGCCGAATTGTCTCCATTTTTCCGCTAGCTTACTATCGACAAAAGAATGTGTACTCCCAGTGTCCAGCATTATGGAGCATGTACTACCTGCTATTGTAGCGTTTATGACGGGCTCTGTTTGATTCTTTCGGTTTTTCCCTCCATGCGCTGCACTAAAAAAGGACAGTTTCTCTTGCCGTTCCCTTTTGTTCTAGTTTTTTGTTTACTCCCAAGATTTTGAGAACTCACTCCTTTTTGGCAGTTAAGAGGGCTATTTCCTTTTGTATTCGGCTCACCGTTGTACCTCTTTCCTTCTTCCTTAACCTGTATATTCGCACTTCCTCCCACTACGAGCGTTTGAAGAGTTTGTCCCAGGAAGGGTTGTCTCCCCCCGCTTGTCTGTATTTACGTTCCTCCTGCCTCGTGTCCTCTTTCGTAATTCTTTAACGGGTTCTTGCCTTCTCTCCTTTTCCTCTTTTGTTGGGTGTATAAAATTGGTTATTCTATCTTCCCACGCAAATTTCCAACCCCCTTTGGCTAAGTGCAGTTCAATATTTGCTTTCCTTAAGAAATCACTTCCCATAACTACACCCAGATTCATTTTAGGAATGCAATAAAATTTATGAGAGAATGACTTCTTCATGAAAAACCTTGGGTAAACTACTTGATTTGAAACGGTGTGACCTGTGGCTAGTGAGATCTTTTCTCTTACTTTTTCAGTCTTAGCACCCTTTCTTATCCAATCCTGTGCTATATCCTCCGATACAATGCTGATATACGAGCCAGAATCAAGGTAGCAATCTGTGGCTTGTTTATAGAAAAATGCGTATGCGTAAGGAGGTATATTTTTGCCGTATGCAAATCTTCTAACATGATTCCGAGTAGCAGCAACTATTGTTTCTCTCTTGTTTCCCTTTTGCTCTTTTTGTGATCTGCATTGGGCCTGAGAGTGGCCGAACTTAGAACACGCGTAACACCTAATTTTATTTCTCTTCCCCATACTATTATTTTCTTTTACTATATTTCTGCGACGAAAATATGCGGGATCCAAAGCCTCCGATTTTATGTTCGGTACGCTATCTAATTCTTGTTCTTTCCTAGAGACTGCTGCAAGTTCCGATCGTTTTCCCTCGAGTTCTTGTTGCCTTACATAATTAAGCTCTTCTAATAAATATGATTGTATTTTAAGGGCGTATGCCTCAAAATCTTTTAATGTCAAAAATTCCTTTTCGTGCAAATACAATCTGTACTTGGGGTGAGCTTTGCTTAGAATTCTTTTAATTTGTTCTTGTTCACTCGGAGGGTTTTGTAGTCGAGAGAATAACAAAGACATGTCCCTTATGAATTTGGCTAGTGATTCGCTTGGGGTCTGAATTTTCTTATTAATTTCATCTTCAAATTCTGATTGATAGTTGAAACTGTAGTATTCCTGAATGAAACTGTTTTTGAATTCCGAGAAATTAGCAAAAGGCGATTTGAAATTAAACCAGTTTCTACTGTCGCCATATAACAAATGTGGAACTAACTTTTCCAAAATAGTTTCCAAAGAAACATTTCTCCTCTTAGAGTAGTCGTCGATAGAGTCAAGGAAGCTAAAAGGGCATTGCTTCGAATCTCCGCTAAAACGAGGTAGTTCAATTTTTACGTCCTCGGGGACGGTCCAGCACGAACAATTTTGCTTTTCTACGTTTACATTATTGCGACTTTGCTGTTCTTGCTCTTTACTATTTCCAGTTCTCGGTCTACCCAATTTTATTAATTCTAAAATCTGTTCAACAGTTACGTCTTCTGTTTCTGATAAATTTAAGGCCTCCTTTAAAGTCTGCAGATCCACTGTAGTCGCCATTTCTGTTTTCTTTCCGGATCTAAGTTTCATATAAAACTCTTGTTATGATTTCATATACCGGACGAAAGCCCACATATGTTTGTCGAAAAAAAAAATTTTAAATGGTTATGTTACTTTTATATGTAACACTGAAATCTGTCAGCCTGTGTGTACAGACTCTTTCCGTCTCTTGGACAAAATTTTCGACAAACAAAAAAAAAAAAAAAAAAATAGAATATAATAAATTATATTCAGACTCGTATCTTAAAAAGAAAATAATGTCTAGGGTAATTAACTTAATAAACAGGTTTATAACTCAGGATCTTATCTACATATGAAATCATAACACATGAGTTACCTCTATTAAAAGTTTATTTAGAAAATGTCGATAATTCTATGAAATATCTTTCTTTAAAAGTGCATGAGAATTACTGTTTGGTATTCTCTTCTCTAATTCCTTAATTATTCTCTAGTTTTAGAAAACTTAATAAAGCTAAGGTTTCTCTAATTATGTGCCTGTGGCAGACAGAAGGGTTAGCCCTCACTAAAAGCGTCCTCTGTCGACCTTAACTTATAAAGGGCATTGACTCACTACATCAAAAGCCCTGGCCTACGACCCTATTTCGTGTACTCCCTTAATTAGGAGATGCACTAGAAGGATATCTATCTAAATACTTATTATAGGGATAGGTAGGTAAGGAGAATGAGTTCGCCTTATAGTAGCGAAAGATCCTTAAATAGATCTGGCAGGTAAAGGTTAGATACGAACCATACTCCCTGAATTAGGAGATGTGATTCAAAAAAAAAAAAATCTAAAAACTCTATCAGTAGCCTCTTACGAGTCCACTTCGAGGGATCGAACCCAGGAATCTGTGTTCAGAGTGTTCATAAAAACCTATTGTGTCCTGCAAGAGGAACAAATTACCTTATAACCGACCAAAACCGTATACAGCTTCAGTTTTGAACACGTACTCAAAAATTCTAGTATCTGGGAATTGTTAATCTAAATGCCATATCCACCTAAATATGGAATGTAGCATTTCAAGGATCAAATCCTGTCCCTATTCTACAGGGCCTAATTCCCTAGCAAAATTCTTTCTTGAATTGGTATAAGAATTATTTTTCTATATCCCTTCTTCTCACAGGACCTCATTTTAGTCCAAGAAAGAAGTCCCTTACAAATAAAAACCTACTAGAAGGTAGAACCTAATATAGCTCATGCCTTCTGCCCTATTTAAGACTCGGAGAACCTGACGAGTCTAAGCAAGACCACCGTAATACTCCCCCTCTCGAGTCAATTTCACTCGGTCTTATATACTGCTGAGAGAGTAGAAAAAATGAAAAAGAAATTTAAAAAACTATGGGAGAAGGAACTCCCAAAAGAGCTTTAAAAAAAAAAAAAAAAGTCGTTGCTGTCGCAAGTGTTTCCATCTAGTTAAGCTGAAATGTTATAGAGGCAAAAAATGTTTTTCAGACATAAATATATCAAATTGTAAATACACTTAACATATAATATTAATCTAAAATAGAAGTAAATAATATTAACCAGATCTGGCCAATTTCTTAACCTAATAATAATAATAACTTAAAATATATAATTCAATACCAATATACAGATATAAAACAATATATATATTTAAAAACATTATTTAAACATAAAAACCAGCAAGTGATCCAAAAGTGTCACTTGCAAGTATTAGATTCTAATTATATTTACCTCTTTCTCTTATCATCGCGACCCGCAGCTTAAGAAACCCTGGATTAGGGGTTAGTGTTGCTAATTCAAAACATAACATAATAGGAAGTTAGACCTACTTTTTAAAGTTTATATCCTAGTGTTCTACCACTAATAGCTGGTGTTTTGACCGAAAATGAATAAAAATTCCAGATATTTCGGTCCTCAGCGAACTTCCTGTTATTGCGGGCGTCTTTGGTGCGTGAGTTTCCGGGGTTGATTGCCGGTGGATTAACATTGAAATTCGAACGTATGACGGTGGTTCGGAACTTCGAATTTCACTTTAAACTGTAGGGTCACGTCTTACATAGCCGGGATAGTAAACTTTATTCCAAACCAACTAGTCAAAATTTTAATATTTATCCCACACATTTCACAACTCTTCCTAAAAAAATTAATATGATTCAAAGGCGTAGCCAGGGAGTAGAAGTGGAGTGGATCAAGTGAATCAAGATTTGAGTGGGTCAGTGGATCAATAAGATCTCACCCACTGAGACCCACCACTCACCATGACCCAATCTGATCCACTAACCTACTCTAATCAGTGCATTGTAGACAGCATCTTCCGAACACTGGTGAATTTGTCTACATTTTACTTTCAAGGTCTCCATTTTTCTTCCTTTTTTTTTTATTTGTTTCTGTTTACTTACCTGAGATGGGCATATGTAAGTTGAAAAAGAACTTCAGACACTTTTGGATATTGATATTTGTAATTGTAATAATAGGACTTACCAAGGGTGCCCATGTTGTGATTTCCAAGAAAGGCAAGTATAAGCGACGTTTCAAATATAGGTTCAAATTTTGCTGTAATTTATGTAAAAATTCTGTTGGGTTTTCGATATTCTGAAGTACAATTTCCTCTAGGGGGGGGAGATCGCCCGACCTTGCCCTCCCCCTGATGGGCACCCTTGGGACTTACTACTTGGCTTTCAAGACACAGTCGAATTTTACACTGTTTTTTTTTTCTTTACTTTGCCTAAGACACAAATTCCATCCTATTTTCCACTGAAAAGCATCTGTAATTCAACAAGCAAATAATTATAGGCTATATGATAATTAAATTGATATTCATCGTAATATAGCCCATGACAATCACTTCGCCATTTTATATCGTAAAGATCAGATGCACCCGGTATTGTAAGAGAGCGGTGCTTGAGCGATTGACCGTAGAAATTCGAACCGCGATTAGTAATAATTTCACAGTCTTCTTTTATTACACATGTAAACTCTTTATTCAGTAGAGAGGGGGAGGGCATGAATCATGGATCAGAGTTAATGACAATGGGTTTTGGTGGGTGGTGGGTCAAGTTTTCATTGATCTACGTCATCAGTGTTGCCAACTTTTCGTAAGAGAGAATAGGTGTTGGATCCCCCATCCTCGCGGAGACGATTCCGCGTACAGCGAGATATTGAAAACAATATAAATACCCAGCTGAATAACACGAACCTGCTCATCCTATGTATAAGCAATATATGTAACAAATTCAAACCAAAACAACTGCAATTTATTTAGTATAAACAAAGTTTAGATAGAAAACTATTCCTTTGTAAAAATGGCTCAGTAAAATATTAATTAACTTTAAAAATCGATAAATCGGGACAATATGCGTCCCGACGAGTGTCCGTCCGGTCGGAACACGGAACAAATAAGTCAAAAAACGGTACAGCCCCGACAGAATCGGGACGATTGGCACCCTTGCACGCCATCTCTGCCGGAGGAAACAAAACTCCAGACCCTCCCGAAAATTAAGTGGAAAGGAAAGAATACGGTGTAATACCTATAGACAAGTATATAACAATTTTGACATTAAATTTTAGAAGTGATTTTCTTACAGCAACAAGTTTAAGGTTTATAATAGTGCTGTCGAAATCGGTTTTTGAAAAACCCGAAAACCGGTTTTTGAAAAAAGTGAAATTTCATAAAACCGAAATGTCGGTTTTGAAAACCGCTTTTTTGGTTTCGGTTTTGAAAACCGCATTTGCGGTTTCGGTTTTGAAAACCGCATTTGAGGTTTCGGTTTTGAAAACCGCATTTGCGGTTTTCGGTTTTCAGAAAATCGGTTTTCTCAAAAACCGAAAACCGCAAATGTCACAAAAATCCAGCAGCACTAGTTTATAAAGGAAATTTGTTTGTGTGTGTGTGTGAATTTTCTCGTAAACTACTAATGAGCATTACATCGATTCGTATGTCTCATCTTTGTACTTTTTTTTGATTCGTTATACGTGAATACTGTTGAAGATTTTAAAGGAGTTCGGTTGATTAAACCCTTTTCATACATTTACTCTGTCCATGTGCCCGTTTGTTCGCGAAACCAAAAATTGTGTGTCCGAAACACACAACACGCACAAATCGGAAGCTCTACTTGATGGATCACCATCGATTTAGGCCGGAATGTAGAGGACGTATAGGTAGGAATCGTGTTTTTTGATGCAGGTGATCCATCCGCCGGAAGTGGTGGATATTAACTATTTCCGGTTTCTAACGTTGATCACTATAGAGCATAAACGGAAATAGATAGCGAGAAGCGGCTTCGTGTAATCAATTAAGCCTCCCAAGAATTCATTTCATCTCCATCCTTAACCCTACTAAAACCGGAAGTGATAAAAATTCATAACTTCCGGTTTCATATAGAGCAGAAATGATAAGTACGGGGGAGGATCAGAAACTAATTACAAGGCCGACATTTCTGGAATTTCGTCTGTTATAGAGGAATGAGGAGTGTGCAGTAATTGTAATACATGGAGTTAGCAACTGTACAGTTTCAGCCACCCACCATATACGTCGCTAGTTGTAAGTAAATACAAATGGCGACCCGTTTGGAAAACTGGTCTCGCGAAGAAGTCCGCTCAGTTATTCGATTTCTGTGGGCGAAACATGTAACCTAGGCAAAAATTCACTGGCAGCTGGTAGAAGCTGATTCAGGAAGGATCACGTTACGGCATCTAATAACAGAAGTAGGAATATCGTTCAGAAGCGTTCGTCACATTGTGCACAATATTCTGCAGTGTCGGAAAGTTTGTTCCCAATGGGTCCCACGCAACCTGTCCAGCCAACACAAGAAGAAGTGCATGGGGACACGTCTGTAAATTTTGTAACAATTTTCCACGGAAGGGAACCAAACATGGATCCACCGTTACAACTTCAGCAATAAGCGGTCATCAAAGGAGCGGAAACACTCCTCGTCCTCAAGAACAAAGAAGTTTAAGGTGACACCACGTGCCGGGAAGGTGAAGGCCACAGTGCTCTGGGACAGCGCCGATGTCATACTCGTGAAGGTTTCGGAAGGAAGGCCCACAATGACCGCTGAACGATGCTGTGAGACCTTGACACGATTATGCGAAACAATCAACATGAAATGGCTCGGACTTCTGACCGAGGATGTCATCTTCCTTCACGACAACATGCACCTGCATACAACCCAGAAGATCACCGCACAATTCCGCAGCTGGGACATCATCGACCTACCATCCTTATAACTTGGACCTCGCTCCAAGCGACTTTCAGCTGTTCCCGCATTTGAAGAAGCACCTAGGAAGCTGTCGCTTCGCTTCAAATGAGGAGGTGAAACATTTCGTGACAACGTGACTGAACACGAAAGGACAGGATTTTTATCAGGAGGAATCCTTCAAACTTATCCCACGATGCGATAATTGCATCAACCGATATAGAGACTATGTCGCGAAACCACCTAATGTATGTACTATCTGTTGTCTGTATTGGTTGTATGAAATAATATATACTGTACATGTTTCATTGTAGGCTTTGTAACCTTACTTTCTGATCTTCCCTTGTAATAGTGAGAACTACCTTTTCTTGAAATCGATATGGCATTCTAAGAATGGGCCCCATCATGTCTTTTAACTTTTATTCAAAAGGCAAGTGGCATAATTTAACAACTTCCGGTTGCCGTTGATCGCTATAGAGTAAAACAGGTAATACATAGCGAGACGCTTTTTTTTTTTTTTTTTTTTTTTTTTTTGTCTATAAGAACAAAATTACTCAATATTTCTAAGACACAAAAGAAAGTTATAGAAGTTTGAGAATTTCTGTGCTTTATGGGGAGATTACAAAGTTGCTGAAACGTTCAAGGCTACTGTAAAATACTAACTCTGTTGATCCTCTCCTAAAACCTCATTTATGTCCAAGCTTCTTAGAATCCCATTGTATTACTCTTGCTATAACTATTATTATATATTTCTCCGTATCATTAAATGCAGCAATAATAACCTTTTGCAAGATTATTTCCTCTGTAACAAAAACTTCCTTTTTATCCACACTTGGTACACAAGTTCCGTAAAACATTCAGAGATAAGAAAGGAAAAAGGGACAGTTGAATAAATACTTACGTTCTTTCCTTTCGGAGCCTCTTCTGACGTGCTTATGATAGTCTTTTGTTTAATGGCTCTACTAGAGCCATCTCGTGGTCATAAATCTCGCACCAAGGAAAGTACCTGTTAATGTCCACTGTTTCCATCAAATAAAATTGTAGCAGTTCGTGTTTAGCGTTCTCAAGAGGGGGCATTTGGAGCAACTTTTTCAAGCAGATAACAAAAGAAGAACGATGCACACACACATCACCAGTTGCACGAGAAAAACGTTTTATTTATTTTCCGTTTTTTTTTTCCTGCATTAAATGCTAGTTACTATTTCATGTAGAAACATGATTAAAAACTATAAAATTTAGATTTGCATTAAGGAACGAGATCTCTTGCGGATCAACTGATGTATCTCGAAAAGCAGAATCATTTATAAGCGTTATTTTGGTGTGGTGCTGCTTTCGTGTTGGTACTCTAAATGTAACATAATGAAAATATCTCGTACGTTATTTTTTTTTTTAAATTAATATTTACATATTCATATTTTTATGTGGATGGAAATTCTAAAACACTCTTCAGGCACGTAGCCAGGATTTCGTAATAGGGGGGGGGGGTCCGAGACATGAAGTACTGTGGTTATCACACCAGAGTTCGATTATTCTATACTATTTTACTGGTAACATATATTGATTCGTTTAGTCAGGATTTCGTAATGAGGGGGGGGGGGAGTTTGACATGAAATATTTTTGTTATAACACCAGGGGCTTGATCAATTTAAACTATTTTACTAGCAACATATATTAGTTTGTTAAGACTTTAAAATTAGGACATGTTAGTAAGTATTTTAGTAACAAACTATGGAGAAATCTGGAATAAAAGAATATTAAAAAAAAAAAGATTTGAAATGAAAATGAAATGAAATCTTTAAGTTTTACGTCCCACGATTATGCCGGTTAGGCTAAAGGAGATGTTGATGATGAGAGATGAGTGAAATGATGGAAGGAAGAAAGTGGGAGGAAACGGGAGAACCCTGAGAAAACCCACCAGCACGGTGTTTGTCCACCACAAAGTCCACACGGCGCGAGCTAGTATCGAACCAGGGAACCCAAGAACCGGAAGTGAACTCTCTACCACTGAGCCACCGCGCCCCCCCCCAAAAAAAAGAGAGATTTAAAAAAAGATTTTACAATATCTACGTTCCTTCTGTTCATCCAAATACAACAATTTTCCTTTCATTATGACCTCAACTACTATAAAAACTACATATTCAATAATGTTTTGTAAAATATTTTACAATATCTGCGTTTCTTTCTTTGTTGATTTAATGTTAACAGAACTTGCTTTCTACATTTTTTTTTTTTTTTTGTTTTGTTTTCATTATTCCGCCAACTACTGTCTGTCCCAAATGACAAGTTAAATGATCAGTGGAAAACTGTTTCCGAAATAACATGTTTGATACTGCTGAGAAGCGATGATGAAAAATTATTTTTATTTTTAGCTTTTTTAATTTTTAACGCTGATTCTTCCTATTTCTTGTTTCTTTTTGTTTCATCCTTCCTTAATTCTTTTTATTTCTGGTCTCGAAGGGGGGGGCTCCGGACCCCCCGGACCCACCCCTTGGCTACGTGCCTGCACTCTTGGACACTTAAAACATGTCCAGAGATGAGAAATACACAAAATCGACAGATGGCATTCAGTGGTGTATGAGGAAAGATTTCACACTGCAATTCGTGGAAAGTCTGTAACCTTCCTTGAGCGACATTTGCTCGAGCATTGTCGTGCAAGATGATCACACCTTGAATTATGAATATTTCTTGCGATACTTGAGAGCAAAATTGTGGTGCATTTCGTGCATTCCAACACTAATTCATGCAAAGTCTGCAATGTTCCTTGAGCGACATTTGCGCATGCATTGTCTTGCAAAATGATCACACAATGAATTTTGAATATTTCTTGATACCTGAGAGCAGAGTTGTGGGGCATTTCGTGCATTTCAGCACTAATTTGTGCAAGGCCTGCAAAGTTCTTTGAACGACACTTGCACATGTATTGTCGTGCAAAATGAGGACACCATGAGTTTTGAATATTTCTTGATACCTGAGAACCGTGCCGTGCCGTGCCGTGCCGTGGAAAATCAGAACCAGGGGCGAGAATATACGAGACACCCCATAAATATAATTTCAAGTATTTCTTCCTCTCTTTTCCCCTTTTTTCTCTCCCGAATTTTGCGCCCCCTTACTTCGGCGCCCAGTTCCGCCGCCCCACTCACCCCACCCCCTCGGCACGGTACTGCCTGAGGGCAGAGTTGTAGTGCAGTTCGTGCATTTCAGCACTAATTCGTGGAAAGTCTGCAACGTTCTTTGAGCGCCATTTGCGCATGCATTGTCGTGCGAAATGAAGACACAATGGGTTTTGAATATTTCTTGATACTTGAGAGCATTGCGATGCATTTCATGAATTTGAGCACTGTAAAGATCCGCAGAAATGGTTTTACCTCAGCAATGAAACACATGATGGACCAACTGCACCAACTGCACCATACCAGGAACATCTAAAATTTAGAAAACTGCCTAGTCTCAGCAGGCTACTCCTTCGGGGCCTCACCATACCAACAATATGTGAAACGGATTCGAAATGTTCTAGGTTCCCTCACACAACAATGCAGAGATCCTCATGTCATTTTTGGGTGCTGTTCCGTTCTGTTCCGTTGACAGTCTGCTGAACTGCCAACGTTGCTTTGTCATTTATCTCAGAACGCCTTACCAGTGTAGATCCCTAACGACCGATACTACTGGAAAAATTTCACGATTTTAGACTGAAAACTACCTATTTCTAATAATTCCCTTTCTTTCCATTTTTCCACATCTTTAGTCATAACAAAGTTGGCATATTGGTCCTGAACTTTTGATACACCCTGTGTAGTATATTGCAAGACAGGTGCCAAATCTAGGGGGACCTAGGAGGCATGTGCTTTCCAAAAGTTTGATAGGCTCCGAATCTGGATACCAGTATTTGGATCTTGCATGGATATCACTCATAAAGTGTTTCGTGTCGAGTATGGGGCAGAAACATTGACATTACACAAAAATTATGAGAAACGACTAAAAGCTTTCGAAATGTGAGTGTGGAGAAGAATCGAGAGAGAGTTGAGTTGAGTTGATTTTGGGTTTAACGTCCCGTTCAGCAGCGAGGCTATATGAGACGTGGACCTACTGATTAACGTGGAATCCGAACCACATGAACTCCCGCCGGGATCGAACCCGGGTCTCCCACGCCAAAGGCGCGTACGCTAACCGCTTAGCCACGGAGGAGCTCATGAATCGAGTGTAACACAAATGAGAGAGTATTAGAAATGGTGGGGAAGAAAAGATAAATTAGAATACTATTCGGAAGAGAAAAAGAAACGAGTTGGAACATGGACAAAGTAGGAATCGTATCATGAGGAACGTGCTAGAGGGTACGGTGGTAGGAAAAAGTGGGAGAAGGTGAAGGAGACTACAATTGATGGACAGTATCAAAACAAAAAAAAAATGTACGTGAAGAGGAAGAGGTTGGCAGAAGACCGTGGAACACGGAAGCTTCTCAGTTGCAGCAAATAACCTGCCAGTAATGGCAGAATACCCATGAAGATGATGATAATGATCATAATAAGGCACTTTATCAGTGTGAAGTCCTAACGGGCTGATGCGTTTTAAAAACAATTCTCGATTTCAGACTGAAAACCATTTATTTTCACTAACATGTCTCTTTTTCTCATTTTTCCATATCTTTAGTCATAACAGTCGCCCTATGGCCCTGGACTTTTGATGCACCCTGTATAGTATATTGAAGCACAAGCGCCGATTCTTCGGAGATCAAGAGGGCCTGTGCTTCCCGAAAATTTGTTAGATCCTGGATCTGGATCTCTGCACCTATATCTAACAACGAAACAAACACACCGGAAGGCGCCCCCGCTCTCCTCCCCCAAAAAGATAGATAAATCTACGCCACTGTATTGCAGTATTCCATCGCTAGATTTCACTGCATTTAATGCTCAATCTGAGTATGCATTAACAGTAATCAATTTTATAGAGTATATCTATTCATTTTAGTCTTCACCTGCTCCCTCCCATTTTGACTCGCTTCACTTGTATCGGATGTGCAGCGTGCATTTGACAATTTGGTGTCATCCACAAAATGCAATTCCCGCTCTCCTAACTCCTTTGATCACTATAGCATAGCCATTTTAGTAGTATTATTACGAGAAACGCATAAACTAGCGCTGTACATTCATATATACACAACGTGTAATTAGGTGTATTTTGTTGTCGACATTCTGTTCTGGCTCTCGTGATATATGAAGCATTCAGCAGAAACATTCGCAAGGTTGCCAAACTTCCGTGCTCAGCTATTCACTAATATGCTTTATACGATACATTGGTTATCAGTTTATCTGTTATAACAAGTGAGTTTGTTCCATATTGTGAGAGTAAAGCAGGATACCAAAGTACGCAAATTCAATATAGAAACTGAAAGCAGTAGATCTATGACTTATGGTTAATTGATTGGATCAGACATGGACATTCGATTGGGCAGAAAAAGTGCAAATCGGTGGTCTTAATCTAGTTCCAGTGACTTGCTCGTAGAACCATTAGATTAACGTTCAAGGACAAAAATGCATTTCTAATAAGTTTAATAATATTCGCAGAAACTTATAATAATGTAGATATCGAAGAATAAAATTATCACTTAAAATTTATGAATAAATTTTTAAAAAATGAATTTTAAAACAACTTCATTATAACTGTGTAGTATTTATTGAGGCCGCTCAAATTCGAGAAAAAGAAGGTTTACATTGCCATCTACAAATGTCTCATTTCAAAAAATGAGTAATGATATGGCAGAAAGGAAGAAAATTTATGAATAATGACGTTATACTAAAAGTAAGGAAAGAATTAAAATTGTGAATAATGGTGTTAAACTAAAAGTAAGGAAAGAATGAAAAATGTGAATAATTATGTTAAAGTAAAAGTAAAGAAAGAATGAATCTTGTGAGTAATGATTTTAAACTAAAAGTAAAAAAAGAATGAATGTTGTGAGTAATGATTTTAAACTAAAAGTAAAAAAAAAGAATGAATCTTGTGAGTAATGATTTTAAACTAAAATTAAAAAAAAGAATGAATCTTGTGAGTAATGATTTTAAACTAAAATTAAAAAAAAAGAATCTTGTGAGTACTGATTTTAAACTAAAAGTAAAAAAAAGAATGAATCTTGTGAGTAATGATTTTAAACTAAAAGTAAAAAAAGAATGAATCTTGTGAGTAATGATTTTAAACTAAAAGTAAAAAAAAAGAATGAATCTTGTGAGTAATGATTTTAAACTAAAATTTAAAAAAACGAATGAATCTTGTGAGTAATGATTTTAAACTAAAAGTAAAAAAAAAGAATCTTGTGAGTACTGATTTTAAACTAAAAGTAAAAAAAAGAATGAATCTTGTGAGTTGCGTAATGATGTTAAATTAAAAGCAAAAAAAAAAAAAGAATGAATCTTGTGAGTAATGATTTTAAACTAAAAGTAAAAAAAAATGAATCTTGTGAGTAATGATTTTAAACTAAAAGTAAAAAAAATGAATCTTGTGAGTAATTATTTTAAACTAAAAGTAAAAAAAGAATGAATCTTGTGAGTAATGATTTTAAACTAAAAGTAAAAAAAAGAATGAATGTTGTGAGTAATGATTTTAAACTATAAGTAAAAAAAAAGAATGAATCTTGTGAGTAATGATTTTAAACTAAAAGTAAAAAAAAGAATGAATCTTGTGAGTAATGATTTTAAACTAAAAGTAAAAAAGAGAATGAATCTTGTGAGTAATGATTTTAAACTAAAATTAAAAAAAAAGAATCTTGTGAGTACTGATTTTAAACTAAAAGTAAAAAAAAGAATGAATCTTGTGAGTAATGATTTTAAACTAAAAGTAAAAAAAGAATGAATCTTGTGAGTAATGATTTTAAACTAAAAGTAAAAAAAAGAATGAATCTTGTGAGTAATGATTTTAAACTAAAATTTTAAAAAAAGAATGAATCTTGTGAGTAATGATTTTAAACTAAAAGTAAAAAAAAGAATCTTGTGAGTACTGATTTTAAACTAAAAGTAAAAAAAGAATGAATCTTGTGAGTTGCGTAATGATGTTAAATTAAAAGCAAAAAAAAGAATGAATCTTGTGAGTAATGATTTTAAACTAAAAGTAAAAAAAAATGAATCTTGTGAGTAAGGATTTTAAACTAAAAGTAAAAAAAAAGAATGAATCTTGTGAGTAATGATTTTAAACTAAAAGTAAAAAAAGAATGAATCTTGTGAGTAATGATTTTAAACTAAAAGTAAAAAAAGAATGAATGTTGTGAGTAATGATTTTAAACTAAAAGTAAAAAAAAGAATGAATCTTGTGAGTAATGATTTTAAACTAAAAGTAAAAAAAAGAATGAATCTTGTGAGTAATGATTTTAAACTAAAAGTAAAAAAAAAGAATGAATCTTGTGAGTAATGATTTCAAACTAAAAGTAAAAAAAAGAATGAATCTTGTAAGTAATGATTTTAAACTAAAAGTAAAGAAAGAATGAATCTTGTGAATAATGATGTTAAACTAAAAGTAAAGAAGGAATGAGTCTTGTGAGTAATGATTTTAAACTAAAAGTAAAAGAAGAATGAATGTTGTGAGTAATGATTTTAAACTAAAAGTAAAGAAAGAATTAATCTTGTGAGTAATGATTTTAAACTAAAAGTAAAGAAAGAATGAATCTTGTGAGTAATGATGTTAAACTGAAAGTAAAGAAGGAATGAGTCTTGTGAGTAATGATTTTAAACTAAAAGTAAAGAAAGAATGAATCTTGTGAGTAATGATTTTAAATTAAAAGTAAAGAAAGAATGAATCTTGTGAGTAATGATTTTAAA
Organism: Thermobia domestica; assembly: GCF_964235325.1. Taxonomy (NCBI): domain Eukaryota; kingdom Metazoa; phylum Arthropoda; class Insecta; order Zygentoma; family Lepismatidae; genus Thermobia; species Thermobia domestica. The sequence continues at coordinate 15,942,702 of NC_137467.1, forward strand.
CTAAAAGTAAAGAAAGAATGAATCTTGTGGGTAATGATTTTAAACTAAAAGTAAAAAAAAAGAATGAAACTTGTGAGTAATGATTTTAAACTAAAAGTAAAAAAAAGAATGAATCTTGTGAGTAATGATTTTAAACTAAAATTAAAAAAAAGAATGAATCTTGAGAGTAATGATTTTAATCTAAAAGTAAAAAAAAAGAATCTTGTGAGTACTGATTTTAAACTAAAAGTAAAAAAAGAATGAATCTTGTGAGTAATGATTTTAAACTAAAAGTAAAAAGAGAATGAATCTTGTGAGTAATGATTTTAAACTAAAAGTAAAAAAAAAGAATGAATCTTGTGAGTAATGATTTTAAACTAAAAGTAAAAAAAGAATGAATCTTGTGAGTTGCGTAATGATGTTAAAGTAAAAGCAAAAAAAAAAAAAGAATGAATCTTGTGAGTAATGATTTTAAACTAAAAGTAAAGAAGGAATGAGTCTTGTGAGTAATGATTTTAAACTAAAAGTAAAGAAAGAATGAATCTTGTGAATAATGATGTTAAACTAAAAGTAAAGAAGGAATGAGTCTTGTGAGTAATGATTTTAAACTAAAAGTAAAAAAAAAGAATGAATCTTGTGAGTAATGGTTTTAAACTAAAAGTAAAAAGAGAATGAATCTTGTGAGTTGCGTAATGATGTTAAAGTAAAAGCAAAAAAAAGGAATGAATCTTGTGAGTAATGATTTTAAACTAAAAGTAAAGAAGGAATGAGTCTTGTGAGTAATGATTTTAAACTAAAAGTAAAGAAAGAATGAATCTTGTGAATAATGATGTTAAACTAAAAGTAAAGAAGGAATGAGTCTTGTGAGTAATGATTTTAAACTAAAAGTAAAAGAAGAATGAATGTTGTGAGTAATGATTTTAAACTAAAAGTAAAGAAAGAATTAATCTTGTGAGTAATGATTTTAAACTAAAAGTAAAGAAAGAATGAATCTTGTGAGTAATGATGTTAAACTGAAAGTAAAGAAGGAATGAGTCTTGTGAGTAATGATTTTAAACTAAAAGTAAAGAAAGAATGAATCTTGTGAGTAATGATTTTAATCTAAAAGTTAAAAAAAGAATCTTGTGAGTAATGATTTTAAACTAAAAGTAAAAAAAAGAATGAATCTTGTGAGTAATGATTTTAAACTAAAAGTAAAAAGAGAATGAATCTTGTGAGTAATGATTTTAAACTAAAAGTAAAAAAAAAGAATGAATCTTGTGAGTAATGATTTTAAACTAAAAGTAAAAAAAAAAGAATGAATCTTGTGAGTTGCGTAATGATGTTAAAGTAAAAGCAAAAAAAAAAAAAAGAATGAATCTTGTGAGTAATGATTTTAAACTAAAAGTAAAGAAGGAATGAGTCTTGTGAGTAATGATTTTAAACTAAAAGTAAAGAAAGAATGAATCTTGTGAATAATGATGTTAAACTAAAAGTAAAGAAGGAATGAGTCTTGTGAGTAATGATTTTAAACTAAAAGTAAAAGAAGAATGAATGTTGTGAGTAATGATTTTAAACTAAAAGTAAAGAAAGAATTAATCTTGTGAGTAATGATTTTAAACTAAAAGTAAAGAAAGAATGAATCTTGTGAGTAATGATGTTAAACTGAAAGTAAAGAAGGAATGAGTCTTGTGAGTAATGATATTAAACTAAAAGTAAAGAAAGAATGAATCTTGTGAGTAATGTTTTTAAATTAAAAGTAGAGAAAGAATGAATCTTGTGAGTAATGGTTTTAAACTAAAAGTAAAGAAAGAATGAATCTTGTGGGTAATGATTTTAAACTAAATGTAAAGAAAGAATGAATCTTTTGAGTAATGGTATTAAACTAACATCATACCCAAAATAGCGTTTTACTATTTTAATTTTCTAAACTAAACTCTGTGAAACTTATCCTTAAATGTTTCTAAATAGAGAACGAGACGTGTTTTTTTTTCTTTTTGCCTGTCAGTTTGAATTTGAGCAACTAGTAAATCACATATATCAAGATGTATAACTTCAAGACACTTGACAAGATGCTTAGGCAACCAAAAGGAAATTTGGGATATGGTGCTTGCATAACGTACAGTTGCTGGCAACAAGTGCAATGCTAGTTTGAAATCCAATCAAGACATGCAGCCCCGGACACACAGGTGTCGCAAGTATTAGATGTTGTAAACGCACTTTCTCAGTTGTAGAATCCCGCTACTGGAGAAACCAAATTCGTACTTCAAGAAGAAAATCATATAAAAGTAAAGGGGAAAAAGCAAAAATTCCGTCTTTTACGTGAACAAATCGCCATGCTCTTACAAAAAAAAAAAAAAAATGTGTATCTCAAACTATTCCAGTCAGTGTTAGTTTCTAGTAGATAAAAAAAAGTGTCTATCCCACCAATTCTTTAATAATTACACACTTTTGTTGATCATCCGTCTCCTTATGCCTACAGGGCAAAATCGTGGATTATTATTATTATTATTATTATTATTAAGTATTCTGCCAGACTGTCTTTTTTTTAATTTAGTGTTGGACCAGGAAATGTTTCTTCCACATTTCTCGGTATTCAGCTTCCTGTTTTAACTCCCAATAGACCTATTTTCTTCTATTTTTCAAATCATCGATTAGTTGTATTCTTCTTCTTCCTATTCCTCGCTTCCCTTCCATCTTTCCTTCTATGGCGATGTGAAGAAGACAATTTCTTTGTAAGATGTGTCCAATTCAATTAGCTTTCCTACGAATTGGCTTCTTGGTTGAAAGCGCCTCATCTCTCCAGGCCGTTTTTAAAGCATTTTTCGTTTGTTACTCTAAAATTAAATGTATAGTTATATATTCCACGCCAATCATGGGATATACAGTATAATTGAAGACCTGAATTGCATAACATCTCAAGTGCACTTCTTCTCTTCGTATTTTACTCTTTTTTGTTTGTTTTTTATGATAGCATCTATGTTTTAAAGGATATTCTCTTGCATAATACGTAAATCCAAATCAAAACCCTTTAAAAAAATACAAAATAATTTCAGCTGAACAGAATTGCATGCCAAGTATAATCTTCTAGTCTTTCTTCTAAAATCACAAAAGTATTCCAGCGAACTTGGAATGTTCTGCAATTCCGGTCTTCAATTATACATTTAATTTTCCCAAATATAACAAACCAATTTGTAACTGCAGCGATTAACCATTTGTGTTTCTCAATCAATGAAAAGACTGGATTAGTTTCATTGTGTCCTTCCTTCTACAGAGTGATGAACCATTGAGGGATACCTGGCATATTATACAGAGCCTCTAAATCAGTGTTGGTAGTTTAAGGGAAATTTAGCAAGAAGGGAAAGAGGGAATTTTTCGCTAAAAAGTTAAAAATCCAATGAAATTCTCGCACTGACTGATGGACTAATATAAATCAGGGGTGGATCCAGGGGGGCGATTGGGGCTTTTGCCCCCCAGAAGAGGAAACTTTCTAATTTTATATACATAAATAAAACCCATCCCAAAGTTTGGAGCCCTTAAAAGTAGCAGTATGACAACCCCCCCCCCAGAAATCGGTCCTGGATCCGCCCCTGATATAAATGTATAATTTTTTCTTTGTTTTTTTTTCAGAAATAAGCCAATACAATAGCACTAGCAGTGTTTCATCCAGACATGTTTTTTGGGGGCACTGTCTCTCCCGGAGATCCGAGAGTCCCCCAGAGGAGACCAAAATAATACGTCTATAATATAATAGTAAATAAAATAATACGAGCAGTGCCCCCTGGAAAATACTAAATATGCCCCCCGGAACACTTTTTCTGAAAGAACGACTGAGCACTAGTTTGTGTGTGTATGCGTGTCTGTTCAAAGTAGCATAATTTGCACCAGAGTCGGATCTAGAAGATGGAAAGTTGGGGGGGGGGGGGGCAGCTAGAATCCAGACTATGGTAGATATATCATGAGATTACTATAAGCTTCCAAAAGTATATGAATAGTAGCTTAAATTATTTTTGTCACTAAAAAAAAACTGAGAAGCCAAGGCCCCAGCCCCGGAGTAGATCCGCCACTGATATGCATCTATTACGGTTGGGTATATATGAAGGGTAAGGGGAAAAAAGAAGGAATGTCACAAAACTGCATTTTTGAGAAAACGGAGTTTTAATATTGAAAACCGCATAAAAAGAATAGCGTTAGTTACATCTTTTGCCCCTTTTTACATGGACATTTTTACATCTACGCATGCATGGCATATACAGCCGAATAGAACCAAGAGTCACCAACAGATAGGACAAAGTACCCGAAAAAGCTCATACATGGACATTCCTTGTTTTTTCCCATATTTTTGTAGAAAAAAAGTGAAGTAAAAAGTAAAACGAAAATAGAATCAAAAAGAAAATGAACAAAGCAAATGTGGTTGACATCTCCTTTAATATAGCTAAGTGTTAATATTATCACATAACTTCTGTCATAAGAATTGGATATTCAAGAAATTACGGAAAATTTGATAAGAAAAGGGAAAATTTTTGTGTCAGTCGAGGGAAATTTTCTTTCGGAAACATACGAACACGTCTGTAAGTCCGTTTTCTATTATCATCTACCTACGTAAAATAAGTTAGAAGCTAACATCAAGATTAAAAAAAAAAAAAAAAGAGAATCCATGTTCTTACTTGTCTTTCTTCTTATTCTTTTTCGCTTCACAAAAGAAAATTTACACAAGAAATAAGAACAAGAAACATTTTTTTTATAACAAAAGAAAAAAACGCAAGCACGAGACAGAACCGGTTGCACGATAAATCTCTGCTTTTAATCGTGCACATCCAGGCATGAATAAGCGATAAACGATACTTTTCTTTTCTTTCCTTTTTTTTTTTTTAAGTAGACTTATATAGGTCTGTTTTAAGTGCTGAGGCAAAGCAAAACTTTGTTCTTTAACAAGTCCAATCGTTTGCTTTTAACACAGCCTTCTTCCTTACTTTACCTTCGTACTTTTCTTTTGAGTTAAAAGAAAATAGTTTCTTTTGGTAACTCTGAAATATATGAATATATATATTTTTCTTTCTTTCTTCACTTTTATAGAACCTTCTTATTTTAGTTCGCTGTCACAGCAGCCTCATTCGTTTAATTTTCTGCAGTTTCGACGTTTTTTTTTCGGGGGGTGGAGGATGGGGAACTCATTAGCACAAGCAGCACTAAACTCTTTGTCGTTCAAACTGCTGACTTTCCTTCTTTCTTTTCGGAACTAAAAATCTCATGATTTTATGATTTCGCAATTTCTATTTATTTATTTATTTATTTATTTATTGAAAGAAAAGATTTTCTGCATTGTAAATAATTGTATAAATTGCTAAGTTGTATGTATATTATTTAGCCATTCCTCTTTGCAGTACAGCGTTTATACTTTAATATTAAGATTTGTATATACATTACGAGCCCTCTTAATTCGTACCAGGCTCCTAAATCGTGACAAAGTACATAGTTTTTAAAACACAAACTTACGAATGTAGGGTTACCTTAATTTCAACACCTAAAAGTGGATAATGTAATTTTTTTAAAAAATGCAGCAAAAGTATGCTTACCATCACTTGACGTTTTCTTCGTCCTAATCCCCTTCAAACTATAGTTCTACCAAAATGTCTTGAGCCGTGCCAAAAATGTGAACTAAAGCTCACACCCTCGCGTTGAGCGAATAATGATTCAGCTGTTGATAAGCGAGAGAGACTTGCAGTCGTCTACGCCAAACGGAGTGGAATTCTTTCAGCCAATAGCAGCGCTTGGAATACAAGACTAGGTGTCAAGTCAATGTGGTATATCTTTAGTTCCCTCCTGCTTTTACATACCGCGTTTGATGACCTTTTTACTGCTGGAAACGCTTTGATCCCCTCATCGTGAAGTGCTACGAGGGTAACCGCCGCGTTGCATACATCTCCCCTTGCGTGCGAAAGCGAATTTCTTTTTTGGTACCTTTTGATTTTCCAAAGGAGGTAAACGTCTCACTAGAATATACCGAGAGAGTAGGAAGCTTGAGAAACCATTATAATCTTGTGCTGTGGTGAAAAAGACAATCACATGAGCTGCATGATTTGAATCATTATCCTGGTGCAGTCTTCGGGACTTTCAAGTTCACCGATCTTTCGAACAAAGAACGTCACATAAACGACGGGAAATGTCTGAAGAGAAGTCCTTTGTATCTGTATGTCCTTTCTGTATTTGCCTTACTAGCAAGAAAGCTTTCGTCCAGTTGGCGAATGATTGGCTTTTGGCTTTCTACGCTTGCACTTGAAACGCATACTTTCATTCAATCTGCCTTTGTTGTAGTTGCAAGCGATGCTTTAGACTCTTCGCAGAGCGTCATATCATCACTGACGTTTCATTGGCTATTGGCTTGTCTTGACTTGTAAAAGGCTTGCGTCAGCCTTGAATGGAACACTAAATGCAAAGTTGCTCTCATGTAACTTCGTTACTAGAATCCAGCTTGCAGTATGCTTGCACGTTTTCTAATCAAGCTAGATGCAAGCTTGGCCGACTTACAATTCAAGCTTACAGCAAGCGGTTTGCAAATCGTCTCTGCTACTAGGGTACTCATGTTGAACATTGCCTCGACAATTAAAAACCACAATCAACGTTGGTTTGATTTTGATACGAACCTGGTGATCTTCTCTAGGTCTTCGCGTGCTTTATCAAGCCTTGGAGAGATCGAAGGTACCCACGGAGTCGATTGTGCTTTACTCTCGCGTCCTAACCGGACGCCCATATCTTTATCATTTTAGCTGCGCCGAGATCACAGATGATCACCTATCATGACCACTCCTCTGTAACATAAGATGCAACTGAAAGTAACGATATGTGCAGGTAAAAAATATCATCGACTCCTCTTCCATGTCACAAAATTTGACCACTCTTAAGCCGTGTACTTTTCCCAAAATAACAAAGGTCAGATACTTTTTCGACAAGCCTCGAATATCCCCATAAACTTTAAGAGATAATTCCCCATATCAGAATAAGAAAATGAAAAGATCATATAGACATGTGGTGGAAAAATGCATAACTAGGGTTGCCCAAAGGGTGAAAAAAATAAATCGGATCCCGCGTTATTTCTAATACTTCCGACCTCCTGCAGAAGCATTCCGTGTTCACTGCTACCAAGGCTTATTTTATTATTATTATTATTATTATTATTATTATTATTATTATTATTATTATTATTATTATTATTATTATTATTATTATTTTGTCTACTTTGGACCCACATTTAAGTTCAAGTATGTCTGAAAATTCTATTGGGAACATGTCTGGAAATCATGCCCTCTAGTGAATCCTTTGCGCACCATTGCACATTACTGAGATGTGCATTTTTTGGATGAGGTATGTGTGACTGCATTTACGCTGATATAGATCCCCACTGCAAAGTTACTCGTGTTCGAAATAACGTTCATTGCAACTTATTTTTTCGACGCTTTTGCGTGGGTCTAGCTCTTAAATTATGCACTTTTCTCTATAGGATCTACCCGAGGGGCTGGGAGCCTACACCCCCAGTTTTTTCCGTACAGAAATAATTTAAGCTATTATTTATATATTTTTGGAACTTTATAATAAACTCACGATATACCTATCACAGGCCAAAAACTAAGGTACGTAGAGAAAGGGAAATACACACCGCAGAACCGTATATTCCAGAACACAGCCGAATAGAAGTAGAAATCGCCATAAAGAAATTAAAGAAACACAAATCTCCGAGTGTAGACGAAATTCCGGCTGATTTAATTTTAGCTGGAGGCGAAAAATTGTGAAACAAGATACACAAACTCATTCTCCTCATCTGGAACAAGGAAGAATTGCCACAAGAGTGGAAAGAATCCATCATTGTTTCAATCCACAAAAGAGGCGACAAAACTGACTGTAATAACTATTGAGGCATCTCTTTTCTATCAACATCCTATAAAATCCTTTCAAACATTCTATTAGCAAGATTGACCCCATACGCAGATGAAATTATTGGAGACTATTAGTGCGGATTTAGACGAAATCGATCAACTATCGACCAAATATTTACCATTCGCCAAATACTCAAAAAAAAAGTGAGAATACAATACCCCGGTACATCAACTATTTATTAATTTTAGAAAGGCTTACGACTCGGTTAGGAGAGAAACATTGTACAACGTTTTTACAGAATTTGGAATACCGAAAAAGCTAATTAGATTGACTAGAGTATGTTTAAATGAATCCCAAAGTAAAGTCCGGGTAGGAAATTTTTTGTCCACGAGCTTTCACGTCGAGAATGGCCTGAAACAAGAAGATGCGTTGTCGCCATTATTATTCAACTTTGTCCTGGAATACGCTATAAGGAAAATCAAAGATAGCAACCAGGGCCTAGAGTTGAACGGTGTTCATCTGATATGGCCAACCATGACAGATACCAACCATGACATGTTTTATTTATTGGATAATACCTTGCCAAGAGAAATTCTTTATCGTTAGAAGTACACATCTTTCCTGCTGAAACGCACTTGTTCGATGGGCTGACACGGTATTTACTGATTTCGTAGAGTTATTGCTGACTTCATGCTAACCAAACCAAATTTATAGATCGCATTCTGTGATTAAAGTTTTCAGCACACAGCTACAGCTGACGTCATTGAAAAGGCATGTGCTGACGTTTGAATTCATGATTTCATCACAAATGCTGAAGAAACCAAATTCACAGATCCGGCTGTGTACTAAATTCAAATTGATGACTTCGACCCAAAAATCCTTTGTAACATAAAGATACAGATCCAGTGTTTAAGAAACGTAATAGTTCTTCTTGTTTTGAAGGGTAAATATCTTGCTGGTAAAATAATATTCTTATCACTACGATTCTTAATTCAAACTTTGTAGCTAGCTAAGATACTATAAGGTATATTCTGTTGTGAATCGGTAAATGATTTCATCACATCATGTGAGTTTAGAAACTGCAGACAAGTAGTCATGATGACGTTATGAAGAATACTATCTCGAACGATGGTGCAAAACTGATGACGTTGCATTACCATGTTCTGACGTGTACTATTGCATCATGATAAACAATGTTGCCAGATGGTTTTGTCCTAAACAGTTACGAAACGGTTCTTTATTAATGAGTGTACACACACAAACATTTGAAACCAAAATTTTCCAAACAGAAATTTCGAAACAAAAATTTCAAACAAAAATTTTGAAACAAAAAATTTTAAGAATTTGGAAACGAAAAAGTCAAACAAAAAATTTTTCGAACAAAAATTTGAAAAGAAAAAAATTTCAAAAAAATTTAAACAAAAAATTTTTTAAAAATTTTGAAACGAAAAAAATTTAAACAAAAATCTTGAAACAAAAAATTGTCAAAAAAGATTTGCAAATAAAATTTTGAAACGAAAAAATGTAACAAAATAATTTCAAACAAAAAGTTTTGAAACGAAAAAATTTTCATAAAAATTTTCAAACAAATTTTGAAACTAAAAATTTTCAAACAAATAATTTTACGTTTCACGGTTAACCGTCAAACTTTATCTGGTTTTTAACTATTCGATTAACAAATAAATGGTTTTGATCATATTTATCAGTGAGTGCAAAACGTTGAACGAAAGCAAGATTTTTAAATGTTAAACAAAACTTAAAACTGAATGCAGCAAAGATTTGAAAATCATCAACCAATCGGATTCCACGAAAAATAGTGATCAACCAATCAGATTGCATCAACAATAACTTTTCCAGTGTCAGATTACATCATCTTGTGACTAAATTTCAGTGTTGTAGCATGTACTGCCTTTAGACTATGAGTCATAAGATTCCATAAGGTTAGCTATCAGATTTCTAAAGCTCAAGGGTGAATCAACCACCCCAATGATCTTAGACTATGAGCTGTGACTAAAGTTCAAAGTATTGTTTCAAATTTCGCGCCTTATGTTAAAATTCCGTTTATCACAATTCTCAAATTTAAAGAATACTTCTCTCGATATACCTAAGTTTTAGAATTAATCATATTATATGTTCAATAAGGTCAATAATGTCCGTCAATTGTTTACCTTAGTAGAACCAACTGTTTTCTAGAAGTGTGTGCTTAAACTTAAGAAGTACCACAACAAAGAAAATGAATCCCTGTACACTACCTCATCAAGGTCAATCACGTGGAACATCGTATTGCTTACGTTTATATTTGGCGGGAATAATCAAAACCAATGACGTAATTTCATTTTGACAATTCTCAAATTATCCTACAAAGTTTAAATGTACCAATGTTATGGACTGCTAATCCCATCATAGGTCAATAACATGTCACGTGACCATACTCATATTTGACAATGATTTACCCAAAGTATGAGATACCACCCAATTCTAAGAACAATTACCAATTATTAATTTAACAATAAGAAATGTACCCCTCCCAAAATTTAAGATTGGTACACAAATACACCTGTCTCTTATGAAAAGTAATAAATCCTGTACTCATTCAATAATAAAACCGTATCAAAAAAGATAAAATAGGTCAATAACCTTTAAAATTTAAATATTTGGCCATAAGAGGGACACCAACATTTACGATAGGTCCTAGAAAACGTTTACCGAATTTTGTTATTTGAAGGAAACATAAACATATAAAGGTAATAAACCTCTGTACATAACCATATAACGTGCTAAATCCTTATCAAAGGGGGTCAATAACCTCCGAAATTTGATTTTTGGTAGTTCTTTACCCATGAAAGGGAACGATGTGGACCATCCAAATTAATAGTGGTACATATTGAAGTCCTGTAATATGATAATAAATGCGTATATTAAACAATTTCTAAAATTGAGTGGATGAGCCAAGGTACCCCTCCCAAATTTTTAAAGGGGAGTATCAATGTACCCATGTCTTATGCTAGGAAATGAATCCCCTATACATGACTATATAACTATATAAGGTAATAGGACTTCATCAAAGGGGATGAAGGCCAAACACATGGTACAACATATTGCTTATGTTTATATTTTGGCCATTTTTACCCATAAAAAGGAACTAGGTGGACCACCCAAATTTATCCGGATACATGTTGAGGCCCTGTACTATGATACCGAATGCTTAAATTGGAAAATTTCCAAATTTGATAGGGTGGACCAAGGTACCCCTCCCAAAAATTTAAAGGGGTGCATCAATGTACCTATGTTTATGATAGGGAATGGACCCCTATACATGACCATATAACCATATAAGGTAATAGGACCTCATCAAAGGGGGATAAATTGGGCCAAACCAAAACACATGGTACAACGTATTGCTTACGTTTATATTTTGGCAATTTTGTACCCCTAAATGGAACGAGGTGAACCACCCAAATTTATCATAATACATGTTGAGGTCCTGTACTATGATACCAAATGTTCAATTGGAAAATTTCCAAAATTTAAGGGGTGGGCCAATGTAGCCCTCCGAAAATTTTTTAAGAGGTGCATCAATGCACCTATGTTTTATGATAGGGAATGGACACCTATACATGACCATATAACCATATAAGGTATACCAAATGTTTATATTGGGCAATTTCCAAAATTAAAGGTGTGGGTCAAGGTACCCCTCTCCAAAATTTAAAGGGGTGCACCAATGTACCTATATTTTATGATAGGAAATGAACACCTATACAGGACCATATAACCATATAAGGTAATAGGATCTCATCAAAGGGGATAAAATGGGCCAAAAACCAAACACGTGGTACAACGTATTGCTTACGTTTATATTTTGGCAATTGTGTACCCCTAAAAGTAAACGAGGTGGAGCACCCAAATTTATAGTGATCTATATTAGAGTCCTATACTATGATACCAAATGTTTAAATTGTGCAATTTCCAAAATTAAAGGGGTGGGCCAAGGTACCCCTACCAAAAATTTAAAGGAGTGCACCAATGTACCTATATTTTATGATAGGAAATGAACACCTATACAGGACCAAATAACCATATAAGGTAATAGGACCTCATCAAAGGGGATAAATTGGGCCTAAAGCCAAACACGTAGTTGTACTAAAATTTGGCAATTTTGTACCCCTAAAAGGGAACGAAGTGGACCACCCAAATGTATAGTGATCTATATTAGGGTTCTATACTATAATACCAAATGTTTAAATTGGTCAATTTTCAAAATTGAAGGGGTGGGCCAAGGTACCCCTCCCAAAAATTTAAAGGGGTGCATTAATATACCCATGTCTTATGAAAGGTAATGGAACCCTGTATACGCCCATGTAACTATATAGGGTAATAAGACCGCATCAAATGGGATAAATTAGGTCAAAAACCTCCGAAATTTGAATTTTTGGTAATTTTTTACCCATAAAAGGGAACGACATAGACCCCCAATACTAATAGAGGTACATACTATGGTCCTAGGCTACCATACCCAATTTTTAGATTTGGCAATTTCTAAAATTTAAGGGGTGGTCCTAGGCACCCCTGCCAAAATTTAGGGGGTGGGCCATGATACCCCCACCAGAATTTAGAGGGGTTGGTCCTATGTACCCCTAGGTCATTGACCTCAGGCCAATGTCATTGACCTTTGATCTATGACGTCACAAAGGTAGGGGTCAAAGTCCAAAGTGAGCCATAACTGGACCACTACTACTACTAGTTTATTTTTCCACATTCACACCAGAGAAAATCAAAAGAAAGGAGTAAATACTAGAAACTTTTCCTGTCTTTTTTTAAACTACGTATATAATCCTTTGTTTTAGTTTAGTTAAACATTCTTTTTAGTATTTTCATCCTTTGTTTCGCTTGAGAAAAATATTCCTTAACACTTCAGGTAACCTTTAGCAAGAATAAGACAAGGTTTATAATCAGTTTCCCTATTGAAAAAAAAAAAAAGTCGTAGTTCATTGATATAAAAAAAAGTTCTAACAGAAAATGTTTCCTTGAAACCTAGTGGAAGGGCGCTCAACTTTGTAATGTGGTATCCCTGGTTCTATCCCAGTTAGCGCCAAGTGGGCTTTGTAGTAGATAAACACAATATTTGTGGGTTTTCTCGAGGTTCTGCCGTTTCCTCCCAGTTTCCTCATTCCACCATTGTGATGAAATCATGATCACCTTCTTCCTTAGCCCTTATGTGTAATCATGAGATGTTAAACTCCAGTAAAATATAGGCTATGGTGGACAACATTGTGATGATGGGTTTTCTCGGGATTTTCCTATTTACTCTAATATTCTCATTCATTAATCAACAATCTCCTTTACCAACTTGTCATAAGTGTGAGACTCACCGAGTGAAGTAGTTCAATTGGTAGATCGTTGGCTTCGCATTCGGGAGGTCGTGGGTTCGATTCCCACTGCCGATCATCCTGACCGGGGATTACCAGGGTTTTCCTCAGTCCTACCAGGCAAATGCCGGGATGGTACCTACTAAAAAGGCCCTGGCCGATACCTTGCCAAATCCTTTCGATTGTTATCGTTGTTGTTAGATATCCAGTATAAAATGGCCTCTGAGCTGTATATGGTGATTGTTAAATTAGTAAATAAATAAAAAAAGATTTCGTTTTACTGAAACTTAGTGCAAAGTGTGTCTTTCCCACTCGAAGCCGAAAGTGCGAAGAATTTGCATCGGCGTATGATATGGTAATTGGCCTGGTAGGACGACGTGGTCGAACAGGTGGAATCCAATGATATTCAAGAGTAGTTTGAATTGTAAAATGAAGAATTAACTGAAATGGAATTAGAAGAAATGCTTAACATCAATTTTAGTGAAGAAAAGCATACAACTAGTACTTAAAAAGATATAACATTGACTTCAACAAATTTGAGTGAAGGACTACGAGCAGCTTCATAAAAACTGCTTCATCTCTGTGTCACTTTCATAAAAACTGATCCAACTATGGACAAAAATAATATTTTCAAAAGGAAAATTGGCTACTGAAGAGGAAAAATAAACGAAAAATAAATTAAATAATAGGTTCTTTAAGCCACTCCCTAAAATTGCGAGTTAATTATGTTAATACACTTTAATTAAAAGCATTTTTGGATCAAAAGATACAATATATTTCAGTAAAAAAAAAAATTCTTATAGGTCTTATATTTGGAGAACTACATATAGTGTAGCCAAACCCAAACTATCACTTAACTCAGTATGATGTACTTATTCCGTAGAAAATACGAAAACTCTATTTAGGGGCCGTTCATAAATTTTGTGGCCCCTGATCCAAAAACTAATTATTGGCCAAAATTCGCAATCTTTTGATGCATTTTTAGGTTACCTATAATTGTTATTTAAAATCGTTTTTGATTTGTAATTTCGTATATTTGGGACATATCTCCTATAATTCCATACATTTTCCATTTTCTATTTACAGTTTTCATGTCCACAGAGTTGGAACATTACTTCGCGAATAAGGAACTTTGACTGTATAGCTTTGTTCCAGTATTCTTGGTTCGTATCCAGGGACGGATCCAGGGGGCAATCGCCCCTCCTCTAGAAGAGGAAACGTCCTTATTTTATATATAAATAAAACCCATCCCAGAGTTTGGAGCTGTTAAAAGTAGCTCTAAGTAGCAGTATTACAACCCACCGCCCCCCCCAGATGTCCGTCCTGGATCCGCCCCTGTTCGTATCCTTGTGTACCTTCTAGGAATGAAGTTAGAGCTTAAATATGACAATATTTAGTATTATAAAAACACACGTACTTTACCAATCTGGCATCGGTAATGTTAGTCTTTCCGCAGAAATGAATTGCTTGACATAGAGATATGGTTTATATTTGAGTTTAATAGTTCATTATTGAACATTTAAGAAATGAAGTGAAATGTAGTGAACTTATGTATACAACGAATATATTTTTATCTCACTAACCTGCTGTTGATGATGTAGATGCCTTGCTAATCAGTAGGTCCACGTCTCATGTAGCCTCGCTGCTGAACGGGACGTTAAACTCAACTCAATAATCAATAAACGGTATTGATGCCTTCCTTCTTATGACCTTGGAAACGGCTTGTCTTTGTATATCGATGAATGAGATTAGACGGGACGTCTATTGGATTTGCTACTTATCCAGTGCAACTTAGATTGAGGATGGTAATTGAAATTGTCTACTTCTCATAGAATAAGTTGCTTTTAGAGTTAGCGTTGCTGACTTGGTTAAGGTTTTCCTTTGCTAGTTAGGGGTGAATATACTAGGGACCGAAATGAATGAAACTGGGAAGTCCTCGGTTTATGTACCACAGATGAGATAGAATTGAAACGTGGAAAAGTACTACCTGTTGCCATGGCTATTTTCGAAATTTCCACGTAGGTGACGTCAGATCGACTGGTTAGTTTAATCGTCGTATGTTAGAGGCGCAACTGTCGCCAAGTTTCCAGTTGTTCGCCAAGTTTGCGGTCAGTATATTCGTTGTCTGTGCCTGTGATTTCTCAAATCTAAAATTTTAACGTAGGCAGAATAATGTCAGCTTGAGAGAAATACATTCAATCAACATAAGTAACTGGGATTTTTTAAAACAGTTTTTTCACAATTTGATGCATACTGTACACAGTTTTGCAAGACACGGAAGTTATACAATGAAGATGAACAACATAATTATATATATATATATATATATATATATATATATATATATATATATATATATATATATATATATATATATATATATATATATATATATATATAGACAGTGGCGTATTTAGGGAGTGGCCCCCCGCCCGGATGGTATATGCACAACTTCATTACAATTTGTCGGCACCCAAAAGAAAAAATAAGTGCTTATTCAAGTGTTGTGCATAGCCCCTCCCGAAACAAAATCCTACATACGCCACTGTATATAGACATGACGCTACTTTTTTTACGACCTGATAGGGAGAGTAATGCTACCGGGAGTACGTTTTTTCACGCGCTACCCTAGTCAGTTGTTTTAAGTTGGTCACAAAACTTATATCATGGGTGCCAAGGTGGAACAAAACGAGCCTTGCGGGGCTTCTAACCCGTTCCTACTCCTCCTCCTCCTCCTGCTACTACTACTACTTATCTGCACAAAAGTAAGTAAATCACTTTTTTGAGTATTATTTTCATTTTATTTTAACAGAAAAGTGTTATGAAAATTTCTTAAAAAATAATAATAAAAAAACTTTCTTTGGGCCGGGTTGCATTTTCGCGGATCCCAAGACCTTCAAATATCCTCTGATCTGATTGGCCGATACAGATACGACATCACGAGTCACAACATACATATAACACAAAGTATAAACGCCAGCTGCTGTCAGTCCTCGTAGCCGAGTGATAACCGGTGGGTGTAGCCGAGCGGTCTGAGGCGTTAGGCTGATGATCGTGAGGTAAAACCCATTGGGGGTTCGAGTCTCCCTGTAGTAGCAAGGGTGGAATTTTAACTGTCCTCGATGTTTGTGTGTTCGTGTCCCTGTCGAGTCTAGTAGTCCTGAGAAGTGGTTAAAATAGAAAAAATAGTCAGGAAGTTTTTTTAAAAAAGTGAATTAACGCAACATGCTAGTAAGAAAAAACCGTTTTTGGCTTGGGTTCAAACCCTGCCTAAGGAAAGTTTTTTATTATTTTTAATTTTTTTATAACAATTCTTTTGTTAAAATAATATTAAAAATAATATTCAGTAAGTGATTTAACGACTATTTTTTTTAAAAAATTCATAACTTCTTTCATTAAAATAAGTTTGCCTTTGTACTATACAGATCCAAAGTGGTTTAACGATTATTTTTTTAAATTTCCATTAAACTTCTTTCATTAAAATAAGTTTGCCCTTGTACTATACAGATCCATAGCAAAAGTAGTAGTAGTAGTAATAGTAGTATTAGTATTAGTATTAGTAGTAGTAGTAGTAGGTGACGCCATCGGTACGTGGCCAATAAGAATGCTACTTCAGCCATGTTTTGGATGAACCTCTTGGGATCGGTGAAAATGCGGCCGGGTTTGAACCCACGCCAAAAGTGATTTCCGTTACCAGCGCGTAGCGCTAGCACGCCCGGACAGCAGGAAGCGTTTGATTTCTGTTATATGAATGCTACGTTGCAAGAAATGAATAACGCCAACCAATCAGAACCGTCTATTTCGTTCATACTTCCGGGAGCATTACTCTCCCGAGCTAGTCCTCTTTTTTCGGCTTGTGTGAACAATTTAATATCATTCAATCTAATGATAAAAAAAATTAAGAAATTCAATTGCCTGAAATAAACATAAAGATTTTTGATAAAATTAAGGTATGGATATTTATTTTTACTTTCTAAGTCCTCAATGATCACTTTATTCTGCACACATTGTTTCCAAAAATCTAAAGTCATTAAATACACAATAATAAATTCAAATTTGACCTTGGAAAAACACACAATAAGAACTAATACAACGAACAACAATAAATACCATATTGCTACAAGAATTCATTCAGGAATGAAGGACAAAAATACATAATATTAAATAAAAAAAAAAAAGACTAAAGCTTGAACCGGTTTCTAATTCCTTGACAGATTCCGTGTCTCACGAAGTTAGTTTGCAAACTGCTGTTCTTTTGTTCTTTTTTTCTCTTCTTTTTCTTCTTCTTTTGTGTGCACAAATTTATCTGCATTAAACATTCTTGATCAAGAACAATCTATATCGTGTGTAAAATCAACTTGGAACAAAGTAAGTCACAATTTTCAATGTAATTCTAAAAAGAAACACAAGATATAACATATCTATTATTTTTAAAAAAGAAGAAGAAAAGTGCTGAAATTTGCTATGCTGTTTTTCTTTTAGTATTTTTTATATATTGCTTTTATTTGAGTGGTATTTCTTTGACAGCTGTGAGACATAGCGTGCTCATTTTGAATGATTCTGAACTGTCACGCCATTACAACGGTACGTCATAAAATGTAAGGAGTAAAAGACAGAGATATGTAAATACAATTGTGTTTTGTTTTTCCTGTCTGGATCTCTGTATACCTAGACGAGTTATCGTATTCTTCCTCACATTTCTGTCTCACATCAAATTTAATTTGTCCACAATGAAATTTATTGTCAATACTTACGTATTTATTTTAATTTTTACGACTCATGATTTTGCTCATGACGACTTTTTGGGATTTATAGTAACTTCTGTTACCATAGCGTAGTGTTGTCTTTAATCGCTTATTTAGGTCCTATAACAGGCATTTAAACCTTTTTTTTTCTTTATTGATCGAGTCAAGCATAGACCAAAGAACACCCCAGATGTGTTTTGGAACCGGATGGTCAACTTGGCGGCACCAAGTTGGGGGCGGAGGGATGTGACTTTTTTTTCTTAAGGCAAATTTCAAAAATTTTTCACGCCCTTAGTTTTCAAGATATCAGATTGAAATTTTGCATACGGATTGTGAGAACTTTTGAGTATTTCTCATTTTTTTTTAAAGATTCGTACGTGAACTCTGGTACGGGCTCGAGGCGCGCAATATTCCGAGAAGATGATTTTTCAGAAAAAATCCGGGTTTTCCCGAATTTCCCGGTTCAGGTGTGTGATAGGGACATGTTAGTGGTACCGTTGGAAAGGGCGCGTTTACTGAAGAAAATGGCGTCTGAAACAAACCTTAGGCCAAATAGTAATGACGCAGTAAAATTATATATATATATATATATATATATATATATATATATATATATATATATATATATATATATATATACCGTGCACCGAGTTTGCTCCATACTTTTTGTCTTATATTGGTGTTAGGAATCTTCTCCCACACGTTGTCGGTGTTGTTTTGAAATACTCTACATATATATGATACACTCTACAAAACTATCAATGCTTTATAGCATGATTATTTAGTATTAGGAGTTACCGCGACGCTCATATTGAAGAATTGAAAACTTCGTTTTTACATAATTTATTTCAGACTTGTAAGTAAAGTATGATAAAACCAATTTAATTTCTCTTGGCGAACTGACAGAGAAGTAATAGATGCATTCAAATGAAATGAAATCATTCAGTTTAACGTCCCACGTTTGTGCCCTTTACGCTAAGGGAGACGATGATTAAGGCAAAAACGAAATTAAGTCTTTGAGTTTAACGTCCCATGATTATGCCCCTTAGGCTAAGGGAGATGGACGATTAAGGCAAATTGAAATTAAGTCTTTGAGTTTAACATCCCATGATTATACCCTTTAGGCTAAGGGAGACGGATGATTAAGGCAAAACGAAAATAAGTCTTTGAGTTTAACATCCCATGATTATAACCATTAGGCTAAGGGAGGCGGACGATTAAGGCAAAAACGAAATTAAGTCTTTGAGTTTAACGTCCCATGATTATGCCCCTTAGGCTAAGGGAGATGGACGATTAAGGCAAAATGAAATTAAGTCTTTGAGTTTAACATCCCATGAT
Source organism: Thermobia domestica (assembly GCF_964235325.1). Classification (NCBI taxonomy): domain Eukaryota; kingdom Metazoa; phylum Arthropoda; class Insecta; order Zygentoma; family Lepismatidae; genus Thermobia; species Thermobia domestica. Next base: position 15,961,984 of record NC_137467.1, read on the forward strand.
TATACCCTTTAGGCTAAGGGAGACGGATGATGAAGGAAAGGGAATGATTATGGAAGATTTTGTGAAATGAGAATGTGGGAGGAAACGAGAGTAGCCTGAGAAAACGCACAGACGCGTTGTTGTCCACCACAAGCTTACTTAGGCGAGGATCGAACCAAGGCCCCCCACGTACCAAAGATAAGCGCTCTAGCACTGACCTACGATGACCCCTAAATTCATTCAAGATTATATTCAACTTTGTTTGGGAAGCACGAATATAAATTAGTCTTTTAAAAAAAAATGACAAAGATGATTTGACGCTTGTGGCTGCGAAATTGGATACAAAATACAATAGTAGCAAAAGTAGGAGAAGCAGAGGAGACAAAAGGGATCCTGGTCTCGGGAATCAGATGAGTAGAGCGAATAAATGCATTAATTTGTATGTAAGTTATATATATGTATATCGGAGTTAATAATAACAAAAAGAAAGAACCCTTTTCAGGTTGATAGCTTTCCAACCCTCCTTCCCTCGTCTTTTATTAGAGGGTAATTAAACTCGCTCACCGAGAAATTGAGCCATAAGGATATATGAAACAGATTTCTCTTCTCTCCTCTTTTTCTTTCTTTCTGTCAGCCAGTTTTTGCATTTGTATGCAAATCATAAAAAGTTACGCGAGGAGCATTTATCTATCTTCTATTTCATTTGAAAAAACAAAAAAGATGCTTTTCATGTCGGAAATGGACCTCTACATTTTCTTCCTCAATAAAATTCTTATTTCATCACTATAACAAAATTAGTTTTTATTCAATACTAGTCAATATCTTTAAGTTTTCTTTCTTCTCTACCATTCATATTGAATTTGCCTGATTTTGAAGTCCAAAAATCTTTAAGTTTTACGTCCCACGCTTATGCCAGCCAGTGGCGGATCCAGGGGGACATCGGGGTAATCGGCCCCCAGAAGAGGAAACTTTCATATTTTATATATATAAATAAAACCCATCCCAGAGGTTGAAGCTCTTAAAAGTAGCTCTAAGTAACAGTATGACAACCCACCGCCCCCCCCAGAAATCGGTTCTGGATCCGCCCCTGATGCCAGCTAGGCTAAAGGGGATGGTGATGATAAAAAATGAACGAAAATGGTTGGGATGAAGCAAGTAGGAGGAAACGGGAGAACCTCGATCAATCCCACGCACACGGTGTTTGTCCACCACAAAGGTCACTTGACGTGTGAGCTGGGATCGAACCAAGGACCCAATTCACCAGAGGTGAACGCTCTACCACTGAGCCACCACGGCACTAACATACTGTATAGGCATCTTAGTGAACAACCTCTATCTGTTTTTCTTCTATTTTAGATCAAACATAAGGGAAAAAACGCTGAATCACATGTTCAATTATCTTAAACTAGATGTAAATTACCTATCATTACTGGGTTTTAATTTAAAAAATCAAATCTTTGAGTTTTAGGTTCCACGGTTATGCCGTTTAGGCTAAAGAAGACGGTGATGATGAGTAATGAATGATAATGGTGGAATAAAAAAGTGGGAGGAAACGGGAGAATCCCGAGGAAACCCATGCACACGGTGTTTGTCCACCACAAAGTTCAATTGGCGGGGGCTGGGATCGAATCAGGGACCCCAAGCACCAGAGGTGAACGCTCTACCACTGAGCCACCGAGGCCCGGATTTTAATTCAGATCCTGAATAATGAAAAAAGGCAGGAAATATAATTAAATTAATATCACTGTAACTATTCCACTGTTATGGGGGCACGGTGACTCAGTGGTAGAGCACTTAACTATAATATATGGAGTCCATAGTTCGATCCCCTGCCAAAGAAGCTCGTGGTGGGTTTTCTTGGGGTTACTCCCATTTCCTCCCACATCCTCATTCTACTAATTATTCCATAATCATTCACTAGCCTTAATCATCCGCCCCCTTTAGTCTCGAGGGCATAAACGTGGGACGTTAAACTGAAAGCCCACTGCAGGTCCGTACCCAGGGGGGTCTAAGGGGGCCGGTCCCCCCTAAATTTTTGCTGCCCCTCCTAAAATTTTCACCATAGACTTGCAAATGAACTATAATATAGTTGGATCGGGCCCTCCCTAACTTCAGCGCCTCCCCCTCTACATTTTTGGGATGGCTACCGGTCTGTCCCACTACTGAATGTATCACTCCGACAAAAATAGTGCAACGAAAAAAAAATAAGGTGCTAATTAAACGGAATATTGTACGAAAATAATAATCTTAATTTTTGACTCTAAACATCATCGGAATTGTCACCAATCAGTTTAGACACCGAAAACTGTGGAATCGACACTAATATCAGTCATTTTGGACGTGTTAGTTTTCCACTTATCTCCATGACGATGGAGGATAAACTTCGACTTCAACGACATCGAGAGAGTGTCACTATTCATCGCCCTTCCTGCCTCCCTCTCTCTCGAAATGGGAATTGGGTTTAAATGTCATCGAGAATATCACAATCAGTTTAGCAACCCCGGAAACTGTGTATTCGACACTAATGCCAGTCATTTTGGACATGTTATTTTCACCTACCACTATAATGATAGGAGGATAAACATCAACTTCATCGGCATGGAAAGTGTAACCAATCATCTCCATTCTTCCTTCCCTTCCTTTTGAAATGAGAGTTGGGCTTAAATGTCATTAAGAATGTCACAAATCAGTTTAGCGACCCCGAAAAAAGTGGACTATATACTAAATTTTGACTCTCTAATTCTTTCTCGAGTCAAAAATCTAATACTTCGTACGTGATTAGATCTAATAAATATCTATCAGTGTAGAAAATCTCCTGGTTCTGGCGACTCTTCTCTATGCAAAAATGTAATATTCCCATTCTTGTCAGAGTGTTCCCCATTCTTGTTCCCTTTGAAAGTAAATTTATTGTTGCTTATACTAGTATATCAGCATACTTACAGAACTACATGCATATTTTTTTTAACAACAGTTAAAAAATACTTAAAAGCTGTCTTAGAATATGTTATTTTATAGAATGAGATTAATTTTGTAGTAGTAAAAGTTAGTGAATCTCAGAACTATGTACAGGGTGGTCCTTAAGTGGACGCATTACCCTCCTTTAGTTTCAACAGTATGGTGTTAATTATGGTAGAATGCCTGTACACAGTTACCTTAAAGTCTTAAGAGTCATAACCATCGGTTTGATCACCATCCATGTCAATGCTATATGGACTTTGATCACACAATTTTGATTAGTCCAAATTCACTGCAAATAACTGTTACCAAGTAGAAAACAGCAGAAAACAAATGAACATGGATAGCAGTCTTGCCAGACAATGCCAATCAATGTTACCAAACAAATGTGTGTAAAACGTAAAACCATCAGAAATCACCAGTTAGGGGTACGCCTACTTCAGGACCACCCAGTATAGCTATCTACATAGTTGCTATAACTGTGGTGGCTGAATATAGCCAGGTAATCGATATGCAATAACACATACCAAATAATTCACCAATACTTCCTTTCATTTTCACTCCAAGGGTAATATAAATTTTAACAGAATTTGTTAGACCTCGTAACATCAGTTACATCCATAACGTTAATTACAGTAAACCCCAATCACACAAATAATAAATCAATCAACTAAAAAAGTCAACCTTTTTTGTTACAGAATCTATTCCGAACCTTAATAAATCTGACATCGCATGTGTTACATACCAAAAAAATAAATAAATAAATAACGTCCAGCAGAATGTTGTATAATTTGGAGATTCTCAACTATACTGACTGATAGGAAATTCACTTGATTTTTTTTTTTTGTCTCTTTTGGACTAACGTTACAATCTAAGAGGAAGACAAGGGCATACCTCGGGGACCACTTGTAGTTTGTGGGTCACAGTTTGAAAAACACTCATATATATATATATATATATATATATATATATATATATATATATATATATATATACCGGGTGTTTCAAAACAACACCGACAACGTTTGGGAGATGATTCCTGACATCAAGATAAGACAAAAAGTATAGACCAACCAGGGTGCACAAATGCTTCCTTTCGGAGTTGTAGGCTGCCGAAAACATGAAGAAAATGAATTTAAAGGCCTATAACTCCAAAACTATGGGATCTACCATAGTTGGATCAAGACTTCATTTAGAAACTAATACGTACGCTATCCGAAAGCACATGTTTCAGAATTCTAAGGTACTCATTCAACAATTTTTACACACGGAGTTTGGCTGCGGGCACATAATTTGAAGTACTCACCAACTACTTCTAAAAAAAATTGTTGCGGAAGTACCACAGGATTCTGAAACTCAGATATTTGAATAGGGTACATGCTAGTTCCTACGAGAAGTCTTGAGCTGACTTCTGTAGGTCCCATAGTTTTGAAGCTATGGATCTTTAAACTTCATTTTATCATGTTTTCGGCATCCTATAACTCCGAAAGGGAGCATTTGTGCATCCAGTGTGGTCTATACTTTTTTGTTTTATCTTGGTGTCAGGAATCACCTCCCAAACGTTGTCGGTGTTGTTTTGAAACACCCGGTATATTAAAGATGTTGAACAATTAGTTAGAATAACGAAATGTTGAAATGAAATGACGATATGATCTAGACGTTACTCGAACTCACGACCCACGTAGCGTAGTTACTAACGTTCTCGCCTGCAATGAGAGCACACACCGGTTCGATTTCCGGTGGGGACACTCGATCGAAAAAGTGCAAAACGTATTTATTACACCCACCATTCTGAATGAGGTTTTCCTCATTCATACCAGGCAAATGCCGAGGTTGTACCTTATAGATAGGTCCCAGGCCGCTTCCTTCCTTCCCTTTCGTCGGATAGTGTGACCGCAGAGGGACGTCATCCCTCATGCGTGACGGGTTAAGATGGTCATTGATACCAAAATCCCAGAAATCTAAATCCTAACTCCCCTAAATCGAACCAACAACTAGAAATGCAAAAAAGCCGGCTTTTTTGAATCGATGGTTTTTTCACATAAAAAGCCGGCTTTTTTGGGAAAAAAACGAGAATTTTGGAAATTTTCGCTTTTTTCAACTTCATGATTTTTCTATCTAAATAGCTTTCTTATAGTATATTCTATAGTTAGATAAGAATTCCATGACCTGAATGTGATATTTCGCTCTGAAATTCACCATCAAGATGGATGGAGCACATGTTTTACGAATTAAAGTTAACATGAAAAATGTAGTATTTGAGGGTAATCTTAGAGGCTATTTAACTTTATTTTAACTTTTGAGTTATCGACATCTTTTTTCTTCTCTAGTTTGTCATCCGTGTTTCATTTCTAAGAGCTTTTGGTACTCTAGCTTCTAGCGTAAAAGTTAAACTTGCCCGTTTTTCTATTTATCCGTCAAAGCGTACGTTTTTCAATATATCCGTCTAACCGTACTTCCACATTTCTGTTATACTGTAGCTGTGAAGTGATTTAGCAATAATTTTCCGGACACAACCTTGAATACCAATTTATACAAATAATCAGTAGCGGATTTAGAAAAGTACTTTAGGAGGGTTTTTTCTGATTGTTTCGTTTCCTAAAAGTCCTAATTTTATTTGGGAAGTGCTTGAAGTTTATGAGTACAGGCATAACTAATATTTCGTTTCGTTTATATGTTTAGCAATAATCTTCCGGATACAACTTTAAAAATCATTTTATACTGAGAATCAGTGGCGGATTTAGAAAAGTATTTTGGGAAGGGTTTCTTACTAAGTTTTAGTTTTTTTTTAAACATTCGTAATTTTTATTTGACGGGAGCTTAAAGTTTATGAGTAAAGGCATAAATAATAGATATTTCGTTTGTTGCAGACATTCCGTAACTTTGGGGAACGGGCTTCAGTCCGAAAGACCGCCCCCCTAACCTTCGCAAAACCGTCAGTGCTGGTAATTAGTAATAATAACGATTTAAAAACAATAAAAAAGGAAGTCGCCCAACTCACAGTACACGCACTATTTCTACATTCACAGATGGAATGAAGAAAAGCTTTGTCAGAATGGTCTAATGCTGGTTGAATCCCGGACTTCCCGATAGAAGCGCAAAAGCTAATCACTCAGCCATGTTTGTTGTGCAGTTGTATTTAGCTTAACTTAAATATATTCCGTAGTCTTTTTTTTGGGGGGGGGGGTCCGTAATGATATGTTGAATCCCTCTTGTTAAAAATTCAGAAAACTTGAGGATTGGGTAAACTGTGATGGTGGTTCTATAAAACTTAACTGTAGAATTTCAAGAATATACAGAACCAAAAGCTCTAGATGTGCAGCCTTTAAGTGTATCATATAAATCTAAGTATTTCTTTTATGTTTTATTTTAATTTTATTTTGTTTCAAAAAGAGGGTATGGAATATTTTGAAGTAAAAATACTACATACTATTTTGCTAGTTATTTGTGTATTCTTTAAAAAGAAGTGTTTACTTTTAGGGTTGGCTGGTTTACACCAACTTTTTTTCTTAATAACTGGTTTAAACCACAAAAATAAAAAGAATGAAAAATGCGAATCGTGTGAACTTCATGGTAACGTTTCCAGATATCAAACCACCTGCAATAGTTTTATTTCCCTTTCACCTTTTAATCAAGGTGTCCCATGTTCAATTCTCGGTCGAACCACAAACCTTCTTTCATGCGTAACCCAAGTAGCGGTTCGGATGTCAGTTTAAGCGAAAGTCTTCTCCTTGATAACCTCGGTATTTCGTAAGGATGTTAAGCCTAAATATACGAAACAAACCAAATTGTATATTTCTGCATGCCTAAATGCGTGTTGTTTTATAAAGAAGCCAATATTGCTTAAATATATTGATAGAAATTGGCAAAATTTATCGATTGCCTACGTAGCTTCCAACATTAGCTTGGATTGGACTTTCAATGATATCTACGTACCGGTACTAAATTTGTAATTTAATACCTCAGTTTTAGCGTACTGATTATGGTACGTTGACCTTTAAATTTTACATGCAAAGCAATAACAAGATTTTCCCGTTATTGTCTTACATTTCAAGTAATGACGGGATTTTCCCAATGGCTAGGGCGGGAGATTCTCAACTTAAGAAATTTACTGACCGCACTTCTTTAAGCTTATGGGAGTTCTTCCGGCATAACCCCGCTGTTGCATAATAACATCAAGGCGAAACAAACTTAGGCTATTTCTGTGAATATGTAATATAAATATATAAAGCAAAAAATCTAAGTCAAAAAAGCCTGGTTTAAACCAAAAAAGCCTGGTTTAAACATCCCCCAAAAAACGGGTTTTTGGCATATTCAAAAACAACCACGGTTCTTGCCAACTCTGCTTACTTTTGTATATAGGAGGTTAAAAGATTCTTATTATATACATTGGTTAATCCTGTTGAATTCATAATGTAAATATGTTGAAGAAAAATTGTTTGAAATATTTTTTCGAAATTCATAGTTTTTTTCGATGTTTTATATTATTATCAGCATAAACCACTAATTAAATGATTTTTTGTGTTATAGAGAAGCGATACAAAGTCTGTTTTACCAATTTAAAGCAGTATTTTGAAAAAAAGCCCAAAATTTCCGAAGCAAAAAAGCAAAGCAGAAAAAACCGAGTTTTTTTTCAAAAAAGCCGGTTTTTTCCGACCCCTTGCATCTCTACCCACAACCCGTGTGTCATTATTTCCTGTTTCTTTTCAGTTTAACATCTTATGATTATGCACTACAGCTAAGGAAGACGGTAATAATGAAATGGATGATAATTGTGGAATGAAGAGTGGGATGAAATGTAAGAACCCTAAGAGAACCCCCACACACGCTGTTTGTTCACCCCAAAGCCCATTTGGCAGTAGCTGGAATCGAACCAGAGAGACCATACGCACCGTCTCCTGTTACTATAGCACTCAATAAAACTCTTTCACCCGAACTTAAAATGGTCTATTTCTGTTATTCGTAGTAATTTTGTTCAAGTAAAGCGTTTCGTAGAATTCTTTTTTAAGGACCTCTGCGTGGGTTTAAAAAAAAAAATACAGGGAATAAAATGTGAACTTAGAAAAAAAAAGAAGAGGTGAAGGTTGGATGGGTAAGGGAAAGAAAACGTGAATAGAAGACTTGTGTTCAATGCTTAAGGGAGCGGACACAACTATCAAATCCGTTCCTTTCCATCCAACATTACAAAAGAAACGAAAACCAAAATAAGATGAGGATGAGCGAAGTTAAAGGAAAAAAAAGAAGAGAAAGGAAAAGAAACGTTAAGACGAACTATCTGGGGAAACAAGACGAGAACAGCAGGACTAAAGAACCACTTCGTTAAGAGAAGACACGGTAGAAGGAGTCTTCCGAGCATCTTCAGCGACAAACACTTGTTCCTCTCTCTCTCTCTCTCTCTCTCTCTCTCTCTCTCTCTTTCTCTCTTTCTCTCTCTATGTTCTCTTATTTCTGTCCCACATCTCTTCTTCCTCTTCTTGTTCAGTTAATTGTGCTAGACTGAGTAGGAGAAGACGATGAAAAGAATAAAAGGACAAGGAACACCACGAGAAGTGTATATGGCTCAGTTGCTTCAGGGTTCGAGTCTCACCGGGGCCCTTTTGTCTACTTTTATTTTGTTCTTCTATCGTTATCTTCTTACATAAGATGGCATCGTTAAGAGTTTAGGAACAAATTGGAAGGGACTGGGTTGAGTTCATTAAAACTTACTACGAGTTCGCTTAAATCCTCCATCCATCCTAGGTGTTCCATATACAGTGAAACCTCTATTTAAAGAATTACTGGGGACTTTTGTTCCTGAGATAAAGTTGTTCACTTAATAGGGGTTTGATATTGCATTGGTAGAGTCTTTAAATAATGTAAACAGAGTTTTAACTCTTCATCTTGATTATATGAAGAATTGTCTTATAAATATTTTTTAGAAAGTTCCTGTCTCTCTAAAATATTTTCAGTGTACAATAAGTCTGATATTTCCTCGGCACACAACATAGCCTCGGAATATTTAGGATAATAGGATGTATAGGATAATTTTTATTTTATAGGATAATTGTTCTATAGCAAGATAACAAGAGATGGCCTGTCACGTTTCTTACCACATGTGGAGGGACAATGCAGCCCCTACTTTGGTGTACCGTGAGTGTTACCAACCACGGTAACTCGTGAGTAGTGACAACGTCACTGAGAGCTGTCAGAGACCTTCTCTTGCTGGCTCCCTATAGCCCACAGCGACCCCAGACGGGGACCAGTATTACTCCATATATATATATATATATATATATATATATATATATATATATATATATATATATTAAACGTAGTTCAAAAATTTATGAAGCTGAAGAACAATGCTGTGGAGGATCAGGGAAGCTGAATTGTCTTCAACATTGGGAGGCGGGCAGATTTGAGACTTATCCTGGGGGGACATCAATTTCATCTCACTTTCCTTTGTGGCAATCGGACACCAATCACCACGTTTCTCCACAGAAACCACATTTCAAATCGGATTCCCCCAGTTCCAAGATTGAAGGGGACGTGTACCCTCATCCCCGCTGAATTTGCGCCAGTGGTCACAGCAGCACTGAAATGTTCCTTCAATTCTTGCAGCATTGTTAGCATTGGGATAGATAAACTGTGTTCTTCACATATCCTTACATAAAGAAAATAAAAACGCATGTTGTGAGATCTGGAGTCCAAATAATGTTTTGGAACACAAATCTTGTATAATAAAGAGTTATTCATAAAGCGCGCCAATTTTGGATTGTCTGACCAGTGGCGTATTTACGATTTTGTTTCGGGGGGCTTGCTAGCTTTCGGGGGGAGCTTTGCCTGAAAATGTGAAAATTCTTCAAGATATTTTATATACTTTACTATAGTAAGTAAGATTTCGTGGGGGGCTTAAGTCCGGAAGCCCCCCTAAATACGCCACTGTGTCTGACAAAGTTTTGTTTCTCGGTTGCCGACATTGTTTTGTATTGTTGCTTTACCCACAAATATTCCAATTGTCGCCTTAGTCTGAATTTCTCGCACTTCTTCAGTCTGTGTCTAGCCATGGAGCAGTCTGTTATAGCACAACTTCCGCTAATTGTGAAAACTTTTTATCAGAACGGAGAAAGTCATACAACAATTGTCAGGTTACTTCGCACAGTTCTAGAGCGAAACGAGGCACTGAATAAATCAAGAGTTCGCAGATTTATGAAAAAGTTCACTGAAATGGGTTCAACAGTGAAATTAAAAGTCCTGGGCGTCGTAGTAGTGGTTGTTCTGAGCAAAACATTGCGGTGGTTCGAGACAGTATGGCTGAGAGTCCAATGAAATTGGTTCGTCTGCGTTCCCAAGAATTGGGCGTAGGATGTTCTTTAGTACAGAGAACTCTCCGGTATGATCTCCATTTTTAGGGTACTCTTAAATCATTGGTGCATGTCAATAAACCCCGTTCCATTCGTGAATTAAAGGAAGAAATTCAACAAATCATCGGCGAAATCCAAGTGGAAACTTGTCAGGCAGTATTACTGAATTTCACGAACAAAGTTATTGCATGCCAACGCAGTAGAGGAGCAGGCCCGTATCCAGGGGGAGTCTAGGGGGTCCGGGCCCCCCTAAAATTTTCACGGTAGACTGGCAAATGAATTATAATATGGTTGCATCGGGCCCCATAACTTCAGCCGACCAGCCCCCCTATATTTTTGGGCTGGCTACAAGCCTGTAGAGAAGGACATATGCCCGACATCACTCACCATACCTGCAATGGGAATGTGTGATGAACACGTTTATGAATTTTGTTAGTGTGTTTTGAAAAAAAAATAAAGTTCATAATTTGATGTCACAAAACAGATGCGCTTTTTGAATATTCCTAAGATTTTAATATTTTAATCTATTTTGTGCTTTTAAAACAGTGGATCTATTTTTAAAAAAATATCATATATGAACAAACATACAAAGCATCATTATCCAGACATGTTATTTATGGAAAACATTTTTATTAAATAAAAGATTACTCTCAGATATAACAATTTAATAGATTTTTTTTTAATGTTGGACATCAAAAAATACTGGGCTCATTCGTTTTCAATAGCAGAGCTCCAACTGTTTACACCTGCTCTCAGTAGCCCCAGAGCAGAAAATAATACCCTTGTTTAAACTAACACATCTCCTTGCAGGCCCGTATTTATATATTGTGCGCCCCTGTACTATAAATAATTTGCCGCCCCCCTCCCCGGGCACAAACTCATGCCTCAAACCAGAAAACAAGCCGTGATTTTACAAACATACCAGCTAAAGAATAACATGGGGCATTTTAAAAACAATCGAGAACGACCTATATTAAAGCTGAATTCGTAGTTTTTGGGGTCGATGAGATGAATAGTGACAGTTTTAATCCAATTCAACTTCAAGGACATACTCCACTCCACAGAGAGAAGGCAAACTTTAAAAGTAATAGAAAACGACAGATATTAGTGTTGAATTCATAGTTGCTCAGTGTAACCTATCAGTTTTCATGATGTTCAAGTTCATCCTCACCCCTTGGGGTGGAGATGGGAGAGGATGCCTTTTTAAAAATATTCAGATAAGCTAGTTAATTAGTAATCGGGCACAGAATAGCACTTACCTAAATACGGGCCTATCTCCTTGAGTTTTCTTCATTCCACTTCACCTCATCATTTATATCATCCCTAATCAAACAATAAATAATAAATTCTGATGCCTATTTCCCAATGATACTACCAATAAATGAATGTTCATGGCCCTAAGGTAGGATTTATATTCTACGGCTCGCTCATCTTCGGATGGAGATGAAATTGCACTTTTTTTTTTTTTTTTTTGCTAAATGTCTAATATTCGGTATTTCCGAATAGAAAAATCGATATTAGAGTTATTCGACACTAGTGGAAATATTGATATTATGCAGTACTAGCATCAGTTACCCACTTCGCTGAATTAAATTAAGAAAACATATAAATAGTAATAAGTTTCGTTAGTCAATCACTTTTTACTATTACTAAAGCGCTCCTTGATATTGGTCATTGTCGATGATTTTTATATGTCTTCTCTCCCCTCCCATGTTGCGGGCCATGGCATCGGAAGTGTCATTGTTCATCTCAGCGACCCAGAAAAATATGAATTCGACACTGATATTGGTAATTTTGATAAAATAGAAATACTCTCCTCTACCGCAATTTTTCGGGGCTGAATTTGCATTTAAATGCCATCAGAAGTGTCACTGTTCAGTTCATCTCAGCGACCTCAAAAACTATAGATTCTACACAAATATCGGTCATTTTCGATCATTGCTAAATGTCTTTCCCCTCCTTTAAGTTACATTGTAAAAGTGATATGACAAAAATCATCTCATGTTCGAACTTCATCTAGGTTGAAAATTTTATCGAGTTCGGTCCGGTGGTTCGAGTTATTAAGTTTTATTTAATTTATATATATATTTAAGTGGTTCAAGAGTTATTAAGTTTTATTTATTTTTATATATCTGTCCGCTCCCTTCCCCTCCCCTAAGTTCTACCGTCAAAGTGATATGATAAAAACCACCCCAGGCCCGAACCTCCTACCTCCTCCCCTAAGTTCTATCGTCAAAGTGAATAGATAAATACCATTCCAAGCACGAACCCCATCAATGTTGAAAAAGTGATCAAGATCGGTCAGGTGGTTCAAGAGTGAAGTCACATAGACAGACACTTTCATTTTTATTTTTTTTACATATATCTCCGCCTCTCCCTCCCCCTCCCCTACGTTGCACCGTCACAGTTAAATGATAAAAGTTGTCCCAAGCCCGAACGTCATGTATGTTGAAAATTTGATCGAGATCGGTTAAGTGGTTTAAGAGTTATTAAGTTTTATTTATTTTTATATATCTGTCCGCTCCGTTCCCCTCCCCTAAGTTCTACCGTCAAAGTGATATGATAGAAACCACCCCAGGCCAGAACTACATCCATATTGAAAATTTCATTAAGATCGGCCCTGTGGTTAAAGCGTGATGAAGTCATAAAGACAGACATTTTTATTTTTATTCTTTTAACATATATATCTCTCCCCCGTCCCCTTCCCCTAGGTTGCACCGTAAAAGTAAAATGAAGTAAACATCCCAGTCCCGAACCTTATCTATGTTGCAAGTTTGATCAAGATCGGTCTGGTTGTTCAAGAGTTATTAAGTTTTATTTATTTTTATAGATTTTTCCACTCCCCTCCCCTCCCCTAAATTCTACAGTTAAAGTGATATAATAAAAACCACCTCAAGTCTGAACTCCATCTATGTTGAAAATTTGGTTAAGATCGGTCGGGTGGTTTAAACGTGATGAAGTCACAAAGACAGTCACTTTTATTTTCACTTTTTTGACATATATCTCCCTCTTTCCCCTCCCCTTCGTTGCACTGTAAAAGTGAAGTGACGAAAACATCCTAGGACCGAACTTTATCTATGATCGGTCGGGTTTGATCGAGATCGGTCGGGTGGTTAAGTTTTATTCATTTTCATATATTTCCCCTCCTCTCCGCCCCTTACCCTTAGATGTTCTGTCAAAATGAAATGATAAAAATCTTCGCAGGTTTGAACTTCATATATGTTGAAAATTTGATTGAGATTGATCGGGTGGTTCAAAAGTATTAATTTACGAACATAGTCACTTTTATTTTTATATTTATTGATTGTTGTATATCTCCCCCTCCAGCCCCTCCCCTACGTTGCTCCGTCAAACTGAAATGATAAAAATCATCCTAGTCCTGAACCTCATCTGCATGGAAAATTTGATTAAGTTTGGTCGGGTAGTTTAAGAGTTATTAAGTTTTATTTTTTCTATGTCCCCTCTTCCCCCTCCCCTAACTTCTACCTTCAAAGTAAATAGCTAAAAACACTCCCAGGCCAGAACCGCATTTATTTTGAAAATTTGATTGAGATCGGTCGGACGGTTCAAGAGATAAAGAGTCACAAACATAGCCACTTTCAATTGTAGAATATAGTTATGTAGTTTATACAGTAATTATCGAAATACCCATATATAAGTCAATTTATTGATTGTAGGACACAGAGGAATGTTGTGTTTTGCGATGAAAGCCTGAATCAAATGCGCAGAATGGGCTCCATTGTTAGCTGCTTTGGTAAACTTCGCAAACATTCTCCTCATTCTCAAATTCTCGTTCAAAATTGAAATACACGGATCCGATGCTTACCTCTATAATAGACTATTTCTCGAACTGTGATACGATGGTCCTGCAAGACCATCGTTTGCACTTGCTCAATGCCTTTGTCAATCCGGCTTCTTAAGGAATACCTAAACGAGGTTTTATTGTCCACTGATAATGCGGCCATCTTTGAAGGTTGTACCACTCCTTTACATGTGAGGTACTCGTCCTCGAAAGTCTGTTGAATTTTGTAAATGGTTTCTGCTTGGGTATTGCCAAGTTTTTGGCAAAATTGATTCAATATCGCTGTGCAAGTTTTCCTATCATTTTACAAGAACCGCTCACTACATGTCTTCATTCGTTGGCCGACTGCCCAGCGACTGACGTTTTCTATGGGCGGGGAAAATAAGGTTCGATAGTTTTTGAACACTCATCGTATGTATGTTGCAATCGGAAGTGCTAGACGTAGTACTTCCGGTTTCAATAGTAAGTCCTCATAGTTCGGAAATATATTGTACTTTTACAATTTGGAAGGAAATCCACTTGTTTTTATTGCTAAAAGACAAACAAAAAAACAGAAATCATAGAGTGTAAACAAAGAATACAGTGTATTATACCCTTCAAAACAAAGAATACACTGTATTATACTCTTCAAAACATTACAGAAATAATTCAGTTGCACTAAAAAATATGTTCCTTATCACTTTTACCATGATAGCACACGACTAGATATTAGAATATCTAATGTATATGAATAAAGATTTTAAAAAAAAAATCACCTGTACATTTCGTTAAAGAAAAAATAACTGTAAAGAAACACAAGATATTATCAATTGTTATCATTATGTAGACCTATAAGTAATATTAGTTAGTACTAGCTGAACCTGTGCTCTCTACACAGTGCATCATCATTCACATATGAGCATGAATCTCCTTATCATTCCTCATAACATCTATACATGTTCCTTTACAGGCACAAGCGAAAGACGTCTTGATAAAAATCGGCAAGGTTTATCATAAAGGAGTGATTTTTTTCGATTATTTTCTTCAATATCTCACACCGTTTGCAAGATTTGAGCCTACTTCCGGTTGGAGTTTCTAATTCATGTATGATCAGTGTTTTTTTTCTTCTTGCATGCAGTATGCAATACGCAGATATATTACATACACAATTATAATGTCAGTGATATATGGTGTTCATTGGGCAAAACACGTCTAACAATAAAGAGTCATCTTAGACTGGAGAAATGGTTATCCTTCATTTTTCATTATCATTTGGCCTGAAACAAACGCCGGAGATATACTAACCCCATATACGAATTGTGTGGGGTTGGAATGTATAACTCGTAGGATGTGGTGCTTTACTTTTTAAAATTTTAATACTTCCAGTGTACTACTAAAAAATATAAAAAAGAAATAACGGCCATTTTAAAAATATTCAATTAGAACTGGAAAATCTACACAAAATTTGCAATCAATCAATGAAAACGACATCTTTCTAGAGCTTGTGATTTCCGAGATATTATCGAAACAAGACAAACATATAAATATCAATCATATAAACAAGACAAACAAGACAAACATATAAACCTAGCATTTTAATATATAGATGCTTTGAGAACCAGGTGCGCATCTAGTAATATTTGTTGGAAGAGGACCGAATTACTTTGGGGGGATTCATTGCAAGTGTCTTCTTGTGTACCAGAAAAAAAAAATAAGTAATTATTAATTACTGCCGCCTATAATTTTTTTTTAGAAAAAAATGATAGAGCTAGATTAATTTTTATAAGAAAACAAAAAGTACAGGTGAGTATTAAAATAAAATCTTTAGACTACAAGAATCATTTCTCTGTTAAATATAGTTCTGTTTTAAAAAAAAAAACTCTACAAGTATTAATCAAGTTACAAAATGTTTGAGGGGTTCTGAACCCAGTGGATCCCTTATGAGTGCTCCCGTGTTGAGACCATCACATACTAGTATTTATTTATGCTTTCGTAGTGCCTACCAAAAACAATGGAGTGTGAAAGCTTTTTAACTTATTTATTTATTTTTCATTTTGCAGTTTGTACATGTTCATATGTATGTTTGTAATAATCACAAACTGTTCAAAATTGTATTTCCTCTGGCGTATTCTTTATTGTTTTTTAAAATATTTTTTTTTAAATAAATTGTTCGTTTTTTCTTCCCTCGCCCCTTATATTACATCCACAAATAAAAGCTGGGAAGGGAGAGAAAAATATATTAATAATACTCGTAGGTGGAAAATTCTCATACACTGTTTATGAGAACATAACATCTGAATACACATATGGAATTTACTTACGCACATGCGTGTGCGTGTGTGTGTGTGTGTGTGTGTGTGTGTGTGTGTGTGTGTGTGTGTGTGTGTGTGTGTGTCTCACCACCGGGATCATAAATAATACATGAGCTAATCAACCCAGTAGACGAAGATGCAGTTATGTTCGAAGCCTATCTTAAATGTATTTTCTTTATTTTTAATTCTTTAAAATTTCCTAGAGGGTCCTAATTTTTTTTTCGTATTAAAAACAGCAAAATTTCGTATAGGGCATATGGTATATAAATGGGTGAAATACACATTTTTCGCAAGAGAACAGTAAATTTATGGAAAAATATATACAAGTTATAATTGAACACTTTTACCTCTCCTAAGAATGGATATTTGAATCAAAATGAAATTATATATATACAGTGGCGGATCTAGGATATGGTCAAGGGAAGGGCTAAACCATAGCCCTCCCTTGAATCCGCCACTGTATATATATATATATATATATATATATAAATCTCGATTCAAGTGGTATGTTCAAAAATGGGGGGCGTGGTGGCTCACTGGTATAGCGCTTACCTATGGTACGTGGGGTCCCTGGTTCGACCCCCGGCCAAGTACGTTTGTGCTGGACAACATAGTGTCCGTGGGTTTTCTCAGGGTATTCCCGTTTCCTCCCACTTTCTCCTTCCACAAATTCTTCCATCATCATTCACTTGCATTAATCATCATCTCCCTTAGCCTAAAAGGACATTATCGTGGGATGTTGAATTGACATATTTCCTTTATTTCAAATATGCTCAAAAATTCATTTCAGTCCAGTGGCAACGCCAGCTTCAACTTGTTCGGGGGCAAGCGGAGGGACAAAGAGATTTTCTGGAGAACAGCTATTTTTTGTACACCGAAAATTCTATATTACTTGACCTACATAAGAATACAACATGATTGGGGGCAGTTTAGGGGAATGCTCGTATTCAAATAGGCAATATCTATTCGAGAGCTTTTCAAAGAACTAAACATCTTGTATGGGTCCGTGAAAAGCATTTTAACCAAAGGTTGAATGGGGAAATGGCTTCCTTCTTCACCACGAAAACGCACCGCACCCCACCTTGCTTCTGATCGGTGGGTTTTTGGCCCCAAAAGTATTCTTATCTATCCACATTTGCTGTGCTCTCCAGATATAACATGACGTGACTTCTGGCTCTTCCCAGAAATTAAAGCCATGCTTAAAGGAAAAGATTTCGACACCATTCGTAACATTGAGAGTTCCAAGACAGAACAACTGAACGCTCTTCCAAAAGAAACCTTCCAGAAATGGTTCCAGTCATGGAATCAACGTTGGGATAAGTGCATTACTAGCCAAGGACAGTACTTTGAAGGAGATTAAATCAAATTTCATGTAAGCTTATTAACTTTGTTTCTAATAGAATTATTCACCGTATTTTTGATCATGCCTCGAATAGAACAGTAAGCCAGTAAAGAATTCGGGTGCCTTAGCCAGGAACCGATGACCTAGGGATTCCTAGGGCCCTCTCATTTAAATTGGGTAGTGTAAAATCTGAACCTAGTGTGATTTCACTAGTTTCGTTAACGGATGTCTCTGGCAAAGAGAATGTGATGAAAGGGAGTCGTGGTATGAAATACGTTAAGAAACCCTTATTTAAACCATTTTAGTACGGAAAGAAATGCGATCTCTAGGGTGAAGTTTGATGGCGCTTCTTAAGGGAAATCACATTGCTAGAATAGTAGAATTACAATTTTGTGGGTACGAGCTAAGAGAAGATTAGCTTTTCTTCACTTAGTTGATAGCGATAAAATATGTCGCGTCCTTTAGAAGTCGCTACAAGAAAATTGTACGAGGGAGGATCAAAAACTAAGGTTACAAGGCCGATACTTCTGGAGTTTCGTCTGTTAGAGAGGAATAAGGAGTATGCGGTAATTTTAATGCATGGAGTTGGCAACTGTGCAGAGTTTCAGCCATCTGCCACCTACGGCGCTAGTTGTAGGTAAACACAAAGGGCGACTCGTTTCGAAAACTGGTCTCGCGAAGAAGCCTGCTCAGTTATTCGATTTCTGAGGGCAAAACATGTAACCGCAGCTGAAATTCAACGGCAGCTGGTAGAGGTTTACGGAGAGATTGTAATGTCTCGTCAGCGTGTCGCAGAGTGGTGTCGAAAGTTGTCTTTCACGACAACGTGAGCCTGTACAGCCCAGAAAACCTTCACGCTGTTGAAGCAGTTTGGCTGGGACATCATTGATCAGCCTCCCTACAGCCTGGACCTCGCTCCAAGCAACTTTCACCTGTTCCTGCACTTGAAGGAGCATTTAGGAGGGCGTCGCATTGCTTCAGACGAGGAGGTAAAACACTTCGTTAAAACGTGACTGAACATGTAAGGACAGGATTTTTAATAGGAGGGAATTTTCAAACTGATCCCACGATACGACAAATGCCACAACCAATATGGAGACTATGTCGCAATATAACCTAATTTATGTATTGTCTGTTGGCTGTATTGGTTGTATGAAGTCCTCGCATGAGAACTAGGGATGGCCACAAAGATCCGGTCCCGGCGGAACCGCTTCCACGAGGAACCGGTTCTCGGAGATCCGGCTTTCAGAACCGATTCTGGAATCGGTTCCGGACCTGGATCCGAAAACCAGGTTCTAGAACCGGATCTTAGGAACCGGTTCCAGATCTGGATCCGAAAAATCGGTTCCGGAACCGGATCTGTTCAGAGCCGAAAACCGGTTCCTCCAGGAACCGGTTCTGGCCATCCCTAATGAAAACTAGAGGAATGTAACTCCATTTTCGGAGGTTTGCAGACGAGAGGACAAAAATATTATTTTCTTAGAAAGATGTGTTTTTAAGAAGATGGTAATTGATCGACAAACAGAACAGATGGCGTTACGTTCTATTTACACCAAGTGGGGCTTTCAAAATTAGGTCCAAACATGAAGAAAAAGAAAGCTGCATTTTTGGAATTACGTTCCTATGTTTTTCATACGACGAAATAATAAATACTAGTCTCATTGCAGGCTTTGTAACACTCCTTGTAGATTATTTTAAAGAAACTTTGAGAGAAAAAGTTTTTTTTTTAAAAAAAAGTGGCCAGTTTGTAGTACTCTAGAGACCTTTTATGAAAGCGGTTACATTATATGACCACGACATGACATACTTTCTGAGAAGAGGAAAAAACCATTGCTATGAGTAAACCAACATAAAAACTACATATATAGAGAAGTATAGTTTTTTTTTTAATTTAAAAAAAATAGAGGAAACATGAAGAAGTAAAACGTTTCTAGAACGATGAGCAAGGGAAAAGGAAAGACGACAGAAAAATCTTGAAAATAACTTTAAAAAAAAAGAAAGAAAAAAAGAAAACATTTCTCGTTTGTCCGTCGTCGTGCAAGGAAGAATTTCATTTCGCCCAATTGAAGGATTCCTAACATATCACTTCTACTTACGCGAGAAAATGAAAAATAAAGAAAAGTAACAGAAAGAAGATATGATGAAAATGTAGAAGAAGAGAAGATAAAAGTAGGGAAAAATACGAAAAAAGTAACATGAGATGACGGGGATGAAAAAGTCCTACACACAAAAAAATGTACGATATGGAAGAGAAACTGAGTTCTTAAGGGATTGTAGGTAATAATAACGAATGAAGAAGAAAAAAAAAATACCAAGCAATGTGTAAGTTGAAAAGGGAACAAAATTAGATCAAAATGAAAGAAAGATAGAATTTACGATCTAAGGTAGTATTTTTACAAGGGATTCTGGTCTAGGAGTCCAGAAGGTAAGGCCAATTGTTGGAATGACAATTTCATAACCTTATATAAAGAGCTATGTGAGAATTTCAATAAGAAAATACAAAGAAAGAATGCGAAAAATATCAAATACAATTGTTTACAAAAGAAGGAAAAAGAAAGTATTTTTATATAGCTTTAGCTTTTCTGTTATGTTTCATTCCAAATTGTCTATCCAGTGTTGGATTCTTAAGGAAATAGTATCCGTATGTATATCACTACAAGTTACGGATAGAAAGTTTATTTAAATACTAATGAGTTTTCTGAAGCTACATCAAACTATTTTCACTTAATTTGAAGCAATAAAATTTAAAGACTTCCTGATGTGATTTCCCTGAAGAGCCATCACTGATGGCAGTCTTTGGTTGGAAAAGGTGTCCCTTCACAAGGAAAGAATACCTTTCATTTTGGACACAAAGAGCTGAATTTAGAATTAAACGGAATTGGAAATGTCCTGTTCGTCTCAGCGAACCCGAAAACTATGGATTCGATACTAATATCGGTCATTTTCGATCATTTTTGTATATCTCCCACTCCCGTCCCACAAGTTGAGGGGCTGAATTTGGACTTAACCGGCATAGGAAGTGTCACTATTCATCTCAGAGACCCCGAAAAATATGGTTTCGACACTAATATTGGGCATTTTCGATCATTTTATGTATCTCCTCCTCTCTCCCTCATCTACGTTGCACCGTCAAACTGAAATCTTTAAAATCATCCAGGCCCGAACCTCATCTATAAAGGTAACCAAGAAAGTTCTGTCGCTTTTTCACCCACCGTTTCCTTGTTAAACAAGTATCGCTTTTATTGAGAAAGTGTACAAATGTGTGTTGAATTAGAAAGTTTTTTTGCTGGAGTCCGGACCCGGTGGACCTCCAGTGGGTGTGTTTCAGTCCTTGGGTATCTCCCCGCACGTCTCTATTACAATCATGGCACATTGACTGGCCCCTACTCAAAGAGATCTATAGTTCGACCAAGTATGTAAGAATGCACTGTTCAACTTCGTAACCTTGACTTTTCCCGAAGTTCTCCCGATTCGTCCCACATTTTCATCCTATTAAATTTTTCATAATCGCTTCCTTCCATTAATCACCAGTCTTCATTAACCTAAAGAAGTTTATGATAACGGAACATCAAACTAAGGATTCTGTACTTCTGTAATGAACTCTCAGGAATATCCTCCAATTTCATTTCGTACTGGATGCTTATAAACAGGAGTGTAGCTAGCAGGTTTATCTATTAGGAGCCCGTCATTTGTGAAGGGGGTCAGCTATAATGTACGGAAAGAAAAAAATGTGTTACAGCTAGTGATTTTGAAGCCTGAAAAAAAAAAAAAACGGAAAATTTTGGTTTCCATATGGAAAACTAAAAACAGTTATTTTTATATCTCTTTTCTTTCTCTTCATAAATATTATGTACCAGGTAGTTTTTATTATACTTAACCAAGAATTACTGCCGCGGATCAAACGTTGTATCTTTATGCATAGCTGTTTCAATTTAAGCCCTTGTACACAGAACATATCTACATATGACTGATTTTCTTTCAAAATTTCACTTTATTTCTTGAAAATTTCCTGACAAAAATATTTATGTATTATTCGTGACTGAAAACATCATAATTATTTTATTAACTTTATTTTACTTTCTGTTATCAAAAATAAGCGAATGAAATCCAACCTGAAAAAGTGAATAAAAACTTTATTTTTCACCAAATTTTCCATCTGATAAAAAATGTGTTTTAAAACACTAGTTACCAGCACATAAAAAATGTAATGTACTTACAAATCAGTTTAGTACCATTGTTTTATTATATGTAAACAGTAAATTGTTAATTACATGTAAACTTTTCTTATTTCTAAATGACTGAAGCGAAGTAATTTTACGATGATGTTTTAAAAACTGGTCACTTTGGGAGGCCTCGCCCCAATGCGCCCTCCTTCACGTGGCTACACCATTGCATAAACCTGTGGATCGTCGAGAATTACGTATTTGTAAAGTAAAATGAATTCATTTTTATTCTTTCAGGTCAACAACTACGAATGGAAAATACGTTCTTTATTGTTTCCTCATTCTGTTTATACAGACGATTACAACGTAAGGAAAAATCGAGAATTCAAGTGAACAAAAGAAAGATTTGAGTTTCTAAAACCCATTCTGGTCTGTTTCCGGTCCGCCTCTAGAATATTTCTCTGTTTCCGTCATTCGTTTTCTTGCAAGAACAAAAATGAATAATTCACAGGACGTTGTCGTCACAGGGAATCAAGAGAGTTCGACCTTCGTGCGTGACGTCACGGACGAGCACTTTTTCTTGAAGCGGTAACAACACCCCAGTCAAGTTCTCGTTTCCTCAACAGAAGAGACAGGGGTTGCCAGACATCATGGATTGGTAGGATATTCTCTTGTTTTTAGACTTTCAACCTAGGTTCCATCTCTTCCATTAACCTTGTATTCAAACCGGAAGTGAGCAGCTGAACTGTGTCGCAAGCATACGTGGCTTTGACGCAGCAGTTCTGAGCTCGATTCCCAATCGAAGTAGGCTACATGTTTCTGAAATCAATGCTAAGCTGTAGATTCACATCTCCTATAGCCTCTGTACTGAAAGGGGCCCTAAACTCCAGTTCCACCAACCAAACCGGATGTGGTACAAATTACCGTTTCCGGTACCAAGAATTCATTATTATAAAACAAAAACGGTAATAGATAGCGAGAAGTGGTTTGTTGATATAGATTCAGTATCCAAAGAATAGGTTCTAATTCCATTCTTATCCTCCTATTTAAAACGGAAGTGGCAGAAATATACCATTTCCGGTTTCAACGTGGCCATACAGCAAACACTATACTACCGTATATAGCGTTTAACTAATGAGCCTAATATATAACTTGCAAGCCTGGTATTTACCTAATAAGTCTCACCATAAAATATAAACATCATATTTTGCTCATTAGTCAAGTACTTACTTTATAGTAAGCCTCGTATTTACCTTATGTGCCTAGTTTTATTCTTACAAGACTTGGGGGCGCGGTGGCTCAGTGGTAGAGCGTTCACCTCCGCTGCTTGCGGTCCCTGGTTCGATCCCAGCTCGCGCCATGTGGACTTTGTGATGGACAAACACCGTGCTCGTTGGTTTTCTCGAGGTTCTCCCGTTTCCTCCCACTTTCTTCATTCCACCATTTCATTCATCTCTCATCATCACCGTCTCCTTTAGCCTAACCGACATAACCGTGGGACGTAAAACTTAAAGATTTCATTTTCTTACAAGCCTTGTACTTACCTTATAAGACTATCGTTTATCTTGTAAGCCACGTATTTATCTTTCAGGCTTTCTATGTGTTAGATTAGTGTAAATGAAATGTACGTTTTCGACGTCTGGTGAAAAATTCACCTCAGTAGCACAACACGAGGATGGACTAATGCCATGCGTCTAACGTTACAAACTTTGTATACGTCCAGCAAACAGACTGAGTTGCCTAGACATTGAGGATGCAACATAGGCATTGTTAAACAAGCTCTTATGAAAGCAGGGCCGTGCCGTGGAAAATCAGCGCCCGGGGCGAGAGTATATGACGTTTTCGACGCTCCCATACATATATTCCAAGGAATTTTTCCTATATTTTTTTCTTTTTTCTCCCGAATTTTTCTCGACCCTTACTTCGGCGCCCGGGACCGTCGCTTCGCTTCCCCCCCCCCCCAATGGAACGGCCCTGTATGAAAGTGCCATAAAGAACACGTGATTGTGAGTGATTTTTCTACACGAATTCAAACTGATTCTCCATACGAAGCCTCAGAAAATGTTAACAGTGCAGTTGGACCAGGAATAGTAAATAGACGCATAATTCGTCGTTGATTTGTCACACAGAACCTTAAATGAGCCTCGTGGGCACTGACCGTCATGTTTGTGTTAGCTCCTGAGGAACACAGTAAAAGCAAGCGAGCCCTCGGGAAAGTGTTCGTGCCTTTATAGATGAATTCGGCATACACCATACCCACTGAATTGGACTATTAGGCTACTGAATGAAGAGTAAGAAAGCTGCTAGTGTTCCAATTAAGTAACAACAGCAATTGTCAATTTAGAATAAGTAAGCTATACAACGATATTGTATATCTGTGCGATATATTACTTCCATTTTCTTGTAGTTATTTTGGACAACAGTGCTTAAAAGTGCACAATTGTTTTGATAAGAAGAAGAAGAAGAAGAAGAAGAAGAAGAAGTGTAGAATATATGTTGATTTTATCAAGGATGTTATAAATAGAGGATCTGCCCATATGTATCGCCATCCTATTAAATTGATGAAGGCAAAAAACAACCGAGCATCGGCACGTCTGATTGGTTACTCTCGTTTCCGCCATCGTCTGATTGGCTACTTTCGTTTCCGCCATAATTGTTGGCTCAAAACATTGCGATGAGCGGACTGGGCAGAGTAGGGGTGGCGAAACTGTGACGTATGGCTTCAAGATTTTGTTGTAAGGGCAGGTCCTCTATTTTATAAGATCCTTGGATTTTATATTGATAATCAGGTAATGTGAGTTGTTAAAAAGAAGTTTGCTATTTTGCTTGGTTGCTATGACAACATAATCATAATTTTCATGAAGGTTTTGTGAATAAAAAGTTAATGGTGTTCTGCATTTGATGTGTCTGCATGCAATCAGTAGTTTTTACAAGTATAGGTAAATAAAATTAAGGTGTTCAGCCGTGTTGACTTATATTGCAATTCGGACTGTGGGCATATATAACGAAATATAAAATATAAACGTCATTTATCGATATATATATATATATATATATATATATATATATATATATATATATATATATATATATATATATATATATATATATATATATATATATATATATATATATATATATATAGATGAAAATAGTTATCTTCTTTTTAACAACTCACATTACCTGAATCAACATATATTCTACATTTCTTCTTCTTATCAAAACAATTGTGCACTTTTAAGCACCGTTGTCCAAAATAACTACAAGAACATGGAAGTAATTTATCGCACAGATATACAATATCGTTGTGGCTACAAGTGTTCTGATTAGAAGCTACAATGTTCACCAATAATAAGTAAACATTGGACCCCTCCCGAAATAAATTCCAGCATACGTGCCCCGTATACTAATACCACAAGTGCTTGCGTTTGTTGGTATTCTTGTCAACGAACTTAAAATGTTCGTAACTGATTTCTCCATCTCTCTCTCTCTCTCTCTCTCTCTCTCTCTCTCTCTCTGTGTATATGTCTGTGTGTCTGTTATTTGGGATGTTTCCAATTTTGAGCCCTCTCTACTCGATAGAGCATCAAAAACTATCTGAGAAACTGATGGCAT
The DNA here is from genome assembly GCF_964235325.1 of Thermobia domestica. NCBI lineage: Eukaryota > Metazoa > Arthropoda > Insecta > Zygentoma > Lepismatidae > Thermobia > Thermobia domestica. The sequence continues at coordinate 15,987,474 of NC_137467.1, forward strand.
ATTTGCACTAAATAGTAACTGGTGGCCCACTAGTTAATATTGGCACCAAAATGTTTACAATCCTTTTAGGTATTGATTAACACCAATATTATCTCTCTATGACTTACCGTTTCCGAGATATTGGCCAAGAAACAGTTCCGATTTCGCAAAATTTAAGGAGCCATATCTCGGGAACCGTAAGTCATAGAGAGATCATATTAGTGTTGAGCAACACCTAAGAGGTTGGTGAACATTTTGGTACTAAATATAAGTACCGGTGGTTACCGGCCACTAGCCACCGTTCCAAGGTTATTGGCCAAAAATGTTCGAATTCCCGGAGATTTAAGAAGGCATATCTTAGGAACCGTAAGTCATAGAGATCATATTTTGCTAATTTTTGCGTAAAACAGAGGGTGTGGATAAAATGATTTACTTTACATGTAGGAAAATCACATCCTTCCCGTTTCATCTCTCCATTCTTTTTAAGTTCGTTCTGGTTGTATCTCACTTTTTTTAAGATTTTGAAACCTGGCAACCCTTAAGTTGAGAGAAGAACTTGGTCTCTCTTTTGTATATGGAACATGTCTTGCGTTTACTGGGAATCGAATACGAGCTCACCGCTTTCTCTAACATAAAAAAGAACTATTTTCTTTTATTCTTCTCAATAAAGGACCATTTCTTCTTTTTTTTACGAAAATAAAAGTGGTAAAAAAAAATAAAGTGGTTTAGAAAGGAGAAATCCGTTAAATAAAAATGTGCTGACGTAGGCACTTTAAGATTGAGAGATAGGATTCGAAATCACGTAGTGTAAAACGTATTCTGTCTCTGTGTTACTATCGCCGTGGCTTTCATGTAGCTTGTGTGTATTTCATTCATTCCTCACAGCAAGGTTCTTCAGCGCTGTTTCTTCAATGATTCAGTACTTAAAAAAAAATTTTTTTAAATAATTTCAATGAAGAGCTTCAGGGACTCTTACTAATAATAAGCAAACCTTACTTATTCATGAAGCCCAAGAAACAAGAAGTGCCTCTTTTAAATTCAAATGACACGAGAAGTTCCTTCTTTAAAAATTCGAACGAGAGAAGTACCCTTTCTAAATGAGAACGAAACGCGAAGTTCCCTTTTTAAATTTGAACGAGACGAGAAATACTGTTTTTTTTTTTAAATTCGAACCAGAGAGGAAGTGCCTTTTCTAAAATTCGAACGAGATGGGAAGTGTCTGTTTTAAATCCCTCGAACAAAACGAGAAGTATTTTTTTTTTTAATTCGAACGAGAGGGGAATTGCATGTTTTTAAAATCGAATGAGGTGGGAAATACCTGTTTTAAATTCCTCGAACAAAACGACAAGTATCTTTTTTTTTTTTCAATTCGTAAGAGACAAGAAGCACTCTTTTTAAATTTGAACGAGACGAGAAGTACTTTTTTTTTAATTCGAACGAGAGAGGAAGTACCTTTTTTTAAATTCGAACGAGATGGGAAGTGTTTGTTTTAAATCCCTCGAACAAAACGAGAAGTATCTTTTATAAATTCGAAAGAAACGAGAAGTATCTTTTTAAATTCGAATGAGAGGAGAAGCATCTATTTTTGAATTCGAACGAGACGAGAAGTACATTTTTTTAAAAAATCGAACGAATCGAGAAGTAACTTTTTAATTCGAACGAGACTAGAAGTACTTTTTTTAAAGCTCGGACAAGGCGAGAAGTACCCTTTTTGAATTCGAACGAAACGAAAAGTACCTTTTTAAAATTCGAACGAGACGAGAAGTATGTTTTTAAATTCGAACGAGATTAGAAGTACCCTTTTTTTAAAAAAAAAAATTCGAACAAAGGAAAAAGTTCCTTTTCAAATTCGAGATGAAACGACAAATTTGACGTATCTTGTGAACAGTAGTTCACCTAAAACTTACTAGGGAAGTACATGAAGTGGTACGCGGGGATCTGCATGTATTATATATCGTTGGAAGGGTCACACCGAGTATACCTCACATGTAAAATATCTTGCTTGAATGGCGCCTGTAGCGGGCGTGGCGACCATTTGAAATCACAACTAGGCACGCTCCGAAATACCAGAAAATATGGACAAAATAAGAAGCTATGATGTGATTGTTTCGAGACGTGGTATATATAGGTTTGAAAGGTAAATAAATATCAAATGTTTACAAATCAAAATGGCGAATCCAACATGGCGGACACAAATTAAAAAAAAAACAAGCTTTGGATCTGAAATTGGATATATAGAGACACTCGATGTATGAATCGGATATCAAAATGGCGGACAAAATGCAAAACACTGCTATGGAACTGAAAGCGGGTAGGTAGAGGTTTTCGTGGTCGCAGTGTAAGAATTCAATGTTATAAGTACAAAATGCAGTATGGTGCATCCAATATGGTGGACAAAAGGTGCCAAAGTACAGAATGGACGTATGTGTATCGAGACGAGCCAGGGTTCCGTCTCGATTTGGAAAAGCACATTAAAGACGAGACCGAGACAAGATCGAAACTACTCTCGGTATCAGTACCATCCCTACCATGGAGAGTAGACATTTGTCATACATATTGCTCACAAGTGTACACGACATAATGTGACCGAAAATACAGTTATGGAAGCATAACGATGTTTTAAACGCCCACTTTTCACTGTCGTTGTTCGGGTCTTCAGATGGTATCTGCAAATAATGGCAACGTATGTTATTGGCTCCATTCAAGCGAGGTGTTACAGATGTAAAGTGTAGTCGATGTAGCTTTTCAACGATATGTAACATATGCCGATCCCCGCGTATCTCTTCGGGGGCGGGGGAGGGTGTTCGTAGTAAAGTAATTATTGTCTATGATTGCAATCTGTTGGTATCATAAAACTTTCATGTGCGCTATAAAACCTGCCCTGCATTCCGTGCCTCAATTTTGGCATCATTGTAAAGCAAAACACGTTCCCTCTTTATTGTAAAACATCACCTGCTCCTACTCGCCCCATTATGTACTATAGGTATTTTTCTACTACATGTGTAAGAATCACATATATCCGTTCTGTACATATATTTTGCACTTTTTGTTCGCCATATTGGATCGGTCATATTGCATTTTGCACTTTTAACATTAAATTCGTACTTAGCGATCACGAAACCTCTACCTACCCGCTTTCAGTTCCATAGCAGTGTTTTGTAATTTGTCCGCCATCATGGATCCGTCATTTTGAATTTTAAATTTTCAGCATCCGATTCATACATAGCAAAGTCCAATATCTCTATATACCTAATTTCGGATTCAGAGCATGTTTCTTTGTAATTTGTGTCCGCCATGTTGGATTCGCCATTTTGATTTGTAAACATTTGATATTTATTTACCTTTCAAACCTATATATACCACGTCTCAAAACAATCACATCATAGCTTCTTATTTTGTCCATATTTTCTGGTATTTCGGAGCGTGCCTAGTTGTGATTTCAAATGGTCGCCACGCCCCCTACAGGCCCCATTCAAGTGAGATATTTTACATGTGAGGTATATTTGATGTGACGTTTCCAACGATATATAGCACATGCAGATTCCCGCGTACCACTTTATGTACTTCCCTTGTTAGTCCTCAAACTCTGTGTTAGTCTTACATAAGGCATAGTGTAAAACTATAAGTAGATAAGGAGATTGTACGAACGGAATGACGAACATTTGTCAACGTTTAAACATACTAAAGTTATTTACGCAATACACTCCAATAATAAATACAGTTTAAACGTTATAAATATCCCTTTGTGTATTTGTCGTGACAAGGAAGGATTCTCATAACTTTTACATGAAATTAATGCGAAAGAAATCAGGATATAAATTTTATACATAAATTTAAAAAAAAACAGACGAGAAAAATTTCGAGTCGAGAAGAGAAAGAATTCTTCGAGAATCGAGACGAGACGAGACGAGATTTTTTAAACAAAATATACGAGATAAGACGAGAAATAAATTTATTTCTGATCTCGCCTCGTGTGCAACGTTATTACTTATTCACTCAATAGCTTAAAGAATCATTACCTAATGCTCATTACCGCTGAAAACAATTCTCTATCGGATTCCATTCCGTAACCGATTCGCACTGTATTACTATTATCCAGCGCTCTAATACATTATTATTCATCTTCTTCTTCGACTACCCACAGGTCTCTTTCCTAACTAGAACTGAATCCACCCTCGGTGTGTTATCCATGCAAGAGAAGTGTCCATTTTATCCAAATGATGTACACTCATGTTCAAAATGATTGTCACATATCTATAACTGTGTTCTTGTAAGAATATAATTTGATAATGATTTTGCAGGGTACGTTTAATACTGATACTATGTAGGTAATCGGGAAATGTATATTTGTGGTAAATTTCATACTAAAAGAATTATAATTACGAAAATTTTAGAATGAGTAAAACAAAATGTTGCTAAATGGACAAGAAAGTTTTATTTTCGTTTTATTGTTCTTATTTACTGCTCTTTTAACATGAAATTTGCTACATACATGTCTTTGCTGATTATACACATACTAACATTATAAGAAGTACAGGGCGAATTCGTTATCAAATTATATTTCTACAACATATTTATAGACATGCGACAATAATTTTGGATATGAGTGTATCTTTGTTAGCAGCGAGGTTTAATACATAGGATGATTCTTACAGTTCAAAGTCGAATCTGAACCAATATAGTGCATTAAATTTTCTTCCACCGTAAATGAAACTAATTCAAGGAAATTCAACGTTGTACACGGAGAAAAAAAAAACGTATGTTGCGTCCGTAAAAATGTAGGCTACATGTATAAATCCCGTAGTTTTTGGATTTAACATACAGCAAATGCATAACTGAAGAAGTATAGTTTATACGTATTTTCTGTAAAAGTGTTCCGAATAAACGTACTTTCCGTAAGAACGAAAGAACTCTGGTATAGGTGACCAGAATCTCACATACAGATAGACGTATGTAACATATAGCTGACGTGTGTAACATATGTATACATGTATGTAACATACGGAAGACTTTTAGATATCAGATATCCTGCAACGGCATGATGTAACTTCTAAACGGGAAAGGTATGTAGCATATGGGTAACGTATGCTTCGTACTGATTTCCGTAGTAAACATAAGTATTCCGTATATTTGTAGAACGTATAACGGATTTTTCTCAGTATATAGATTTCGAATGACATCTTTTGGTTAGTCTCTTTTCGGCGCCTTTTTTAAAATCAAAACTTCGTTTATTTGTAAAATTCTCCGTTTCTGCTCTTTAAATTTTGTTTGCAGGATGGGTGTTTAATCTCCTTGAAGCCACACTCTTTCAGTGCAGACCTTCACAACAATACAGTCGTTGGACTGAAGGTTTGTTCTGCATTATGTGAGCATCAAAGCACAACGACTCATTCAAAGACTGCCTCACGGGACCGAAGTGGCTCCGTGGTAGAGAGTTCACCTCTGGTGCTTGGAGTCCCGGGTTCGATCCCAGCCCACTCCCAGTGAGCTTTATGGTGGAGAAACACCGTGTGCGTGGGTTTCCTCGGGGTTCTCCCGTTTCCTCCCACTTTCTTCCTTCCATCATATCATTGATCACTCATCATCACCGTCTCCTTTAGACTAACCGGCAAAAATCGTGGAACGTAAAGCTAAAAGATTTCATTTCATTTTTTCAACGACTGTCTCCAATGAACTGATGCAGCTGCAGTGTTGCAAAAATGTTGACACAAAAAAAAAATCGCTACACGAGAAGTGAAATGACTCCAATGTTAGGTGAAAAGTCGCTAAACATAGAGTTATTCGTGAAATCCATTGTCTATAAGCATTGTTTTAAAGTTGTAGACGTAAAATAAACAATATGTTCTACTCATATCTTTGTCAACAGGGCGCAACCAATCCTGGAATTCAGTGATCATTTCTCATTGTTTCGGGTACTTTTGTTCATATTTTGGAATCATGATAGCTCAGAAATAATTAACACTACAGTACTTAACGTTAATGCATTTTTTTAAGAAAAAGTGCAAAATAATGAAAAAATCCCAAAGGACAAATATAACAAACACCCACTTCTCTTCTATTCACGGATCTATATAGCTAATCTCATTGCTATCGGTAATGCTGTATTATTTGTCTTTCAACGGAAACTCTGTGAACTAAAGGACATCAAGTTTGTAATGGTTCTCCGTTAGAGGGCTATCTTGGGAGAGTAATGTTCCCGGAAATATGAACGAAATACACAGTTCTGATTGGTTGGCGTTATCCACTTCTTGCCACGTAGCATTCATATGGCAGAAATCAAACGCTTGTTGCTGTCGGCCTTCTCGGCCGAGCGTACTAGCTCTACGTACTATAGTATTCGCGCCGAGTCGTGAAGCTTGACCTAGATCTACCGATTTCACCACCCAATAGAACGCGAGGGCATGTTCCGGTCGTCAACCCCACCCATCAAATTTTGTCAGTGTCTTCTCTGCGCGCTACCCAGAAAACATCTACCGAGAGTACAGTGTTGTCGGATTGGTGCCAAGTTCCGTTTTGTTGATTGTTTTTTGTTGCATTATATTCTCATTGTTACTATTCGTGTTTTTGTTACCGTTTTAGAATAATTGTTACTGTTGTTATTGTTGTGCACTGTTATTATTGGTAATTTTTAAATGATTTTTTAAATACTCTTTTACACTGTCTTCAAAATTTGGCAACATTGTTGGCGAATTTCAGCTGTTTGAAGTTTTCCCAAGTGTGCGCACGGGAAGCGGCTTCACGAATTGTAACGAAGTTTTCCGATGTATGAGAGCTCAAGCAATGATTGGTTTAGAGCCCAAGTTTCACGACTCGGCGCGGGTACTATAGTAATAAAAATCGGTTTCGGCGTGGGTTCAAATCCGGCCCACAGAAAGTTTTTTCTCATATTTTTTAAAAACAATTCATAACTTTTCTTTATTAAGATAAGATGAAAATAATACTCAAAAAAGTGATTTACTTACTTTTGTGTAGATATGAAGTAGTAGTAGTAGTAATAGTAGTAGTAGTAGTAGTAGTAGTAGTAGTAGTAGTAGTAGTAGTAGTAGTAGTAGTAGTAGTAGTAGTAGTAACGGGTTAGAAGCCCCACAGGGCTCATTTTGTTATACCTTGGCCCCCATGATATAAATTTTGTGACCAACGTAAAGCAGCTGAGTAGAGTAGCACGCGAAAAAAAAAAAAACGTATTTCCGTGAGCATTACTCTCCCGAGCGGGTCGTAGGGTAACAGATAACAATGCAGAATTGTGGGGGAGTGAGTACGCTTCATCACTTGCACATCACTAGCAAAATCGTCATATAAAAATCAAAAAAGCTTCCAATTGGAAAAATTACTTTTTGTCCCTTTTCGTGGAGGTCGAATCCTCCAGATTTAGCCACTTTCCCCCCAAATTGCCAACACTGTGCAGCTGGGCAGTTGAAGGTGATATATTTTGTGTTCCATAGTTGGCACTATATGCTACACTATAAACAGCTTACCAGTGGAGCGATTTTTCAGTAGCGGTTCGGAAACTTTTGGAAGTACCCTCGCATGTATTCAATCTCGGAAATAATTTAGTACGAATTAAATATTGTTGAATATTATCAGTGTTTTGTATATTCTTTTTGTTTTTTATCAGTAAAAAGTAATAAAATATTTATAAATGGTACTTTTTTTTAACATTTGTAGAGGTAAACCTTAATTAGCATACGATATATAGCACGAAAAGCTTTCTTGTATATGTATGTTTGCATCAAAACCTTCTTGCGTGACCATATATTATCGAAATAGGATAATTTTTGTCTCGTTTAGTGAAAGAAAACGAAAGAAACTGCAGTATGTAGTAATAAATGTATTTCTTTTCCCGTTTTCTTCATAGATTACGTGCGTTTAAAAAAATATATATATCTCGCGTTTAGTTAAACATCATGTGGAGTCATGTTAGTTATAACCATTGTGGTAGTCTGAATTTCTCATAGGGATAGCCAGAACCTAGGAAGTATTTACTAGGGATGCCCTGAAGATAGTAACCGGTTTTCGGCTCTGAACGGATCCGGTTCTAGAAGATCCTGTTCCGGAACCGGTTTTTCGGATCCAGGTCTGGAACCGGTTCCTAAGGTCCGGTTCTGGAATCGAGTTTTCGGATCCAGGTCTGGAACCAGTTCTGGAACCGCTTCTGAAAACCGGATCTCCAAGAACCGGTTCCGCCGGAACTGGAACTTTTTGGCCATCTCTAGTATTTACGCATCAAGTAAACGAATGGTTACCAACCTTTTTTTCCTGGTGCTTCCTTCGGAAATCCTCTCGTTGGATTATCAAATCTTCAATAATAATAATAATAATAATAATAATAATAATAATAATAATAATAATAATAATATATTCTAACCAATTTATATTTATTTCCAGCAAGAGTTCTATTGGAGTGCAACGCTGTTTCTAACCAACCCCTTTCTTCTTAATTAGAGAACGGCTCTAGGGATGCGCACGAGTCGAGACATGTCTCGAATCTCGTCTCGACTCGACTTGAATTCGAGTTGAGACATACTTCGTAAAATTGGAGACGAGTCGAAACAAACGTATTTCTCGACCCGAGTTGAGTCGAGACTGCTCGTAAAAATCTCGACTCGACTCGAATGTTTCGAAAATCTTTCTATAATTTTTAATATTATTTTGAAGTAAGTATTCATTCAGAAACAGCCTTGAAACCAATTCCAGCATTTATTACTTTAGAAAGGTACAGAACGCATAAACTTAATAGTTTGTCTTTCAAGATCAAGATTTAATTTTCAGCTCAATTTAGTTAATTAAAACTAATAATTAATGTCGTGATGTTTGATTGTACTTCAAATATAATAATAATATTTGATTATCTAGTTTGTATATCACTATTTCGATAAATTGAACTTTATAAATTCTCTATGTTTTCGTTCCCATGAACGCAATAGGGTACAGGACACAAGGGCAAGTTCCAAGTGATGAGCTGGCCACCGAACTCGCCGAATCTGAACCCAATCGAAAACATCTGGGATGTAATTGAATGTGACGTCAGAGCGCATCTCCCCCTTCCCTGGAATTTACTTAAATTAAGTGGTCCTGTGTGTGCACATGTGGTGCCAACTCTTTTCAGCGACCTACCAAGGATCATTGCGTCCATACCAAGTCGCGTCGCCGTTGGTATGCGTGCCAAAGATTGACATACTGACAATTAGGTAGATAGTTATAATGTCCTGGCTGATAATAGACTTCAATCCCGACTCCACTCAACTAGTGCGCGTCCATAAACGGCTCTTACTCAATGGCTTTATTTTTTGTACATGTACGGTATTTAACATCTCTTTCTTAAAATGTTCTTAATATTTGTAATTACAAATGTGGTTTATTTCTGTATTTTTGTTCACTTCTGTCTTCAGTCTCTCTCCCTCGCTTCTGATGAACATCTCGTTGTGGCAGGGGGACATGTTGGGAATTACTGTAGTAAACAAAATTTAATGGTGCTTGTCGTGGTTTATAAACCACGCTTGCATTTGTCAAGTAATTCAATACACAATCATAGGCTTAAATAAGTTTTAGGGATTCCTTTACTTTTGCGTCTTTGAAGGAAGACTAAGAGATCTCTGTAATACCCTTTTGAGACGGATGTGGCATATAAACACAGTCTGTCGTTCCGTTAATAGTAAATGTGGTATATAAATGGACTAAGAAGGCAAGTATGATTTCTAAGTTTCATTTGTGATTAATTGGTCAAATAACTAGTGCAATACTCAATCTTCTTACTAGATAATTTTATGGCTCTATTTTTTCGTCTCTAAAAGTTCTTTGTTAACCTCAGCCCCACTTTTTCTTTAAATTTTATTGAATAATTTCCTATAGTGAAGAATAGAAATATGTAGAAAGTGAGACAGATTTCATTTTTAATATTTTCTCTTACTTTGTTTTCCCCTTGTGAGATTTGAAAACCCTGCGGAAAATTCGTGGCTTTCCTTTTTTCAATATAAATCTTAGATAACATAGCCAACGTATTTCTAAATTCGGAAGTTAGAATTAGACGTTAGTCAAACTCTTAGTGAGGTACTAACCACTTAAACACGTCTGTAAGTACGGCTAAATGACTCTTGTGCTCGTCTCCTTCTCTATATAAAACGTATCCCTATTATTAGAATGACGCAAGTGGGAATTATAAGATTGTAATTATACATGTGTCCATACACCCGTACATTCGTTACTCTACCGATAACTCTTGAACGAAAGCGACTTTTTGAAACCTGTTATTTGCCATACAGAGCTTAAGCAATTACTGTGGCCATTTTTGTTAACGAAGTTAATTCGTTAAAATCTCCACAGCTAACGGTGACATATTCATCCGTTATTCTAACGATAACTCTTAAAGGGAAACGTCTTTCTTGAATACTGTTTATTGCAATATATAGCTAGATTCGTTATCTCGGCCGAGTTCATTAACGGAATCAAACCGTTAACATCTTCATTGTAACGGTGACCTTAACGGTAACCGTCCATATACATTTTCTACTATTGAAACAGAGGTAGTAGAAGTTACACATCGAGCAGTTAGATGGCAGAAATATCCTACAACAACTGACACATACCGGGCGAAATTGAAACTTCTGAGATATGTCCTATATGCAACAGACAGTGGCGACTCCTGAAGGAAATAACATAGGTAAACATAAAAATCATTTCCCTTCCAGGTAAGGTAAGAAAACCTACCTGTGTTACTTAAACTAATTGAAACACCAAGTAGAGTTTCTTTCTTTAATTTAAAGTGGTAAAATTTTATTTTTTTCTACCGATGTTCCTTCTGTGACAAGTCGTCACTGGAAAAAGGCTGTTTTCCTTTATTCTGTTTCACAGCTTAAGATGGTGAATATACTGCAGTGTGCACGCTGCAAGAAAATGAATGGTGAATTGAAACTTATAGCATCATTGTCGTCAGCAGGATTCAAACCGGCGACTAACAAGTCTTGCAGTCGCTAATCTAAAGTCTAGTCATATTATTTGAGAGTTCAACGTATTCTACGCCAGATTTACATACCACATATTTCAATTTTCTTGACAATACGCGTATATAGAAGCCATAACTATCATGATATCAGTAAAGGCACAGAACTTTTTAAGTTGAACAAAGAGAAAAAAAAAGCAATGTGACAGTGTGTGTAGATAAATTCTTGTTAACGCATAACTGACATGTTGACAATAACAAAGATCGGTAGACATAGTTTTCTACTGCCTGTGCCAACCAAAGAGTAGAGAACAAGAAAAATACGTTTGGCTAACGAAAAATTCGTATAAATAGTATTTCTTTGGTCTCAGTGTGTATTGAAGTACAAAGGAACACTTTAAAAATCTATCCGAAATCCCCTACTGTGATAGGATGGAAAATACGTACATTTCAACAACAAAAAACTGTACTCCTAACAACAAGAGAAGGACAGATATACAAGTATATGCGTGTGTGTAGGTTTTTCTCCTTTTTATTTTCCACCTTATAACAGCGTGCTTACTCTCATTTGTTTAGCGTTTGAATGGCCACGTGTACTGAAGTTTGAATTTTAAAAAAATAATAGAAATAAAAGGAACGGATAAAAATTGCGTAGAAGGTAACTCTTCATTGAGCTCCCGGGGTTACGTGGCCTGTTGACTTTCCGTTCTTCATTGCGCATGCTTCGTTATTTTTTTTAAGATCCCTATGATGCCTCTCTATCAACTCATTTTGATTCGTATCTTTATTGTCGCCTATTCTACCTTCTCCTCTAGACTACTTTATTTTTCTTTCTCGCGCTCCACGCTCACTGTACTATATTTGTCAGTTATCACATGCGCGTTTTCCGGGAGCTACAATGCTGCGAGATGCCCCATTGTATCAAATACCCCCTTCTCCCCCTACATGTACACATGGTGCCTTTTGTGAAGCCAAAAAAAATCTTCTTTTATTCTTACGTACTAGAATATAATCAAATAGGGTTTTATTCAGGAGTATGTATATATATAGGGAGGTTTGACGGAAGGAAGGGGGAAATGATGTAGAAACGCGAGTGGAGGTAACATTGTCATGGTTTAGAATGACGGATAATGACACAACCTCATTTGTGTGACACAGCTGCCCCCTCGCCTCTTGTAACAATAAACAAGACGGAAAGCTAACTAACTCCTAAGCATAGAACCATCATTAAACGTATGCTTTATATGCTGTTGTTCAGAACTTTTTTCAATGCAAGAATACTGTACCATTTTTTTCAACTACCTTGACGCTATTGTGACAATTCGTGCATGTTTCCTGTTTTACAAACAAGTTTAAACAAGTTCTGAAGGGAATACTGGTTGGGGAAGATGAGATTTAATTCATGGAAAAACTCTGATCGAAACTTGTACGTACATTATGGTTACGCTTCCATATCAGTCAAGGTGTTTCATAAAGTACGAGGGTGGAACAATTAGTCAGATAAGGATATCAAACAATGACCCAATAGGCTTAGTTGAATGTTCAACGTCTCCATTTACCTATAATTGGAAATTCTTCGTACTTTCGAACCCTGCTTCTGAATAATTCTGAAGAAGATTTCATAAGTGTATTCTCAGTTTTGCTGGACCAATGCCGGGATCATTACAAAGTCAGTTCTAGTTTCAGAGTCACATTTCGACATACTAAAGTTTATTCAAGGAACGTTCAGTACCTCATGTAAACAAATACACGTGGTGATTGATTGATTTTATTGGTTAGAGAGCCCTAGAACACCCATGCGGCAGAAGAAAATAGTCCTTGCTTATAAGGCTCATTACCAAAATTCCTTAGAATTAGACAACAGATACAATACTTTATCTAAGAACTAAATTGAATTAATGCAGTAAAAAGAGAATACGCATGCACTGAAAGTGGTTTTGACCCAACTTTAGCGCGAATCACAGTTAACAATATGGCCACATGCGGGGAATAAGTAAAACATCGACAGGGTACAAGTACAAGCACGTGCTTCTCGAAAGAAGCGCTGACCGATAGCCAATCATCCGATGACTGGTGGAGTAATACAATTCTGCAATGTTTACATCAGGATCAGAAGGTTCGTTGAATGACGTATAGTCCTTGTCAGTATTCCTTCTAAAATTAATTGAATTCTTCTAATTTATTGTGAATTATATGAAATAAATGAAAACAAAACTAATTTAAACTAAAGGCCTAAAGATGTGAAATAAAGATTTAAAAATATACCATGTAATTTTTAATCAACTTATATGGTATACATTTACTTTGAAATATTTGATTTACATTATACAAAATGTTCTTTTGAAATTTCATATATTTTATATTTACGACTTGATGGTCTCATAGGGTTAGTTTGACAGGCGTTACTTGAGGTGGTCTAGGGATGTCCAGACCCCCTAAAAGATCGCTGGCTCCTGTGTAATACCATTGGACCAAAGGCTAAAACTATGATCTTTAAAAATATTTTGAGAAACAAAAGTATGAATATCGATTGGGAAATCTAAAACGAAAGACAAGAAGGAAAGTGCTCTAATCTGCACAAACTACTTCATGCTGCTATGGTACTAGCTGTGAAAGGAGTTTTCCTGCTATCTGACGCAGGCACGTAGCCAGGATTTCTCGAAGGGGGGGGGGGTCCGTGATATGAAATACTGTGGTCATCACACCAGCGGCTCGATCATTCTAAACTTTTTGCTGGAACATATATTGGTTCGTTTAGCAACGATTTCGTAACGGAGGGGGGGAGGGAAAGGCGTGACATGAAATTCTGAAGGCACAGGAGCTTGATCAATCTAAACTACTTTACTATCAACATAAATTGGTTTCTTACTCAGACACCTGTTGTAAATGCATATTTGTTAAATAAACTCGACTAGCTTCCTTCTTTCCTTTCAGCATACCTTCAAGCACAGCCTGATACTTCCCGATTAGGTCATCATTCTTGAATTGATCAAAACCACGAGGAACAGAACAACAAGGGGTATTCAACACACGATTGGGACAGGTGCAGGATCATCGGAGAGAAGCGGATCCCACCATTGGAGGACCACCGACTCCATAGTCAAAGAGTACCATTCTGTTGGTTTATCACCGCAGACTCAACAGGCTCCAACAGTCTAGTAGAATGAAGATGTAGAAGGACATTATCGTTAAGACGCTTTATCGACGCCCCTTGCAGTTCAACAGGATTAAGATCCAGATGTTGACTGTCTCCAGCTAATCCAGACTTCTCCAGAGAAAGATATTCATCATTCCAGATGACCAGGACGACGCCAGCCTCGTTGGATCTATCAGGCTAGTGCTCATCCCTTATCTTTTAGTCATAACCTTTCTCTTTCTCTCACCCTTTTCCCCAACTAGTCATCTTCCAAATTAGAATCATTTGAATTTTATTTAAATTCAACCACAATTTTACAGTTAAGTACCGTGTTGTGCATCAGTTCCATTCCCATTTGGTTGCATTTATTTATTTCGTATTCTGAGCTAGAACTGATGACACAGCACCGGCACACAAGGGACATCACTCAATTGTCCGGCTCCGATTTCAATGAAATTTTTCTAGCTGATAGAGGACATATATGTATTATTTGTGATGATGGAAATTTTTGCCATGGTGCATGTTTTCTATTTTTTTATAATTTTTAAGAGTTGTGATGTGGTTATTAGAGATTACTGCGGAAGTCCCTTACTAACCTTTGAAAACGGAGCGTCAATGAAAGAACAATCATGTAGATACATATAAGGCCTAGGGTTAAGTTGTATGGTAGGTATGACCTTGATGGCAGCCATCTTGAAATCCGCCATTTTGAATTAAGATCAAGTTTTTTAAATGGGAATAGGGTAATATGATACATAATTTCGGTCTAGAATTTAATCAGGAAGACAATGGTGAAGCTAGTTTTGAGATACACTCATTTGGGGAAAAGTTACAGGCACTTAATTGTTCACTTACTACGTGCAAAAGTCCCTTACCTCCGCTTCTAACCCGCGTATTAATGATAATAAGTGGATAAAAGCTTCGGTAATACATATTATGCCTAGAGGGAAGTGATACAGTAAGGATATCCTTGACGGCACCCATCTTGAAATCCGCCATTTTGAATTAAAGTGAAGTTTGAAAAATGAAAACCATAGCATGTGACATCTCATTTTAATAGCAAATTTTCCTCAAAAGCCAATGGTATGCTAATTTTTGTTCTATAATTAACCAGTGTGAATTTAGGATTGCTTCTAATGTGCACCAAACGTCCATTATTCGATCTTTCAAATTGGCAACACTCCTAATTTTCACCGCATGTTTTAAGATTCTAACTGGCACTCTGCAATTGTTGCCATGGCTCATGTTTTCTAAAGTTATTACATTTTTTAAGAGTTGTGATTTGTCAGTTCGTGAATAGTGTTGGGATAAGCATCCAGCAATTTTTCTGAATTGTGAAGACTTACAATGTAATTATTTATTTTAAATGAGAATACATGAAGAACCTATGGACCTATGTGACGTAAAGAAATACAAATGAAATTATAACAAATTGGTGTTATACGAACATAAAATTATCAGGAAATGTAGTTTACATGATGCGCAAACGACAAACAATAAAATATTTCTAATAAATAGAACATTAAAGAAACAGCAGCAATACTAGAAAATATCAAAAAGGCATTATATGACTGTTCCCACAACATTGTTTGTGCCATGAGCATAATACGAAGGCAACTTGTTTATAAAGAGGTGTAGCTTAATTGAGTGCCCGATCAATACTGATTGTAAATTTTACAATCATGAATCATCGACAACAATCGCTAGAAAAGGAATGACTTTTTGTCTGACTAGCTAAAAAAAAATGCCCTAGAAAATAAATAAATAAATATACAATAAAGAAATAAATATAAAACAAAACAAAAGACCATTGATTTACACAACAATCATATTTCGTTTTCCTTTTTGAAGTGAATTTTCGTTTGATTTTTCGTCTCATCTTCTACAAAAGCTACGTCTTCGGTATTACCTGAATGCAAAGTTGGAGTTGTTTCGTTATGCGATGATTCATGTCAGTAAACGAAGTTTTTGAAGGGCAGGTATAGGAAATAAATAATTACATGGCAAGTCTTCAAAATTCAGAAAGATTGCTGGATGCTTATCCCAACTGACAAATCACAACTCTTAAAAAATGTAATAAATTTAGAAAACATGAGCCATGGCAACAATTGCAGAGTGTCAGTTAGATTGATTTTCACGTCCCATTCAGCAACGAGGCTATATGAGACGTGGACCTACTGATTAACGTGGAATCCGAACCACATGAGCTCCCGCCGGGAATCGAACCCGGGTCTCCCGCGCCAAAGGCGCGTACGCTAACCGCTTAGCCACGGAGGAGCTCTAAGTGTCAGTTAGAATCTTAAAACATGCGGTGAAAATTAGGAATGTTGCCAATTTGAAAGATCGAATAATGGACGTTTGGTGCACATTAGAAGCAATCCTAAATTCACACTGGTTAATTATAGAACAAAAATAATCATATCATGGGCTTCTGGGGAAAATTTGCTATTAAAATGAGGTGTCACATGCTATGGTTTTCATTTTTCAAACTTCACTTTAATTCAAAATGGCGGATTTCAAGATGGGTGCCGTCAAGGATATCCTTACTGTATCACTTCCCTCTAGGCATAATATGTATTACCGAAGCTTTTATCCACTTATTATCATTAATACGCGGGTTAGAAGCGGAGGTAAGGGACTTTCGCACGTAGTAAGTGAACAATTAAGTGCCTGTAACTTTTCCCCAAATGAGTGTATCTCAAAACTAGCTTCAACATTGTCTTCCTGATTAAATTCTAGACCGAAATTATGTATCATATTACCCTATTCCCATTTAAAAGAACTCGACCTTAATTCAAAATGGCGGATTTCAAGATGGCTGCCATCAAGGTCATACCTACCATACAACTTCCCCCTAGGCCTTATATGTATCTACAGGGTTGTTCTTTTATTAACGCTCCGTTTACAAAGGTTAGTAAGGGACTTCTGCAGTAATCTCTAATAACCACATCACAACTCTTAAAAATTATAAAAAAAATAGAAAACATGCACCATGGCAAAAATTTCTGTCATCACAAATAATACATGTATGTCCTCTATCAGCTAGAAAAATTTCATTGAAATCGAAGCCTGACAATTGGGTGATGTCCTTTGTTAGGACAATAAAATGAGGGTATGTAGGTAAGTATTTTAATAACAAACTATGAAGAAATCTCGAGTAAAATAATAATAATAAAAAAAACGTTTTGAAAAAGATGGAAGTAACTATTTACGTTCTTTCTCTGTTTATTCAAATATAACAATTTTCCTTTCATTATGACCTTAACTATTATAAAGAAAGTACATATTCACAATTATAAACAATACATACTCATTATCATAATGTCTTGTAAAGTATTTTACAATATCTGCGTTACTTTCTCTATTGAATCAAATGTTAACAGAACTTTCTTTCCACATAAATTTTTGTTTTTATTATTCCGTCAACTACTATCTGTTCCAAATCACAGGTCAAAAGAGCAGTAGAAAATTGTTTTTGAAATAACATGTTTGATACTGCAAGGATACGGTGAAAAATTGTGATTTAAAAAAATTTCTACACAGTTACACAACGGCACTATGCTTTCGGAAGCTTGAAATTTCCCTGACTAGTAGCAGAAATTCTGACAATTCCGTAACTTTTATAGAAATTGCAAATTCCCTGACTCTTCCAGGATATCTCGCTCACCTCGCTATAATGTATTGCAAATAACACAAATCTCCTCAGGAGAAAGAGTAACCAAACGCTTCCTGTAGTTTATTTTTAACGCTGATCCTTCTTTTTCTAATTTCATTTTGTTTCATCTTTCCTTAATTTTTTTTCATTTCTGGTCTCGAAGGAGGGTCCGGACCCCCCCCCTCGGTTACGTGCCTGCCTGACGTTGAGTTTGAGTTTAAAATCCCTTTCAGCAGCGCGGCTATATGAGACGGAACAACAAATGAATAGATTTTTGAACTTGTTTCTTCTTAACATTGGAATCTATATTGTTAAGCACAATGGACAGCGCGACAGCTACTTGATTTTTATTTATTTATTTATTTATTTATTAGATAAACATCGAAAGCTAAAGCTGATCCTAGTTACAAAGTGTATGATAAGCAGGGTTGCCAACTTTTGTTTTAAAAAATCAGGACGGGACAGTCGGTTTTAAAGGTCCGCCTCCCGGATGACTACACGTACGGCGAGTCGTTGAAAACAATATAAATAATCAGGTGAATAACACGAACCTGAATGAATGTGGCACCTTATTTTTTTTTATTTTCCCACCCACTGCTTATCACTAGATATAGGGTCTAAGCAATATATGCAACAAATTCAAACCGAAACAACTGCTATTTATTTAATATAAACAAAGGTTACAGAGAAAACTATAGCCTATAGATTTTTATCACAAACGGGTGCGTAACATTGTTAAGAAATTACTGATAAAAAGTATTACTAAAATCAAGTCTTATTCTTTGGCTATTATCACACAACAAATTCAAACTTAAAGAATTGTAATTTATTTAACATAAACAACGTTTAAAAAGAAAACTATATGGAATGTTTCGTTTTTATCACAAACAAATGAGTTTCTTTAAAGGATGACTGAAACAGACTATCAACTAAACAAATCTTTTCTTAGCGCTGTTCCCTTTGGTAAACTTAAATTTAAAAATGCAAAAGGGAGACTAGTGTTACTGCCACTGCGTAGAGGTTGTAAAAACAATATTTTAAGCTCTGCATGAATATACTAACATCATAATCGGCTGAATTATCAACTCAAAACAATTAGAAAATAACTATAAATTAAAGACGAGTTGCTAACTATTTTTTCATGAGTCAAATTCAAACAAATTTGTTAAATTGATTCTATAGGTACACTCATGTCCAAAATTATTGTCGCATGTCTATAAATGTGTTGTTGTAGGAATATAATATGATAACGAATTCGCCTGGTATTTCTTATAACGTTAGTATATGTATAATCGGCAAAGACATATATGTAGCAAATTTCAGGTCAAAAGAGCAGTAAATAAGAACAAGAAAATGAAAATAAAACTTTCATGTCCATTTAGCAACATTTTGTTTTACTCATTCTAAATTTCGTATTTATATTTTAATTCCTATGAAATTTACCACAAACATACATTTCCTGATTATACACATAGTATCATTATTAAAAGTATCCTGCAAAATCATTATCAAGTTATATTCTTACAAGAAGACAGTTATAGATATGCGACAATCATTTTGGACATGAGTATACATAAAGCTGTGCGTGTAAAAGAATGATTAACTTTGAAAATCGATAAATCGGGACAATATGCGTCCCGACGAATGTCCGGTCGGGACTCGGGACAAATAAGTCAGAAATCGGTACAGTCCCGACAGAATCGGGACGGTTGGCAACTCTCATGATAAGGTTACGAAATTTTTTGCTCAGGATATGTACTTCCTAGTTTCAGCAAATATATCGAATTCCAATTCTGTAACAAGAAATAGTATGAAAATATGTACCCAATTACAGCTTGGGTACAAATATTGTTAATATTTAAAATTGTTAGATTACAATATTACCAAACATTATTAGGGTCATCAGGTCTAGGAGGTCATGTAGGGAGAATGACGAAAGTAGGGACCTTTCAAAGTTTTAACTGGAAATCCATTCGGCAAACGACCATTAGCAGGACCTTGATGCAAATGAGAGGACAATATTAAGATGGATCTCGCAGAAATAGGAACACAAAGTAGAAACTGGATCCAGTTGGCTCAGAATAGAAATCAATGGAGAATGTTTGTGGACGCGGCATTGAACCTTCGAGTTCCATTCCATAAACCATAGAGTTAGTTAGATTACAATATGTTATTACCAGTAGAGGTAGTTGTATGGCTCAGAAACGAAACAGTAAGTAATGAGACAGTTAAATGTACTAATATGTCCCCTAGTAGCAAGAAAGCTTTCGGCAAGTTGGCGTGTGATTGGCTTTTGGTTTTCTACGCTTGCTCTTACAAAGTGTGCTTTCATACAATCTACCTTTTGTTGTACTTGCAAGCGATACTTTAAATCTTTCGCAGACATCATAGTATCATTGGCCGTTCATTGGCTATTGACTTGCCGACAGCGTAAAGCGCTTGCGACAAGCTTGAATGGAACACTGATTGCAAGTTCTGACCGATCTCGATCAAATTTTCAACATAGGTAAGGTTCGGGTCTGAGATTGTTCTTATCATTTCATTTTGACGGTGCTACTTAAGGGAGGGATATATACTATATATTAGGGATGGCCACATTTCTTTTTTAGAAATACTTTTTCGAAAAATGGCTTTTTCGAAAACGAAAAACGAAAAACAAATTTTTTTCGAAAAACGAAAACTTTCCAAAAACGAAAAACGAAAATTTTTTCGAAAAACGAAAACACCAAAAACGAAAAACGAAAATTTTTCGAAAAAACGAAAAAAAATCGAAAAAAACGAAAAATTTTTGAAAAAACGAAAAAAATTTCGAAAAACGAAAAACGAAAATTTTTTCGAAAAAACGAAAAAATTTTGTAAGCGAAAATTTTTTCGAAAGAGCGAAAAATGAAATTTCCGAAAATCGAAAAACGGATTTTTCGAAAAAGGCCATCACTACTATATATATATACAGGGGCGGATCCAAGATATGATCAAGGGAGTGGCTAAACCATATTTTGCCGTTTTATCCAGTGTAAAGCAGGATTGAAGCCCATTTTATCCAGTGTATACCTCTGCGTCAAGGGTACCCCTATAGCCCCGTCGAATCCATTGTTTTCGGAGTCACTGAGATGAAGTGACACTTCTGATGGCGTTTAAATCCAAATTCAGCCCCACAACTTGGGGAGAGAGAAGGGGGAGATAAAATATATAGAAAATGACCGACATCAGAGAGGGCTTCTGTAATAGTAAAAAGTGACTGGCTAACGGAACATATTATTAATTTTTGATTATATTAACTAAGCGAAGCGAGTAATCGACGTTAATGACAAATAAATATCAACTTGCTTTGTTGTTTATGACTAACACAAAGACCGTAGCCATACATTTAGATTTGAGGATTAATATTTGTGTAATCGGCATAATGGTTGGTGGACAAACTTATTTTAAAAAAAGTAACTAAATCCAATTAATTATTACGTTTAGTTAATTACGATTTCAACCTATAATGTACAGCGACCCAAAGGCTCCGGAGCAAAAACTAATGTAATAATAATAATAATAATAATAAAGAAATTAACTTTTTCTACCTCTCTGTCTCCGCAGCAAAATATCCTAGTTATGTCAAACGGCTAATTTGTTAGAATTTTTGTCCATATTTTGTTCCCTGTTTATAATACGTATGTAACCATTGTTAATACTAGTCTTAGCACAAGACTCGCAACTAAGTGTCAAAGAGGAAAGGAATAAATGCAGAACCAAAGGCTATTGTTACGTTGGACGCGAGTTAGTATAATCCTTTAATTAAAGTGCGCGTCGCTGAATATGTGTTGGCAATACTTCAAATGGAAAACGCAAAAGCCCTCGGTGATTCATTCCCTTCAGCTTCTCCCCTCCCCGCACGCTTTTACGAACTGTTTTTGTGCTTCCCCCTTCTCTCGACAGATGGCCACAGTGAAGCCAAACAATTGAAGAACGAACGGGGAGACAAAGAAGGAAACAGGAGGACAATAATAATATGGATGTTTATTCCAGCAGAAAGGAGGCAAAAATGGCCGCAATACCATCTGTTAAGCTTAACCGAAACGATTAAATGCTGCGTCCATTTTGGTCATTTATTTTCTTTCCTGTTCACAAAAATAAAAATTTAAAAAGAAGAAGAAGAAGAAGTATATAATAAAGAATTAAGGAACAGGTTTGTTTCCTGCTGAAACCATATCCCTACCTCCCACTACTAATACGTAAGTTATCTTTTTTTTATCATTTCTTTTCGATTCTTCCCTTACTAGGCACTTTCACTCATTCATTTTCGTGTTGCATTATGGGTATTTCCTGCCATAACGATAAGGAAACAAACGCTTATATGAATAAATACACCATGAATATGTTTAAAAACAAATCAGTTAGATTCTGTTTGCATTGCGCATGAGCTTCACGATGGCGCAGGGTGACACACGGGAATTTCCTAATAGCGTTCGTCAACCAATGTTCCGCGTGACACAAGGGAATTAAGTCCACTTTTGTTGATTTTGCACATATTTCATCTTTGAAGAACTCAGCTTGAAAAATGCGTGTCTAGAAAATGTAACAGCTCCAATAAGATAAAACAGTGTAAAGTTTTTCCTTGTAATTAAATATTCTGTACAAACTTTATGTCTATTTTTTTTTCACAATTTCGTTAATATGACATGATTTTCTACCAGTGTTGAATTCAGACTTTTGTACAAAGGGGGCCAATAAAAATTTAAGGAGGGGCTTTTCTCGCAACAAATCTCGCTACTTGTTATTGTCTAATCGGTTGCAATAACCAACATATTGCCATTTTTTCGTAACTAGTTGTAAAGCGTTTGTTTGCGTTTGTATCTAATTCCCAAACTTCGACTTTATACGAGAACGCGGTTTGTCAATTAGAACAATCAGGTTGGGTAAAAGAAGAAACTAATTTTAAAAATCTTTGCTTTTACGATTTTTATTTCCGAAAAAAAGTAAACAGAAAAAAAGCAAAATATTTCAATGCGTGTATATAGATATTCTAGGGGGGGGGGCGCATATACATGGTGTCCCAGGAGGAAGATACAATATTTTGGGAAACAGTAGTATGGTTATTCTAAGCAAAAGGTTGATATGATCATTGGTCCTAATCTCAACGGTTTGAGAGCTACAGGTTGTGAATTATTTTTGACTTTGTGTTACATATTGTTTACTCTGTAATTATTCTGCAGAGGTGGGATACAGCGGATTTGAAAGTGACAGAATGACCCTTTCCAAAGGTATACAATATGTGGTAGTTGTGGTTTTGAAAGAAAAGTCATTCTAACACTGAGTCTCAAATTTCTCTCAATAACTTCCCTTCTGAAGACACAACTGTCATATATTGCATACCGTTTGAAGGCAATTCCATCACCTTTCAAACCCGCCATGTCTCACCTGTGTAGAATAAATACAGGGTGAGCAATAAGCAACACAAAGTACAAACAACAAAAGAGTCTGTAACTCTCAAACAGTTGAGATTAGGACTCAAGTTCATATGATTTTTTTTTTTTTTTTTTGCTTAGAATCACCCATACTATAATTTTCCGAAATCTTGCCAATTCCTTCTGGGATACCCTGTATATTCTATGGGGGCTCAGCCCCCCTCGAACATGCCTGAATTCAACACTGTTTCCTATTGCTTTCAATGCTCTATATGATCTAGATCCTGTTGCTCTTATCCAGCTTACTATTTAACTGTAATTACACCTAACTAGCTTTATAGGTTAAAGCTGCCCCCGGATCCAACCCAATTTCTTAAGGCTCTCATCAGTGGAGAGTCCAGGGGGCGATCTCTTCCCCCACAAGAGGAAACTTTCTCTAAATAGCAGTATGACAACCCACTGCCCCCCGCAGAAGTCGGTCCTGGATCCGCCCCTAGCTCTCATAAAATTTACCCGATTTTAACGAAATTTGGTATGTGGGGGTCCTTCAACGATTACCAACTGGGAAGGATGTTGACATGTACGCAAATGGGAATGTACGCAAGTGGAAAGACATCCCCTCAACAGTCCCACAGAACTCTGTTGTTTGGGTTGCAATTGTTTAAGAACGGTGGAGTGAAACGGGGTAAATTCAACCCCATGTTGCCAATTTCAGTATCTCGCGTAAGTTTCTTTAGAGGATTACAATGAGTTAGGATCAAGATTATCAACCAATATATATATTATTATATATATTCAGTTTATACACACGATTATGAAACTTCATGGGTAATGTATATGCATATGTATCAAAATTACCTGCTTTTCTATTCACCCGTCTTTTTCCACCGAAGTTTTCAGTTATAACGCGAACAGGATGTGTTAACACCTGATTCTACTATTCAAAAGAGTCTTTTCTAACGCTGGCAGAAATGAATATTAAGGAAGCAATAACAAGGAGCACCGCAAACGTGTTTATTTATTTATTTATTATGGAATCTAACAGTGTCATTTCAGATTTGGTAAAAGGTGGTAAGACTGTCCGGGTATAAAGGGTTTTACGTTATTCATTTCATTATTATTATTATTATTATTATTATTATTATTATTATTATTATTATTATTAGTAGTAGTAGTAGTAGTAGTAGTAGTAGTAGTAGTAGTAGTAGTAGTAGTAGTAGTAGTAGTAGTAGTAACTTTAAAATTTCTTGTCGCCACAGTCCACGAGGATATTGCCAACAAAATGGCGCATGATTTTCTGTATGATGTGTGGTTCGCATAAAATGTTCTAATGTGTTTCCAGTTACCACCCCTATTCGTCGATCGATATCGAAAATTCTGAACCCGAAAAACACACATACTTAAATGAGAAGTATTACTTCCCTATAGCTATACGGTTCAATCTATATATTAAAATCCTAGGTTTATATGTTTGTGGTCACGAAACGTTTATCTGTCTGTGGATGTTTACCGTTTGGGGCCAATCCTTTCGACAGTGAGTTCTCGGGAACAAAAACCGTTTTCACTGATCGATTGCAAATTTTGAGTATTTTGTTTAAAAAAAATGGCCGTTATTTCTTTATTACATTATTTAGGGGTACACTCGAAATGTTGAAATTTTAAAAGTAAAGCAGCATATCCTACGAGTTATACATCCCAAAAACACACATTTGTATACGGGGTTAGTATAATCTCTCCGGCGTTTGTTTCATGGCCAAGTGATAATGAAAAACGAAGAGTAACAATTTCTCCAGGCTAAGATGAATCTTTATTGTTTGGAGTGTTTTGCTCAATGAACACAATATATATCACTGACGGTATACGGACAAAATCTCGCGGCCGAAACATCGCCGCCCAAAATCTCGCCGGCCAAAACCTCGCGGGACAAAATCTCGCCGGGCCAAAACCTCGCGTGGCCAAAACCTCGCCGCCCAAAACCTCGCGGGACAAAATCTCGCCGGGCCAAAACCTCGCGTGGCCAAAACCTCGCCGCCCAAAACCTCGCGGGACAAAATCTCGCCGGGCCAAAACCTCGCGTGGCCGAAACCTCGCCGCCCAAAACCTCGCGTGGCCAAAACCTCGCGGGACAAAATCTCGCCGGGCCAAAACCTCGCCGCCCAAAATCTCGCCGTGCCAAAACCTCGCCGCGAATGAAACTTTTCTTTAAAATTTACCCAATGTGTTTCCTAATATGCAATTCCACATTACAAATAATAATAATAATAATAATAATAATAATAATAATAATAATAATAATAATAATAATAATAATAATAATAATATACAAAACATCGTGTGCGTGGGCTTTCTCGGGTTATTCCCGTTTCCTCCCACTTTCTTTATTCGATCATTTCCTTCATCCTGGTCATCTACGTCTCCTTTAACCTATAGGACATAATCAAGGGACGTCGTAAAAACTCATATATTGTTTCATATTTTCATAAATATTATTAGATTTTTGTTAAAATTTTAAGTTTTTGGATGTTCCAAAGTTCACGAAACTAACCTCGTTAGTTGTCATTACTTTCCTTATGCAGACTTTCTTTCCCTATAACCAGTTTAAAAACATCCTGTCGCCCTACCTTCACATTGAAATCCTCTAATACAGAAATAGAATTTTCATATGGTATCACGGGACTTGGTCAAATACCCGTGATACTTCTTCTGAAACAGCGTCTTTTATACCGTCATCCTTATCATCTGTTGGAACATTTACATTTTGGTCAGGCGAGATTTTGGGTATGGCGATATTTTGGGGCGCGAGGTTTTGGCCCGGCGAGATTTTGGCCCGCGAGGTTTTGGGTGGCGAGGTTTTCGCCAGGCGAGGTTTTGGCCCCGCGAGATTTTGGCCCGCGACGTTTTGGGAGGCGAGGTTTTGGCCAGGCGGGGTTTTGGCCCGGCGAGATTTTGTCCCGCGAGGTTTTGGGCGGCGAGGTTTTGGCCAGGCGAGGTTTCGGCCTGGCGAGATTTTGGGCCGCGAGGTTTTGGGAGGCGAGGTTTTGGCCAGGCGAGGTTTTGGTCCGCGAGGTTGTCGCCGCGAGGTTCTGGCCGCGAGGTTTTGTACCCAAACCATCACTGACATTATAATTAATTGTGTGTGTAATGTATTTGCTTATTACATACTGCATGCAAGAAGAAAGAAAACACTGATCATACATAAATTAGAAACTCCAACCGGAAGTAGGTTCAAATCTTGCAAACGGTTCTAGATATTGAAAAAGTAATATAAAAAATCTTCCCTTTATGGTATCTCTTGCCAATCTCTTATCAAGACGTCTTTCGCTTGTGTCTGCAAAGGGACATGTACAGATGTGAGGAATGACAAGGAGATTCATGCTCATATGTGAATAATGCGCTGTGTAGAGAGCTCAGGTTCAGCTAATAATAATAATAATAATAATAATAATAATAATAATAATAATAATAATAATAATAATAATAATAATAATAATAATAATAATAATAATAAAAATAATAAAGATTATTCAATTATTTTCGATTACAGTAAGAAGCATCTCGTATTTATTTATTTATTAGTGTTTCTATTTTTAAAGAAATTCAATGCCTCCAACCAGTGGCGTATTTAGGGGGGTGGCTTCCGGGCTTAAGCCCCCCCCCCCCGAAATCTTACTTAGTATAGTAAAGTAAATGAAATATCTTGCAGAATTTTCACATTTCCAGGCAAAGCCCCCCCGAAAGTTAGCAAAGCCCCTCCCGAAACAAAATCGTAAATACGCCACTGCCTCCAACGTTTGGAAATTATTTCTAAGAATGCACGCGCAGAGAGATTTCGCAATTTTTTCAAGATTAAATGACAAAATATTTTCCTGCTGAAAACCAATATATACAATGGTTAATAAATCAATTTCCTGGAATTTTATTTATCATAAAATTTTCTTTTCTTTTTAATTAACTGTTGTTGGGTGCAGTACATGATTTTTTTTTTAAAAATTATGATGTACTTAGTACTGTATTAGTATTATTACAAAAGGTTGGCCATATATATTTCTGTAATCAATTATGTTGTTTGTAGTTTGCTTGTGGGCAGAGGTGATATCAGGTTGAATTTGCATAATGTTTGTTCCAGGAAGCACAAACAAACATTTTATCTGCCAAAACCTTTATTTAATTTTCTTCCATTCCATTTTTCTTTCGAGCTTTATCGACTTTTTAGAAGGGTTGTTGGGTGGATCACACGACCTTTGGACCAATCTATCTTGTTCTTGAGTGTTATTGGCAAACAGATTGTAGACATAATATGTTGAAATTGGTTCTTGTTTAAATTTTATCTATACTACGAATTAAAACTTAAGGGATTTTATACGTACTGGACTTCGGCACCACTTTTATACTGTAATGTACTTTGTATTACTATATACAAACAATGCTGTATATTCTTGTTTGTAAATATCACCACATAAATTTACTGCACACCACGTGGAATTACTACAAGCAGGAAACAACAAACCACTGGCTCCTACTATGAGGCATATGATGACAGGACAGCAGCAGGTCCACTGCCGGATACGGATGCGCACGAGACGAGTCGAGACAGGATTTTCCTGACAAAATTCAAGTCGAGACATGGCTCTTCCAATAGAGAAATATACATTTTTCGAGTCGAGACATCACTTTTAAAGCACATTTCCGAGACGAGACATCCACAAATCTTGTCTCGTGCGCATTCCTAATCCTGGAGGCCTATAAATTTGACAGTAACCAGCGGACCAATACCAGCCTGCTTCGGGGCTCTGTGCAGATCCTGTCCTCGACCAAAAAGTTAAAATCTACCTAATTTCAACCTAATAAATTATAAGAAAGCACGTTTGTAATATTTTCTGGAAATACTGTTATATAGTATTTTTTGTATATAAAATAAACCGGCAGTAGCAGTCACTTTCAAACCTAGTTTTATTACCAGCTCTACCTATCAAAAAGTTTTACAATATATATCGTACAATCCCCTTGTTACTTAGAAGGTAGAGCAATTATACACGGATATTGATTTTTTCGAACAACCAGTTCTATTATAAAACATCTTGTTATAAAACAATATAACACTGATACAAATACAAAACTCTTTTTAAATAATTAGGGTAAATAGGTGTTTTAAAGCCCAGGCAGCCAAGGAAAGAATCTTCACAAAGCTCTAGGCAAGCTGAGTGGATGTGGACTAGAATTTTTAGTGCTCCACGCAAGCAAAAAGAGATTAGAGTCCCGCAAAGCTCTAAGCAAGCTGGGCGGCAAAGAAAACCACGAAGCTTTACGCACGCTGGGGTGGTTGCGCTTAGAAATCTCTTAGAGTTCCACGCAAGTAGTTAAGCTTTTACAATGCATTAGGCAAAATAGTGGGTAAGAGGCCTTAGAACTTCAGGTAAACTAAGATGCTTAAGTTAGATTAGAATACTCTCAGAGCTCCAGACAAGCTAGGAGAGCAAGAGTGACCAACTGTAACTTATGTCGATTGAGGCGATGCTTAGAATTTTGTATTATCTTTTGGTCAGCGATGGCACTGTTTTTTTCTATCACATAACCAAGTGATAACGATGATTTTTGTTGTATGCTTTCTGTAGTAACTTGTAGTGGAAGAATAGGTAGTCTTGCTTACATAAAAACTTATATTGATGTTTATAAATATAATCATATGTGATATTACAATATGTCTACACACACATGGTAGTTGGTGTGACCACTACTATATATATGGTAGTTGGTCTATACTTTTTGTCTTATTTTGGTGTCAGGAATCACCTCCCAAGCGTTGTAGGTGTTGTTTTGAAACACCCTGTGTATACACAAATCTGATGTAGATAATTTCTTCTAAATAAATACGCCCACTTATGGAAGTCTATTGCACGTAAAAGTAATATACAGGTAAGAGATAGTATCTCGTAAGAACTAAACCAGAAAGTGCCAGAACACATGTATTTCACGTGTTCAAACCTTAATTTGCATTTTATATGCATTTATCTATGGAATATATCCTGAATAAAGTGTCATGTAATATGAACTTAGAAATTTATATTGGAGATAATAATTTGTAATTACAAAAGAAACGATAACACGAATTTTTTTGACGTTATAAATAAACATAATTGGTCTGGATATCATTTTCGTTCTAATTAACGGTTGACGGCCATTAATGCTTCGTTGTTTCACGAAACGAGAACAGTGATGAATTATTTGATATGAAAGCATAGTTAAAATAGTCCTGTTAATTTAGGAAAAAGAAAGGTTGAAGCCAGGGTTAAAAATAAGGTGAAAGTGGGGCAACGCCGTTACCCCACCTCCAAAAATACATATGGAGCATCCCCACTTCCTAACAAAAAAAAAAAAAAAAAAAAAAAAAAAAAAAAATTAGCAAAGTTAGGCACAGGGAACGGCACGGAGTGGTGTTATGTGTTCCCCTATCTCTTCAGATCCACTTTTACCCCTGGAAATTTAATTTTCAGCAGCAGGTATGGTCATGATTACGGATTAGGAATTTTACACACTAATCTTCGCGGGGAAAAAGGGAATGCAAAAGATGCTAAAATAAGGTGCTAACGGGGTTATACAGGGTGTTTTTTTTTTTTAATCTTACGTGTTTCATTTGGGTCTAGAATTTCTAACTGAAGTCCGATTTTCATGCGGTTTGTGCCAAATGATGAAGGAAGGATGAAAACTTTATAGGACTATGTTTACTGGTTTAAATTCATCCAGAGTAATATCAACCACACCTCAAAAAAACAGCAAATATTCACCAGTGTGTCTTACAATTCGAATGAGGTTTTGTATTTTTGAAGCGAAATTGCAGAATATAAATTGGTAGTGGTAACACCCATAAATCATATGTTGAATAGCTATAGCCGGTTTCTTAAGACAAACAACGGAGATATTTCTTGAGCGACCTAAGGATTCGATAACTGACATCTTCCTTAACATCAGCCTGCGGGGTCCGAAGCTTCCCTGTCTCTCTCAGAAGCGATCCTGTTTCTTCCAATTTATTCACTAGTGACCATATTATGTTCCTGTAAGACAAATTTGTTTCTAAATGCCCTTTGCGTAGCACCAGGTTCCGTTCTCCAAAAACTGTTAACGATAAACTCATGTTGCTCCAAAGAGTACACCATTTTTACTGTGTTCTGATCATACTCACACAGTAGCACAGAACTGTACAGCACAATTCCCTTCTTTGATCATCTGTCACAAACTGCATGAACATCGGACTTAAGTTAGAAATTCTAGACCGACCATATTATGTTCCTGTCAGACAAATTTGTTTCTAAATGTCTTTTGCGTAGCAACAGGTTCCGTTCTCCAAAAACTGTTAACGATAAACTCATGTTGCTCCAAAGAGTACACCATTTTTATTGTGTTCTGATCATACTCACACAGTAGCACAGAACTGTACAGCACAATTCCCTTCTTTGATCATCTGCCACAAACTGGATGAACATCGGACTTTATTTGGTTAGAAATTCTAGATCCGAAAGAAATCCGTGAGTTAAAAAAAAAAAAAACACCCTGCCCTCAATTATTTTGATATATGTTTTTTTTTTTTTATCTAGCTGAAAATAATTTAATATAAACTTCGTACATCTATTCAGGGCGTCCCTAAAGTAAAACTCACTTTAAAATCTGTTTCATAAAAATACTACTGCTGTACATTTCGTGAGCTTTTTGTGTCATATAATTCGTAGGTCACTAAGGCTTTGTCGTAGAATGAAGACATTACATAGACTCAATGTGAGCACCGTGTGTAACGCGACACTCATCAATGTGGTAATCTAGCCCTTGCTAAAGTAGTTAACATGTCTGGTGCTACCGTAACTGGAGCTTTTTCAATCCTCATTTGCAGTTCATAAATATCTTGTGCAAGATGGAACATAAACATGGTCCCAGGGGCGGATCCGGGGGGGAAGCGATCGGGGCAATTGTTCCCCCCCCAGAAGAGGAAACTTTCTTATTTTATATATATAAATAAAAACCATCCCAAAGTTTGGAGGCCTTAAAAGTAGCAATATGACAACCCACCGTCCCCCCCAAGAAGTCAGTCCTGGATCCGCCCCTGCATGGTCCTTAATGTAACTTCACAACAAAGAAAAATAACATTGAGGTTAAATCTCGTGATCTTGAAGGACATTTCAGAAGAGCGTTGTCCGAAGGACTTGTGCTTTGATGAACAGTACTTCATGTGATCAACTTTGGAACTAGAGAAATCTGTAATTAAATAAACAAACAAAAAGAAAACATTAGGCATCTAAACATCATATGCAACTAACAACATAAACTAACGTGTAATACTTTTCTAATAATAAAGTTTTAAAATGACTGCAGAGATGGAGTGGATCAGTGGGTCGTGGATCGCAGTGAGTCAAGATTTGTCAGTGGGTCGTGAGTCAAATGATGTGACCCACTGCGACCCACCAACCACTGTAAACAACTCTGATCCACTGACCCACCATGAACCATCGACCCACTACGACCCACTGATCCACCCTGTTCAGTGCATTGAAGACAACATCTTCTGAACACTAGAGAATTTGTCTACGTTTAACTTTCAGAGAATCCATGTTTCTTCCTCTTTCATTTGTTTTCCTTTACTTAGCTGACACGAATATATCTAAGTGAAAAAAGAACTACAGTCACTTTTGGGTATTGATATTTGTAATTGTAATAATAGCAATAGGGCTTACTACTTGATTTTCGAGACACATCCTGTGCGTCTTTAGAGGAGCTGACTACTGGAAAAATAAATTTTTGAATCATCTCTAATAGGGAAATATGAATTATTATATTTAAAAAATGAAATGTAAGTATGTGTGTGATCATCACGGCCAAATGGTAAAGTCACATGAAATGACTTTTTGGTATATAGTTAGGACCCAATCCCAATTGGGATGTTGTCATATCGTTTTCATTATAATACATGTCCTAAAGGAATGGGGGTTCGAATTTTTACGAAAAATTGAGTATCTCACAAGCTCCGTAACTTAGGAAGCTGAAATTAACTTTTTATTAAAAATGTCCTAGGATTTTTGGAATTTACTTTTATGGAGGGGGAACACTTTCTACGTATGAAAAATTGTAAGTGGATTCATATATAAAAATAATGAAAAAGGTCGATATTAGTTGAACCCATAGTTTTCGGGTTTGCTAAGATGAATAGTAACAATCTCGAAGTCATTCAAGTGCAACTTTATCCCTGTCGGCATGATGGGAAGGGAGGAAGGTAAAAAAATGTAATGTCCAAATTTACTGAGATTAGTGTCGAATCCTGAGAGCTTTTGCACTGAGAAAAATCCGTTCTCCGGACAGCAGTATATTGTACAAATATACGGAATCCACTTGCTTACTACAGAAATCAGTACGAAGTATACGTTACCCGTATGCTACACAGGCACTGCCCTTAGATATTACATCATGCCGTTGCAGGATGTCTGACGTCTAACAGTTTTCCGTATATCACATGCATATACCTATGTTACCTTCGTCAGCTATATGTTATATACGTCCATTTGTATGTGAGATCCTGACCGCCTACATTGTTTCATACGGATAGTACGTATAGATTGAACATTTATACAGAAAGTATTATAAAACATGCGTTTTCAGTTATAATTACGTTTGCTGTAGGTTAAGTCCAAAAACTACAGGATTTACAAGTGTAACATAAGATTTTACGTACGCCACATATATTTTTTTTCTCAGTGTGCAGTAACTGAGATGAATAATGACATTGTTGAAACTGTTGTTACATTCGTAAATCCTGTAGTTTTTGGACAACGTACAGCAAACATATAACTTTAAAAGGCGTGTTTTATAATACTTTCCGTATAAGTGTTTCATCTATACGTACTTCCCGTATGAAACAATATAGGCGGTCAGGATCTCACATACAATGAACGTATATAACATATAGCTGACGAAGACCGACAACGTTTGGGAGGTGATTCCTGACACCAAGATAAGACAAAAAGTATAGACCAACCTGGGTGACCAAATGCTTCCTTTCGGAGTTATACGCTGCCGAAAACGTGAAAAAACATGAACTTTAAAGGTCTATAGCTCCAAAACCATGGGGTCTACCGTAATTGGGTCAAAACTTTACTAAGAAACTAATATGTACTCTATCCAAAAATGCATGTTTCAGAATCCTGCTGTACTTCCGCAACAATTTTTATAGAGGTAGTTAGTGAGTACTTCAGATTATATGCTCGTAACCAAATTGCCTGTACAAAAACTGTGGCGTGAGTACCTTAGGATTCTGAAACATGTATTTTTGGATAGAGCACATATTAGTTCCTAAGTAAAGTATTGACCCGACTACGGTAGATCCCATACTTTTGGAGCTATAGACCTCTAAAGTTCATTTTTTCATGTTTTCGGCAGCCTATAACTCCAAAAGTAAGGATTTGTGCACCCAGGTTGGTCTATACTTTTCGTCTTAGTTTGGTGTCAGGAATCACCTCCCAAACGTTGTCGGTGTTGTTTTGAATCACCCTGTATATGTAAGTAATATAAATAAGACTGTTAGATATAAGATATCCGGCAACGTAATGATGTAACATCTAAGGCCAGTGCCTATGTAGCATACGGATAACGTATGCTTCGTACTGATTTCTGTAGTAAGCAAGAGAATTCCGTATATTTGTACAATGTACCGCTGTCCGGAGAACAGATTTTTCTCACTGTCAGTGTAGAAATTCAAACTCTGATTATTAGTGATAATTTCACAGTCTTATTTTATTATAAGTGTGGACTCCTTAGTCAGTGGAGAGGAGGCGTAGAAAAAGAGCCAGAGTACATAACGATGGTTTTTGGTGGATTGGTGGGTCAGAGGAGGTCGCGTTGGGTCATGAGTCACTGTGGATGGTGGGCCAGTGGGTCATGGATGAAGTTTTCATTGACCCACGCCATCTCTGATATGCAGTCAGAAATTATGTTTTCATATGAATTGAGCTCTTAACAATAGATTTCATCCCCAATCTTCTCCCTTTATTACAACTGGAAGTTACAGATCTAGCACTTCCGCTTCTCAGAATTAATTTTTTATTGTTTACAAGTCTACTGTAGTTTCACATCATAAAACGTAACCCACTTGTTTATTTCAAGTACTATTTTAATCAAAGGAAGTAGCTATGTTGTCCTGTAAGTTATTAGGATGTTATCTTGCATCTGGTGGCTAATGAAACGTGTTTAACATAAAAGGAAAATCCCTGTATGAAGTTTGCGTTACTACAAACTCTATTAACGTAGAAAGGTAGAACCAACTGACAAAGACAGAGAGACATGGAACATACAAAGTGCTTCATTATGCAAACAGACCTAGCTTTATTCATGTATGGAACGGTGTGTGGGATGAGATAAAACGTTTGGGATAGCTGCTACCGCATAGGTAACGTATATATGTATGTACCGCGTAGGCAAGCTGATCAATCTTGTCATGTGCTACCGAATATTGGCAGCTGAAAAACGATTGACCACTGTTTCAATCCGATTGTCAGTAATACTTCAAAAGCCTGGGAAATAACAAGATGTAACAACGTTGAAAATCCTCCCAGAGTGACAGCCAATTCGATTACTTTTTTTTTTATCTTTTCAAACACTCGGATTTCTGAACCAATTTTTAACAATATATTTTATTCATTTAAATACCCTTGAATAAAAGTGTTTATGTCGCCGCTAACTAGATTTGACTATACAGTTTATTTATTTATTCAAGCGACCTTTCTCTCATGTTTTTTATTACGTCAGTGTGTTAACTGAACTTATAAAACAAGTTCAAACATGCCTGTTTCAATTGGGGAGTGAAGAATACAAAATGTATTTTAAGTATCAATAAATCATTTCAAGAAAGAATTCCACGGAGGTGTGGCTACGAATAAAATCCTTCATAATGAGTTAGCAAGTTACACTATCTGGTTCTACGCAAGGGCGCTGATTTCTCTGTAAATTTGGGGGGGAGGGCATTCAGATGCAGAAGACATACATGAGGATTTTAAGACAATTTGCATCCAAATGATGCCAAATATTGTATATTTATAAATACAATGCGGAGGCCCGGCTCCCCGCCTCCCAGGATCGGCTCCCTTGATTCTACGTTTATTAGTACTTCGTTTACCTTTTTTTGTATTTTAATAATGACTAGCTGAACCTGTGCTCTCTACGCAGCGCATCCTTCACATATATGCATGAATCTCCTTGTCATTCCTCACACATTTATACTTGTCCCTTCACAGACACTGGTGAAAGACGGCTTGATAAAAATCGGCAACGGGTATCATAAAGGGGAGATTATTTTTCGATTATTTAGCCAATATCTCGCACCGTTTACAAGATTTGACCCAACTTCCCGTTGAAGTTTCTAATTCATGTATGATCATTGTTTTCTTTCTTCTTGCATGCAGTGTGTAATAAGCAAATACATTACATACACAATTAATTATAATGGCAGTTATATATGGTGTTCATTGGGCAAAACACTCCAAACAAAAGAGATTCATCTTACACTGGAGAAACGATTACCCTTCGTTTTTCGTTATCATTTGGCCATGAAACTAACGCCAGAGATATGCAACCCCATATACAACGGTGTGGTGTTGGGATGTATAACTCGTAGGATATCATGCTTTACGTTTCTAAAGTTCAACACTTCCAGTGTACCCCTAAAAATGTAATAACGGCCATGTTTTTTTTTTTTTTTTAATATTCAATTAGAACTGGACAATCTACACAAAATTTGGAATCGACCAGTGAAAACGGCACGTTTGTAGCACTTGTGGTTTTCGAAATCTCGTCATCGGAAGGATTGGCGATAAACATGGGGATAAACCTAACATTTCAATATATAGATTAGCTGAACCTGTGCTCTCTACACTGCGCATCATTCACATATAAGCATGAATCTCCTTTTCATTCCTCACACATTTGTACCTGTTCCTTCAGAGACTCTGGTGAAAGACAGCTTGATAAAAATCGGCAACGGGCACCATAAAGGGGAGATTTTTTCGATTATTTTGTCAATATCTCGCGCCGTTTGTAAGATTTGACCCAACTTCCCGTTGGAGTGTTTCTAATTCATGTATGATCAGTGTTTTCTTTCTTCTTGCATGCAGTATGTAATAAGCAAATATACTACATACACAATTAATTATAATGGCAGTTATATATGCTGTTCATTGGGCAATACACTCCAAAAATAAAGATTCATCTTACACTGGAGAAATGGTTATCCTTCCTTTTTCAGTATTATTTGGCCATGAAACAAACGCCTGAGACATATGAAACCCCTATACACAACAGTGTGGTGTTGGAATGTATAATGCGTAGGATATGATGTTTTAGTTTTTTTAAATTTAAACGCTTCCAGTGTATCCTTTAAAATGTAATAAAGAAATAATGACCATGTTTTTTTTTTAAATATTCAATTAGAATTGGACAATCTACGCAAAATTTCCAATCGATCAGTGAAAACGTCATCTTTCTAGAGCCTGTAGTTTACGAGATCTCATTGTCGAAAGAATTGACCACAAACATATAAACGTCCATAACATATACGTAGTTTAAAAGAACACGGAAGATGGAAGCACAATTCACGTGCATTGATTTTAGAGAAAGCTTATTAAAATACAAAGGCTTTGAACAATAATTTTAAAACATAAACTTTATGAAAAAGATCTAGTTAACTAACTTATTTAAAGTACGCATACTCAAAATGTTTGTCTCTGTTAAACGTGAAATCACACATAACCGTAAATGAAAGATTTGAAAGCCAAAGTTATAGGTTGGAGCTCAGTCCTTTTTTAAGCGATACTTTCCCAGAGTTCTGCTCTGAAGCGCCACCACTTGCATGGTGACGAGTTTTGCTATAACCTTCCTTTTCCACATCCTGGGCTTCTCTCACTGCCTCTTTCTCGAAAACCGTCTGTCAGACTCATCAAGCCAAGGGCAGCTGGTTTTACAGATCGAGTCAGGGGACCTGTCCCCCCCTGGACAACTATCCAAACGGGTTGTCCCACCTTCATTATCTTCATCAGCTCCACTTCATCTCTCATATATTCATTGTACTGCGTTACGACATTCCAGCACACACCGGTTTCTTGGGATGGGAGATTCAGATGCTCCTCCTGGATCCTTAGGGGAAGCACGCCATTCTGGCCTACCCCCTGTTTTCGTCACTCCGTCTGCTTCGACCACGAAGGTGGTCAAAAGAAAGGATAAGGGCACTAGACAACGATCGCAGTCGGGCAGTTCAACTGCATCCACTGCTTCAAATGTGTCTACTCGATCCAGGTCTCCAAGGCAGCAGCAACTCTACTCTGAAACTATCAAACAACCTCACCATCAGGCCAAGAAACCGCACAGAGACAA
The DNA here is from genome assembly GCF_964235325.1 of Thermobia domestica. NCBI lineage: Eukaryota > Metazoa > Arthropoda > Insecta > Zygentoma > Lepismatidae > Thermobia > Thermobia domestica. The sequence continues at coordinate 16,024,967 of NC_137467.1, forward strand.
TACTTCAGAACCTTCAGACATGGAAACCGGAAACATGAGTACTCCTATTATTCCTCAATTTCAACAATCGAACATAAACCAACCTCCTAAACCTATACTTCACTCCTTCCTTCTCCAGCATTTCGACACTAAATACAGTAACGAAAAGTTCATTACCCTACAACTTCGGAAATATCTTCCAAGTATACCACTCACAGAAGTAATCAAAACTAGAAATGGTTATATCCTAAAATCCACAGATCCACAGTTTGCCATCACAGTTAGGAATAAGGCTTCTTTCGAAATCTTTGGAAAGAATGCTACCATTACCACTCTTTCTGCTGCACGTCAGAAGCAACCACCGCCACCTAGACGTCCACCTTTCCTGTCTGTCGTCATCCGAGGGGTCGACCCTTCCTATTCTGACAATGAGATACAAGAAGAACTCCAACTTGCAGGTCACACCATCCATAAAGTCATGCGTATACGTAACAATGCTGGGCCGACATATATGGTACGTGTACTCACTGCCTCACAAAATACCATAGATTCATTGCTCACTACTGGCGCTTACATCTATTATCGTCGGCACAGGGTCGAACCCTCACGCTCGCCTGCTCCTCTTCCTGTGCGTTGCGAAAATTGTCAAACTTACAGTGATCATAGCACAGATAGTTGCAAGAATCCACCAGTCTGTGGTTATTGTGCAGGCCCTCATCAAACACGCACTTGTCGGAATCTCGAACGGCCACCCGAATGTCCAACCTGCCACGACCAACATCCGGCCTACAGCTATAAGTGCAAGAATAAACCACAGCCTGACCAACAACACCCACATTTAGTAGTTCCACTCCGTATCCCAGACTCTTCACCTCCTCCCAGCCAACAAACTACCGATCCAGTTACCATTCAACAACTACTTCAATTTCTAACTCTCGCTTTACAGAACATCCATCCCTTTCAGCGCAATCACATTCTACAGCAACTCACTAAGGCCGCTAAATCTGTTTTCAACGTTAACTTCTACGCCACTTATACGAACAACTACGTCCATTTCCATACATCTCCACAAGAAACAGCCGTTTAACTCTGTACATCATGGATTTAATCTTTCTCTTCCTAAATATCCGCTCTCTACCCAAGAATAAAACTCTATTTGAAGCACTTTTACTTGAAGAACAAGTCTCAGCCTTCTTGCTGAACGAGACATTTCTTACGAAAACCACCTCCTGTAACATTCCTCGTTATACGCTTGTACGTCACGACAACACAGCACCAGCATTACGGGCAAATGGAGGCGTAGCAATCGGATTTCGAAATCACATACCTCATCGCAATCACATTTGTTCCATTCCTCACCTCCCAGAGCATATAATCACTACCTTATATTTCAAGTCTATCATGATCACCTTCGCTACTATTTACGTTCGCCCAGGTCATCCTATTCCACTCGCATTTTTTAGTTACATCTCTCACACCTATAAACATTATATCATCCTCGCTGACATCAACTATCATAGTCGCACTCCTGTTGAACGCACACAATTCTCAGATCATATAACCACGCACACCACTGGCATTCTACACATCCCTCCGACTCCTACTAGACCTGTATCAAATACCACCCCTGACATTGCTATCACTTCAAATACACTTGCTGCTAAGATCACCCTTACAGTCCTGGACCTACTCGGTAGTGATCATGCCCCGATCAAGCTCTCATATCATATGGGCAATGCTCGACCTCACGATGCACCTCCGCCAATTCGAACTCCACGTTTCGACAAAGCTGATTGGGATCATTACCGCGACTATCTTACCACTGCCGTAGCTCATTTGCACCCTCCCACTACGTCAGATGAGCTTTACACACATATTGAAACGATCACTTCAGAAATCACCTATGCATCAGAACTGTTCATTCCCACCACCAGCTCCACCCCTTATCAGCCTAAATTACCTCCGCATTACCTCACTCACATCAAACGTTCCCGGCAAGCTTATCGGGAATACATAAGAACACGAAACCCCGAAGCTCTTCAACTTCACCATCAACTGCAACGTTCAGTCAAAAACTACATTCAAGCATACAAACGCCGTCAATGGATCAAAGCCTGTAACAACCTTACTGACAATGCACACCCTTCACGTTATTGGAAACGTCTCAACGCACTCTGTGGCAAGTACAGCAAAACCCCATACCCTCTCATCATCGACAACAGTCACGCACCATCTGACCAAGCTAAAGCAAACGCCTTTGCTGACTATCTACAAGACATCTTCACACCATCCCGTCATGACCACATTTTTGCTCATCCAGTCGATCATGTCAACACCGCACATCCTATCCTTCAACCAAATCTTAATCATATATTGCCGGAGCATGAACTCACAGCTCCAATCACTGTTACAGACATCACCACAGTCGTGCAGCATAAACGAAACTCTGCTCCTGGTTTTATTCCATCACATATCGTCATATCAAAGAAAGTCCTATTTCTCTACTTCTTCTTCTAGCCTCTATTTACACTTTTATTCTCAGAACTGGCTTTTTCCCCGCTGAATGGAAGATGTCCAAAACCCTCATGTTTCCGAAACCAAACAAACCTCCTAGCGCAGTGTCTTCCTACCGACCTATACAACTTACTTCCACTTTCAGCAAAATTCTTGAGCGCATCGTTGTCAACAGACTTCATCCATCCCTCCACGCACGTAATCTCATTCCTTCTTTTCAAGCCGGATTCCGTCCGTCTTATTCCATTAACGATCAGCTTCAACGTCTAACAACTCTCATTACAAATCACTATAATTCCGTTCGTCCATCCTGTCTTGTTCTGTTCGACTTAGAAAAAGCATTCGATAAAGTCTGGCACCCTGCACTTATCTTCAAACTCATCAAGCTTAAATTGCCCATGTCTTACATTCGCTTCATTTTTCACTTCTTGGCATGCCGTATCACATATGTTAATATCAACAACCATCTATCACATCCTATCTTCCTAAATTCTGGTGTCCCACAAGGCTCAGCTCTGTCCCCTTTGCTGTATTTACTGTTTGTTTCCGATTTTCCTTCTCTTCCAGACGACGTGTATACTTTCCAGTATGCAGATGATACAGCCTTCCTTGCCCTTGGTCGCACCATCAACCATATCAACCTCATTTTACAAGAATCTATGAATCGTTTTTCACACTGGTGTCATAAATGGCACCTCACCATAAATGCTTCGAAAACACAGGCCATAGTATTTCTGCCGCCACGCAAACGCTCCAAGACCCACAGAAATCCATCACTTCTTTCTCTAAAAATTCAAAATACAGCGATCCGTCCATCCAAAACTGTTACTTACCTTGGTATCGTTTTTGACCACCATCTCACCTGGCTTCCTCATCTTAATTACATCAAAACCAAAGTATATAATCGTCTGAATCTCCTTAAACGTCTCACTGGCACTACCTGGGGCCCCACCTCAACCATGGTTCTCAACACATATAAAGCATTTCTCCGCCCTGTCCTTACATATGGTTTCACCGCTTGGCTCTCAGCTCCTACCTCGTACTACTACAAACTTGCAACATTTGAACGTCATGCCTTCCGCATTGCCTACCGCATTTCTCTTCCCAGTCCGACTAGATACCTATATTCACTCATTACTTTCCCTACATTACTTTACCACCTCGAATCTCTTCGCCTCAAGTTCATCACTGTCCGATATATGCAGCAGCAACCACTTCTACTCGCCACTATGCACTACCTTGCCAATTCATCTGCTCGCCCTCGATATTACCATCTCCCTCTTAATTTGCTGTTTACATTATACTGTTATACCTTACCACCAAATCATCCCGACCTAGAACTATTGCAGGATCATCGAATGCATGTCCATCTTCCTCATATTTTTCCCTCGCATCAAGCACAGTGATTACCCTCTGTACCTAACAGGGCCTCCCTCGTCTTCATTGGCCTAGCGTCGCCCCTAGGCAGAAGATAACCCGCATTTGTTCTGCTAACATTCCCTACGTGTTGTGGCGTCATCTGCACTCATTTCATCCCTCATGATCATCTCTGCAAATAATATACTTTTAATCAACTTGTTCTGTAATCTATAATGTATGTATGGTATGTTTTTTCCTATGACTTGTATACCCTTTGCCTCACTGATGATTATGGTCGCAAAGACCATAATGACCTGACATCTGTAGTAATTGTTAAATAAAGTCTCGTAGCCCAACGCCCGTCATTCCACATCCATATACTTCCTATGCAACCCTTCCCTTAAAGAGGGTGTAGCCCTCTACAGGGTAGCTAGCCTGCGGGCTAGCATAAAAAAAAAAAAAAAAAAAACCTTTTTAAGCATCTTTACCTTTGAGCAGAACCCAGCCTCTCTTATAGCAGTTAATCTGTCAGCGAGGATCAGGTGTAGCATACGCACTTGTGAGCATCACAGACATACTCTATTTAGAGGACTGACGAAAGTTGACACTTTCGGAGGGTCGCTTATATTTTTGGACTATTGTCATCGTCTTTATCATCTTCATCATCTTCGTCATCACTTGATCATCACTTCATCTCACGGATAGGTTGTGCTGGTCTTTGGACCGATGCACAAGAACCTACCCCCGTACGTGGGGCCACCGGCTCCTGGTTCCTCTACACCAGACCGTGAAACTTTGTCTCGTTCCGGTCGTACCAGGCACCTTTCATGGGGCAGTCAAACTAGTTCGCGAGCAACCAGACCCAGAGATCGTACTGATTCTGGAGACTCCGCTCATTCAAGCAAACGACCTCGGGACAGATCTCGGTCTCCTGTAACTACTAACATGGACTCTGCAATGGACACGGCTTCTGGATCAGGCTCCAATTTCTATACAACCAAAGAACCAATCTATTCTTTTCTGCTAACCGATTTCGACACAATCCTAAAATGGTATTCATACAAATAAATAAGTATTTACCGAGGGCCAGTATAGATAATATCGTCAAAACTAGAAATGGCTTTATCATCCGCTCAAAAGACCCGAACTTCGGTATCACACTTCGGAACAAAGCGTCATACGAGATCTTTGGCAAAACGGCTAAATTAACCAAACAAGCCGATCGGAAGGCAAAACAACCACCTCCTCCACGAAAACCACCAATGTTTTCTGTTGTTATCCGTGGAGTGATACCAGAAATCAGCGACGAAGAAGTTCTCGAAGAACTCAAACAAGAAGGCATTGAAGTTAACAAATGCATTCGCATTAAGAATAACAATGGCACTACTTACATGGTACGCGTTTTGTCCCAAGATCAGACAGCACTTGATTATTTGTTAGCTCATGGCGCTCCTATCTACAAGAAACTCCATAGAGTCGAGCCTTCCAAGACACCAGGGCCTTTACCACTTCGGTGTGAAAAATGCCAAACATATAACGCACACTTTACTCGCCATTGTCCTAATCCATCCAAATGTGGTTACTGTGGTGAATCTCACGATACAAAAGCTTGCAAAAATCAGCAACAACAGCCACACTGCTCTACCTGTAATGAAAATCACCCAACATACAGCTACCGCTGTAAGGGAAAACCTCAGGCACAACCGGAACGCCCGGAACTTACAGTGCCAGTACAAAGCTTTGACAAAACCACACCACCCTCACAATCTCTTGCTCAACCTCTCACTGTCGAAGATCTTCTTCGTTACATAACTATTGTCCTACAAAATGTTTTCCCTTTCCAGCGTGAACACATTCTTCGTATCGCCATTTCAACAGCCAAATCTCTCTTCAACCTTAACTTTTCTGCTACCTATTCAGGACCTTTCGTTCACTTCCACATCGCACCTCTAGAGACAGAAGTATAAACCCAATATGGCAGCGGCAGTATACATTATGGCTCTTACTTTACTTTTCGTTAACATCCGATCATTCCAGCAACATAAAGTACTTCTAGAACCTCTTCTGTTAGAAGAAAAAATCGATATCGTAGCTCTCAACGAAACGGCTTTAAAACCAGGCACTTCTGCACGACTTTCTGGTTACCAACTTCAACGCTGCGATTACCACGATATACACGCGCGTGCTCAAGGCGGGGTGTTGATTGGTTTTTCTCCCAAACGTCCATATCGACAATACAATCCTACTGCATTTACAAACCTTCCTGAACATCTCTTATTCTCAATATACTACCCTTCTCTTACAGTTAATGTAGCTACCATATATATACGTCCTGGTCATCCAATACCTTTCACCTTTTTTGAATATATCGCCCAAAACTTTACAAACATAATCATCATGGCTGACATAAATATCCATAGCAGAAGTGCCAGGGAGAAACAACGTTTTACGGACTTCGTTTCAGTTGCACTACAACTTCACATTCATAATCTTCCTGGTCCCACTCGACCAGCTAGCCAAACAACTCCGGATGTAGTAATCACGTCTCTCTCGCTTATAAATGACTGCGAGGTGAAAGTTCTTGACACGATTGGAAGCGATCACTGTCCTATCAAACTAACCATTAAAAAGATTCGGCCATCTCTACAAAAGTTAGAGCCACGTATTATACACCGTTACGATAAAGCTGACTGGTCTCAATTTCGACAGACCGTAAATATCCAAGTCTCCAATTTGCAACCACCAAATTCAGAATCCGACATGTACAATACTGTCAACCACATCAAAGACGCCTTACATTCTGGTGCTCAACAATCTATACCTGTGGAGAAAATTTATCCATCTAAGCCAAAATTGCCTCCACAATATCTTCCTTTAATACAGAAATCACGACAGCAATTTCGAGAATATAAAAGAACCGGCAACGAAGAATGTCTCCGTCAACACAGACAGTGGCACCGAACGGTTACAAATTATCTCACAGCATACAAACGTCGCAGTTGGATCAGCACCTGTAATAAACTAAACGACGAAGCCTCACCAAGCCGATATTGGAAAGCTTTCCATAGACTCACAGGCAAAAGCACTAAAATATCGTACCCTCTGTTGGACAATGACGTTCCTCTCTTTACAGATCAAGATAAGGCAAACTCTTTTGCAACACAATTACAAACAGTTTTCACGCCTGTAATATCATGTAGTTCACATAAACGCAAAGACTTGTCCACTATTCCAGCTTTACAACCATCACTCTCACATGTAATAGATATTGACCATCCTCTTACAGCACCAATCAGTACACATGAACTTCAACGCGCACTTCATAAGAAACGAAATACTGCACCAGGCATTGATCATATTTCCTACCGGCTAGTAAAAAAAGCTCCACTCTCTTTACTTACACTACTCGTTACAGTCTACAACTTTATTCTCCGCACCGGCTTTTACCCTGCGGATTGGAAAGTATCCAAAATCTGCATGTTTCTTAAGCCTAATAAACCAGCACATTCTGTGACTTCTTACCGCCCAATACAACTGACAACAGTTTTCAGTAAGCTGTTTGAGAAAATTCTTGTCCAAAGACTTCATTTACATATCCAAGAGAATAACTTATTGCCCATACACCAAGCAGGTTTTCGGCCAGCCTTTTCCATTAACGATCAGCTACTCCGGCTCTCTACAATAATAACAAATCAATATAACAAGGCCTTTCCATCGTGCCTCGTTTTAATGGATCTTGAAAAGGCTTTCGATAAAGTATGGCATTATGGTCTTATTCAAAAGTTACGGAAGCTAAACCTCCCGATCTGCTACTTACGTATCATATATTCGTTTCTAGTAAATCGAATTGGATATGTTTATATAGGATCTTCTATCTCACACCCTATTTTTCCGTATTGTGGCGTTCCACAGGGTTCTGCCCTCAGCCCGCTCTTATATATACTATATGCGTCTGATATACCAAAACCTACGGAAAACGTGTTCTTATTTCAATATGCCGATGACACGGCCTTTCTAGCTCTGGGCAAGACTATGCATCAGATAAGCACGACATTACAATCCACTCTCAATGGATTTATGCAATGGTGCAAAACTTGGAAACTTACTGTCAATAGTGACAAAACGCAAGCACTGGTCTTTTTACCCCCAAAACGCCGTTCCAAGGTTCATCGCAATCCGCAAAACCTTAAAGTCACAATTAACGATCATTTTCTTCAACCAACTACTACGGCAACATATCTCGGGGTGGTATTCGATTCCAAACTCAACTGGAAAGCTCATCTTGAGAAAATATCTCAAAAGGCTAATATCCGGCTTAATCTTCTCCGCCGTTTAACTGGCACTACTTGGGGACTAAACGCCGCCTTACTCCTAAATACATATAAAATGTTCCTTCGCCCTATCTTAACTTTTGGACACATCGCTTGGTGCAACGCTCCCACGAAGTTCTATGACCGTTTGTCAATACTAGAGCGTCATGCCATTCGACTTGCACATCGTATCAGGCTGCCATATCCCAACTTTCTGACTTATGAGCACATCGACTTTCCTCAACTGACTCAACATCTCGCCGATCTCCGCTTGAAATATATACTCTCTCGTCTACCAGTTTCACACCCATTGCTTCTCGATACCCTACAAGCAGATGCTAAAACTGACGCTCCGTATAAGTATTTGCACACATCATTAAATATACTTATTACGCTGTATCTTAATACTGAGCATCCTACCGCCGACGAGCGCGATATCTTTCATATTTATCATATTGGTGATCATCTCCCTCATTTGTTTCCATCTATGCACCATGTATAATTTCAACACTAACACTGGGCTTTCCCCATGTCGCCATCAGTCTCGAGCCGCCCCGAGACAGAAGAACTAACCTGCATTTGTCTTCTTAACAATGTGTTTGTGACTGTGGCGTGCACGCACTGCATCTCATATTTCACTGTCATCATATTTATTTCATAAAACACCTCAATGTATATATACTCTTTCTTACACAGTAAAAAAAAAAATTCCTAATTGCACCACTTTTATATGTGTTCTTTTGTGCACTCATATTTAATATTTGCACTGATATTGTGTTTAGATTTTTTTTTCATTAATCTTTGTTTTTATAATTTCACATAGACCATCATCAAATCTTTAAACAACAGTGTAATAAAATCTGTGCCAAAGAGAGGGCGTAACCCTCTAATGGCTCGGGTTAGAAATATTCTTTGAATTTATATGATGAATAAAGAATTCCCTAAATTCCTAACCCTTTACTACTACAAAAAAAAATCTCCTTTTTAAGATAACTTACTTCCCAGTACACTCTCTTCGAACAGCTACTTCTCGAAGAAACTATTCAGGCCTTCCTTCTGAACGAAACTCTTCTTACCCCGTCTATGACGTTCAGGATACCTCGATACACCCTACTCCGTTCTGATTCTACCATCGCAGCACGCCGAGCAAATGGGGGAGTAGCCATTGGCTTCCATCCTTCGATAAGTCACCGCCAATATCATCCTGCATTGACTAATGTTCCAGAGTATCTCATTACTACGCTGTACTTCCACTCCCTTTACGTTACCGTAGCTACCATATATGTACGCCCTGGACACCCCATCCCACGCTCATTCTTTCTCTACATCTCCAATCACTTTAAATACTATATCATCATGGCCGACATCAATATTCACAGCCGTCCGGATAATCAGAAACAAAGCTTCCTTGACTTCATTACTACTCATACCACCGGTCATATTTTTTATATACCTAAAGCAACCAGACCCATCACAAATACCACACCTGACGTAGTTATTTCTTCTGGCAATCTCTTCCAGCGCTGCACTCTCGAAGTTCTCGATTCTATAGGTAGTGATCACCTTCCCATAAAACTTCATATCGATCAACCACAGGTTCCTACTCTTCGTTTTCTACCTGAACCTCGTCGCGTTCCACGATTTGATCAAGCAAAGTGGTATGATTATCGCACTACTATTGCTGAAGATTTGGTAACCATCGAGCCTCCTACTACCGAAGATGGTCTCTACGCACGGGTCTCTGAAATCACTCACTCCATTCATCACGCTTCTGTCCTTCATATACCCACAACTGAAATCTCCAGGTACCAACCACGTTTACCGCCAAACTACCTATCTCTCGTACATCGTTCTCGCGAATTCTTTCGTGAATATCAGCGCACTGGTAACCTCGAAGCTCTTCGTCATCATCGCCAACTCCAGCGCACTGTGCGTAACTACGTCAAGGCACATAAGCTTCGCAACTGGGTAAAGACGTGTAACAACTTAGCCGAAACTTTACACCCCACTAAGTATTGGAAGCGATTTCATATGTTAACTGGAAAGCTTACTCGCACACCATATCCGCTGTTAGTTAATAACCAACCATTACACACAGATGAGGAGAAAGCAAACGCTTTTGCAGACCATCTGCAGACTACCTTCACCCCGTTTTCACCTGATTTTGTTCAAAGACATCCTACTGATCGCTTCAATTTATCATCTCCATATCTACAACCCAGTGCAGCACACATTCTTCCAGACGACAATCCTCTCACAGTTCCGATTTCTACATCTGATATCGCCACCGTCGTAAATCGCAAGCGCAACACAGCTCCTGGCATCGACCGGATAACTTAATGTCATATCAAAGAGGCTCCTTATTGTCTTCTTCTGCTTCTTTCATATATCTACTCTTTTATTCTCCGGACCGGCTACACACCTTGTGACTGGAAGACTTCTTCCACTCTTATGTTTCTTAAGCCCAACAAACCGCCAGATTCTGTTGCTTCTTACCGTCCGATACAATTAACTTCCGTATTTAGCAAAATTCTTGAGCGCATCATTGTCATCAGACTACATCACCATCTTTCTCAACATAATCTCTTGCCTGTACAGCAAGCTGGTTTCAGACCTAATTTCAGTATCAATGATCAATTGCTCAGGCTTCTCAATCTCATCACGAATCATTATAACACTGCTCGGCCTTCATGTCTCATTCTTTTTGACCTAGAGAAGGCTTTTGATAAAGTGTGGCTCTCATGTTCAAACTTCACCGTTTTAGGCTACCACTGTCGTACCTTCGCTTCATCTTCCATTTTCTCTCTAACCGCCTGTCTTATGTTACTATCAATAACTCCTTATCTCATCCGATTTTTATACATTCTGGTGTACCGCAAGGCTCCGCTCTCTCGCCTCTTATTTACCTTCTGTTTGTAGCTGATATGCCAACCCTTCCTCCCACTGTTCATCTTTTTCAATATGCAGATGACACTGCTTTTCTTTGCACGGCCAGAACTATTCAACAAATCAATTCTGCTCTCCGCCTGGCAATAGACTCTTTTCTCCGCTGGTGCAGTAAGTGGCGTCTTCATATAAACTCGACTAAGACTCAAGCTATAGTCTTCATATCACCTCGAAAACGTTCTCGAGTTCAGAAAAAAACCAATCTACTCAATCTCGAGGTTCACGGCACACGAATATCACCTACAAAACAGGTCACCTATCTTGGTATCATCATCGATCATCACTTATCTTGGCGGCCACATCTTCAAGCGATCATCCGCAAGGCGTATGCTCGGCTTAATTTACTAAAACGTCTAGTTGGTACCACCTGGGGATTGCAACGCACGACAATTCTTAATACGTATAAGGTCTTCTTACGCCTAGTTCTAACATATGGTCCCGCTTGGACTGCTGCACTACCTTTTTTCTATCAGAAATTACAAGTTCTTGAACGACATGCATTTCGTTTGGCTTATAGAATCAAGCTTCCCAGTCCGACACAGGAGCTTTACGACCGTATCACTTTCCCTACCATCCTCTGTCATCTTGAACAGTTACGAGTCAGGTTCATTACTAACCGGTTTCAACAACGTCATCCATTACTTCTGGATACTATGGATACCGACCGCCACTATGATTTAGGATATAAATTTTCTACTTGCCCTCTATCCCTACTCTTCTCTTTATATCTCAAAACCATTCCACTAGACCATCCAGATCATTTTGTCGCTTCAGCTTATTCTTCTGATCACCTTCCATTTCATATATCACCTACATATGCTGCACTGTAACCTATTGTGCTAACAGGGCTCCACTCGTCTACATCACTGTCCAGAGCAGCCCCTGGACAAGAAGATAATCTGCATTCGTCTAACTAACATTTCCTTGTGTTGTCCTGTGATATGCACTTCACTGTCATATTTCCTCCTGTCGTCATGATTATGAACAAAGTTCATAATGTCCGTCGCACTTGAATAAAATGTAATAAAAGTCATAAACTGTCATTATGATCTACAATAAAGTAAATGATTTTTCCAGATTAACCTTACTTCCCATAGACCACCTCCAATAACCTTGCTTCCCCAGTCTCTGCACCTCTCACCCCGGATAGAGGGCGTAACCCTCGCAAGGGAGCTAGCCTTCGGCTAGCAAAAAAAATCCTTTTTAACATTATAATGCATTATTATATCTGCTTATATATATAATACGCCTTTTTACATTTGTATCCTTTAATTATATTATATTTGTATACTTGCACCATTAGTATGATATCTTGCACTACATTATATATTGTTTTGTTTTTCAAGACTAATTTTATGTAGTTTTTTCTTTTCTCAATTTGTTGTTGTTTTGCATTGCACTTAGATCATTTATTGTACCTGTATTAGCACCATCAACATGCATTGAAGCCTATGCCAAAGAGAGGGAGTAATCCTCTAATGGCTGGAGTTAGTTTGTTTGATACGAAACCAAGTATCATGAAATAAACAAAATGGATGATTAAAGAAATTTCCTAAACCTAATCCCTTACCTTAAAAAAAAATCCCTTTTAATTGCTACTGTAGCATTTTAATAGATAGATATTGTAATTTTTAATAACTTTAACATAACCAGATCTGTAATATTATGTTATATTACAATGTAATAGTTACGAGAAGATTGTAGTAGTACAAAATAGAAAACGAACTAAACAGTAAAATAGCTTTGAAGTTTCTTTTGGGTTTAGCACTCTGTTAACTGGTACCATGTGAGATACATTTGACTGAGCTTCTACAGAATGAAATTATCTTCTTTTTGGCATTAAACTCCAGGAAGGATGTCGTTAAGATCTCTTCCACTTTTCTCTTAATTCATTGAGAAATGGTTTCGAATTTCCTTATCAACTAATCTCCCAACTCAGGGAAAGAGGAAGCAGTTGTAGAAAATGACGTCTCGAGGAAAGAAGCAGGGTGAATTCTGAATCTGCATGAAGAAGATTGTACATTTCGCCCCCCCCCTCCTCTACCACACTCTTGCGTAGAAAACCAACCTTTCACAAAGATTGGTGAAAATCTCTCCATTAAGAGCGAACTTCATTCATTTGCAAAAATCCAAAGTGGTTCTATCTTTTCTGCTTTTTTTAAAAACATCTAAATGAAACCAATCTGTTTCTTTTTTATTTCGTGTGCAAAAAGTTTAGGCTACTACAGGAGAGAAAAAGATAGAGGTTTCCCCAGGTTTTACGTGATTTTTGCTGGAAGTATCACCGGTAAATTCACGAAAAAGACTATTCCTAAAACGAAACAGCGTTGTCAACCCACGTAACGAGTTTGTTTTCGAACCACCGCCATGCATTCAAATTTCAGAGGGTTTCCCGCCAGAAATCGAACTCGAATCAACGTACACCAAATGAGCGCGCGCTAACCACTAGACAAGGCGGAGCGAGAAATAAGGTTTTCTTTTCTCTTTCCGTAAATTTTGTATAGTCTAGTTTCGTTTCGATTCTCTAAGATTTCTTTCTCATTTCGTCTCTTCTCACTTTGTAAATATACGTATATACAATATGTAGGCCCTGATCAACGAACTTAAAACGTTCCTTACTGAATTCCCTCTATGTGTGTGTGTTTGTGTGTGTATCTGTTATTTGGGAATTTTTCAATTTTAAGCTTTCCATTCGATAGAGAATCAAAAACTATCTGAAAGAAGTTATGGAATTTTTCGAGTCAATCTTAGCGTTTCCCAGATATTGGCCAAAAAGGTCCGATTTCGGGAGATTTAAGGAGCCATATCTCAAGACCGAAAGTCATAGAGAGATGATATTGGTGTTGATCAATACCTTAAAAAAATGGTGAACATTTTGGTACTAAATAGTAACCAGTAGCTACTGGACAACTGACGACCTTCCCCAGATATTGACAAAAAAAAAAGTTCTGATTTCAGGAGCTTTAAGGATCCATATCTCGGAAACTGTAAATCAGATATGATATTTTGCGAATTTTTCAATTTTAAGCCCTCCATTTTAAGTATGTGCCTTCGTAAAACAACAGATGGTAGAACGTTTTAACAGGCTTCCTGTTTCGCACAAACTAAACACTTCCTCATAAGTCCCGATTAGATGGTTCGAGAAGTCTTGTGGCTTGTTGATGTGCGTTCTTGCGAACACTAAGCGAGCTTGAGTATGTGCATCTGTTAGTTTGACCTGCAAAGCAAAACAAATAATATGAGTACATTTGCATGGTTCTTGCACTGCATTCCAGACCTAAAGTTGTTTTCAGGTTTGTTGCAACAGCGAAAGAGTTTGCTGCATTGGCTTCAATAATCGAAACATTTTCATCTTCCATTGTCACTTGCGATCTATTCAGTTTCGCTTTAGTTTGCAATCCCTGTTCCCCTTCTTCTTCGAATCGTTCAATTCAATATCATACTATTTTAATATTCAGGCTCATGGCTCAAGCAACTTACTTTCTAAGCATTCCAGCTTTCCATATGCTTCCTAGCTTCCCATTCCAGCTCCCCAATTATTCTTCCTCTAGTTATAAGAGACAAATAGCTTATCATGTTCTTTTTAAGTTAGTTCTGGCAATGCTCTTGGAGCATTCTCCACTGGATTTTTCTTGATTTCAACTACAAGTTATCACAATCCTTTCACGTCACAAGAGATCCACAAAAGGTGTAATACAACAATATTTAACACATTGACCGCCATGTGAACCATATGTGAACCTGCTCCGTGAAGCCCCGTGAGCCATATATGGCTCTCACACTAAAACTGACCGTGGGGCCCATATTGTGAACCATAATATGACTCACGCGTTGACTTTTGTTTGGCATTTATGTGAGGCCCTACGAAAAGGATTATGCTCGCTTTCTCAATACGATGTTTTGAGTCAGGTGTGTGACTATAGGCAGCATGCCTTTTATCTTTTCAAATTATACATTCATATCTACGGAAAATATGTAAAAAAAAAAAATGTTAACTTGCTGGAAATGCGAAAATGCCACTTGTTTGGGTTTTTATAAATATATAAAAAAAATGAACGGACACATGGACAGATAGCGTAAATATATAAAGGAGTTTGGACGGACACATAAACATACGGACTAAATATATAAAAGAATTTGATATAAAGGAGTTTGGACGGACACATAAACATACGGACTAAATATATAAAAGAATTTGATATAAAGGAGTTTGGACGGACACATAAACAGATGGACTAAATATATAAAAGAGTTTGATATAAAGTAGTTTGGACGGACACATAAATATACGGACTAAATATATAAAAGAATTTGATATAAAGGAGTTTGGACGGACACATAAACAGATGGACTAAATATATAAAAGAATTTGATATAAAGGAGTTTGGACGGACACATAAACATACGGACTAAATATATAAAAGAATTTGATATAAAGGAGTTTGGACGGACACATAAACAGATGGACTAAGTATATAAAAGAATTTGATATAAAGTTGTTTGGACGGACACATAAACAGACGGACTAAATATATAAAAGAGTTTGATATAAAGTAGTTTGGACGGACACATAAACAGATGGACTAAATATATAAAAGAATTTGATATAAAGGAGTTTGGACGGACACATAAACAGACGGACTAAATATATAAAAGAGTTTGATATAAAGTAGTTTGGACGGACACATAAACATACAGACTAAATATATAAAAGAATTTGATATAAAGAGTTTGGACGGACACATAAACAGATGGACTAAATATATAAAAGAATTTGATATAAAGGAGTTTGGACGGACACATAAACAGACGGACTAAATATATAAAAGAATTTGATATAAAGAGTTTGGACGGACACATAAACAGATGGACTAAATATATAAAAGAATTTGATATAAAAGAGTTTGGACGAACACATTGACAGACAGGGAAAATATATAAAAGAGTTTGAACGGACACATGGACAGATAGGGAAATATATAAAGGAGTTTTGACGGACATATAGACAGGCAGAGGAGTTTGGACGGACACATCGATGAACAGATGGACTAAATATATAAAATAGTTTGATATAAAGGAGTTTGGATGGACTCATAAACAGATGGACTAAATATATATATATATAAAGTTTGAATGGACACATGAACAAGTAGAGAATATATAAAGGAGTTTGGATGGACACATGAAGACAGGGTAAAAATATAAAGGAGTGTGGACGTACTCATGGACAACAAACAGGGTAAACATACAAAGGAGTTTCGACGGACTCATGGACAAACAAAGTAAATACTTAAAAAAAAAACTATGGATGGAGACATAGGTAAAAGTGGTAAATTTGGACCGATACATAGACAGACATGATAAATATATGAAATTATAGTTTATTCAACTTCGGCGTTCTGTACGGAATATCTTTAATTTCTACACACTAACAAGACAATCAATGAAGTAGCAGCAATAACTGGAACATCCTGAAGAAGATCAAATTATCAAAATGTTGGTAGCACTGCACAGAAAGTAAAGACAAAAGAGTAAAATGGAAAAGCACTGCGGTGGCGACAGCTGGTGGTGAATAACCGAAAGAAAAATATCTTTCTATATAGAAGGCGATAAAGATTTTTGTTTCTTTTTTAAGACAGGGGGGAAAAAGGATAAAAAAAAATAAGAAGGTTCTCGGAGGATCAAGTGTACGAGGGAATAACTAAGAGGAGGAATGGGGTTTATTTGTCTGTCTTGCTTCAGTATCCTCCCTAATACCTGCTGTTCCTTTCGTTGAGGTAAGAAGGAAACCGGGGGTGGAGACAGGTTTTGCGAATGGGTTCCGCGAAAGGGATGACGGGATCCAATGAAGATGTTGGCGCCAACAAAGCACGAAATGGGAGTATATATATATATATATATATATATATATATATATATATATATATATATATATATATATATATATATATATATATATATAAGACACAAGAGAAATGTGTAAAACGAACAAATATTAAAAAATAAAAATACAAAAAAGAAGTGCACAAGAGAAGAGACTTTGAAAAAGTGAAAATTTAAAATTTAAAAAAGAAGTTAATTTTTTGTGAAAGGTTATTACGCTTCACGTTTTCTCAAAGTGAATGAATGATAACTCAAAAGTTAAAGAAAAACCGTTTCGTAAAGAGTTCAATATACACATTACTGCTCCGCAAGACAAGATCGACACAAATGTACATGTCATTTTAAAAACTCTTCAACTTCAAAAATAACGTACAGTAAAACTTCTTAACTTGGCCACCTCTTTAAGTTGGCCACTAGCTTAACTTGGCCAAGTAGCTGGAAAGCTTTCGGCAAGTTGGCGCGTGCTTGGCTGTTGACTTGCTACGCTTGCCCCTTCAACACGTGCTTTCATACAATTTGCCTTTTGTTATGCTTGCAAGGGATACTTTAGATCCTTCGGAGAGTGTCATAGCATCATTGGCCGTTCATTGGCTATTGACTTGCCACCAGCGTAAAAAAAGCTTGCGTCAAGTTTAAATGGAATGCAAGGTTGCTCCCATGTAACTTCGTTTCTGGAATCCAGCTTGCGGCATGCTTGCACGCTTTCCAATCAAGCCTGATGCAAGCTTGCCGACTTACAATGCAAGCTTACAGCAAGCGGTTTCCAAGTTATCTCTGTTACTAGAGAAGCCTAACTATTATGGAACCTTCAATTTCTTATAAGATATAATACTTATTAACTTGTTCACTTTGGAACTTCACCACATTGAAGCAATGCTGTTTCTATACTGTTAATATTAAATGTACCTTTGTATGTCATTGGATAAGATGCAACGTACTTTGTAGACCAAGAGACCGAAGCTGCAAGTTAAGTTCCTCAAGCTCCATCATGACAATGCCAAGACTCACATAGCTATGATGACAAAGCAGGAAAACATGAAAATGAGATAGGAAGTCGTCCCTCAGTCGTCCCTATAATCCGGACTTGGCTCCTAGGGATTTCTTACTGTTTGGTTGTCTGAAGGCCCATCTGCGAGGAAAAACATTCGGCAGTAACAACGCCCTCATTTCTTGTGTAAAACAATGGAGTAAATGTCAGCAACCTGGATATAACCAAAGCTCATTCAAGGGATGGAAAGAACGCTGGACAAGATGCCTTACAGCAGATGGAGGCTACATTGAGTGACATAGCCTTGTAGCCAAAGGATCAAAATATGTTCACCTGAAATTTCATAATCATATTGCAAGAAATAACAATCTGTGTAAAACTTCTTAAACACTTCTTGTATACTTCTTGTATACTTCTTGAACTTCTTGTATACTTCTTGTATACTTCTTGAACACTTCTTGAAAACTTCTTGAATCTGTTCTTGAATCTTCTTCTTGAAACTTCTTGAAAACTTCTTGAATCTGTTCTTGAAAACTTCTTGAATCTGTTCTTGAAAACTTCTTGAATCTGTTCTTGAATCTTCTTCTTGAAACTTCTTGAAAACTTCTCGAATCTTCTTGAAAACTTCTTGAAAACTTCTTGAATCTGTTCTTAAATCTTCTTCTTGAATCTTCTTGAAACTTCTTGAAAACTTCTTGAAATCTTCTTGAATCTTCTTGAAAACTTCTTGAAATCTTCTTGAAAACTTCTTGAATTTGTGTAAAACTTCTTTAACACTTCTTGTATAATGGAAATTTGTGTTACTGAAGAGAGCAGTGTATATCGGAGAATGTTGTTTTACTAAAACTGATTTTTGCGAAAACCGTTAAATTTTTAGCTGAAAAATGAGTCTGTTGATTTATCTGTCTATCTTAATTTTAAAATAAAGTATTTAGCAATAAGCTTTAAAGTTTATAAAATTAAACTATTTAAAAAAAGAACTGTTTAATCTTAGTTGTATACCACAACTACAATTCTTAATTTTAGAAAATCATTATGAAAAAGATATTAGACGAATCTTAATAATACAAGGAACTATCCTAACGTTGTAAAATGAAAAGTACTTCGCTTTACTTTTTTTTCTTCTCCCAGCTCTTAGGTTAAATCAGATCATGCTGCAGCTATTGCTAAAAGTTTATTTAAGGAGTAAGAACAAAATACATTAAAAAGGATTTTTAAAAAAATCTGCTGTAAAAGATTCACGTCAAAAATGAACTACCCCTTATCGATATTTTCGGGGAAATAGCTTGTGCCCCACTGTAGGGTTATTAATAAGATGTACCTAGTAGAGACCTGCACGGGCCGAGCCCAATCCAGCCCAAATGTACCTAGGCCCGACCCAGCCCGGGCTCGAAAAGTTTTGGAGATTTTCGGCCCGAGCCCGGCCCGGCCCGGCCCGATAAGTTTTTTTAAACTTCTTGTCCCAAACCCTGCCCGGGTCCGATAAATTTTAAAAGTTTTTGGCCCGACCCCGGCCCGATAAATTTTTAAAAAACATCAGCTCGAGCCCCAATCTTTCCCAAAATTTAGTATTAAACTTGACCTAACTCTCAGAAACATTTTCTAAACTCTAGTTCACAACCTGACGCTTGCTTCCCGAATGGTACCATTGCCTCATAGAACTTTGCCCGCCCAAGCCCGGCCCGGCCCAAAGAAATAACAGAGTCGGCCCGCGCAAGCCCGGCCCGTGCAGGTCTCTCTAGTACCTAGGTATTTTTATGAAATATGAACAAAATCTCGTGAGCCGTTTTTGAAAAATCTTCCAAGAACTTTCCCTGAAGGGTAAACTACTCCTAATGTATGTTTTCTAGAAAAACTATTATTATAGAGTTGTAAATAAAACATAGATTTACGTAATGTAAACAAATGTTCCATCTCTGCTTGTTATGACTGGTAAAACCATTTAAGGCAACTTAGAAAGATGTCAATAAATCGTCGCCGAATAAATTGGGGATGTTTTTTTTTCCACTACCAGCTTTGAGAAGCTGGAAACATAAACGATCAAATCGTTCAATTCTTTCATACAAATACATTAATAATAATCTTGAGAAGTGGCTGTAAAATAGCTGTTATATCAAATAGCAATAAAATACACAAAATGTATTTTTGAAAAGATACAGCAGAAGTTAGGATGGTGAAATGAGTTATATATGGTCTGTAGAAATGTAATGGTTTGTTGAGTAAAGTTCTTCCACTATGTCAGCTGATTACAATGCCTTTATGTATCATGGTAGCTCCATGAGCAGCCGTCAACCGAAGTTGCTCCGTCAAAATCTTATGCTCCGGCTCTTCCGACAAACTCAATGTTCGTGGTATTTGTTCAGAGGCTGTTTGACAAAAGCCCACTCTCTTTTTCTTCTCTTCTACATAAAAAGATAGTAGACTTCGAATATTAATGAACACCCACAATCACGTTGTCATGACGTACATCGAAAGTGCTAGAAGGTTTAGGTACATCGAATGTTGAATACCTCAAGCATTACCCTCAATCGACCTCACAGAAAGTGACGTCGTTTAATGTGAACTTACCAATACAGCTGATAACGTAGAAAAGACGGATTTCCACAATAAAATAATGTTTATGTACGCGAATGCACATCACATCATTCTGTAGAAAGCATTAGCTGGCATGTTTATCAATATCAAAATATTTACTCAACAAAGTATGACAAGATGTGTATTGTGTAAAAGCAGCAAGTAAGGGAAAAACGTAAGGATAATGGATATGAAGTAGACATGTGCAAGGTGAAAGGACTTCTGCTATTGCACCTGGTTTATAAAAAGCTCTTCTTAGGGATGACCGGAACCGGTTCCTGGTAGAACGGGTTTTCGGCTCTGAACGGATTCGGTTCTAGAAGGTCCGGTTACGCAAACGGGTTTTCGAATCCACGTCTCGAACCGATTCCTAAGATCCGGTCCTGGAACCGGGTTTTCAGATCCAGATCTGGAACCGGTTCCTAAGATCCGGTTTCAGAACCGAGTTTTCGGATCAGATCTGGAACCGATTCCTAAGATCCGGATCTGGAACCGAGTTTTCAGATCCAGGTCTTCAACCGGTTCCTAAGATCCAATTCCAGAACCGGATTTTCGGATTCAGGTCTGGAACCGGTTCTGAAAACTGGATTTCCATGAACCGGTTCCTTGCGGAACCGGAACTTTGTGGCCATCCCTACTACTAAGAAGCTTTGGGCTACATTAGCTCAATTCTTTAAAAAAAATGAAGAAAGAAAAAAGTAAATGATGTCGATTGGAATCGAACAACGGACTTCCTGGACCACATCTCTCAGCATGTAACCGAGAGTCGTTTTTGAGAAAATGTCAAACTTTGATGTTTTCCCTTTAGTAATTACTCTAATTTTTCAGAATAGAGTTCAATTACAGAAACAATAATATCTAGATCATCTTATCATCATCATAGGTATTCTGCCATTATTGGCAGGTCACTTGCCGCAGCTGAGAAGCTTCCATGCCCCACGGTCCTCCGCTAACCTTTTCGTCTTCGCGTATGATCTTTCTGTTTTAATATCATCCATTAATTGTAGTCTCCTTCACCCCCTCCCTCTCTTTCCCGCCACCATACCCTCTAGGACGTCCCTCATGATACAATCTCTTCTTAGGCAATCTCCCAACCAGTTTCTCTTCCTCTTCTTAATAATATCTAAAAGTGTTCTTTTCTCACCCACCATTTCTAACACTCTCTCATTCGTTTTCCGCTCGACCCAACTAATTCTTTCCATTCTTCTCCACACCCACATTTAGAATTATTGAAATCTCAAATTTAAAAGTTGATATGGATATCTTGAAAGGTACAGCCTCCAGGCAAGTACGTTTATATACATATCAGGTCGAATGGACGAACAGACAGGCACCCAAAAAATAATTTCTAGGCATGTAAGTACCATGAAACATGCAAATTCGTTGAAATTTCAAATTCGGCTTCTTCTTTTTTTTTTGCATATCACGATTACCGTAATTTCTTCTCTCCTATCGTGGCTTGAACGAATACATTGAAAATTATGCAAAAAGAAATATTTTTTGTTGTTGTTGTTGTTTTTGATTGATCATCAGAGTCAACCAATCTTTGAAGCCATTGAAACTCAAAAATAAAAGAGAAAAATGAACTACTACTACTACTATTACTACTACTATAACTATGCATATATATGTCCTTCAGGCAGACATGATGAATGAAGGGTCACTTCCAGTCACACATTAGTTTTATCGTAAATACCGTAAATTTTCAACTTCATGTCTATCCTAGGAAACTGAAACGACTATTCACTTTTTTTTTTACTCATTTTATTATTTTTTTTTTTAGATAATAAATAACAGAAGCCCTGAATCTGTCATGCCTCATTACGAGGAGTTTTATATCAGTGTCATGTTTTTAAAACTGGTATAAGAGTTCAGTGCCCTAATCATGTATGAAATTATTAACTTTTTTTTTTAAAAAAAGGATTTTTTAATATATATATATATATATATATATATATATATATATATATATATATATATATATATATATATATTGGCTTTTCCTATCACTGGATTTTTCTTCTTTCTCTATCAACGATCTTTCGGGATCTGCATCTTCTCATTCCGTATATCTTTCTCATATTTCACGACAGGCATACGATTGGTCCATAGTTCTCTCTCTCTCGCTCTCTCTCTCTCTCTCTCTCTCTCTCTCTCTCTCTGTGAACGGGGATTGATTTCATTGCTCGTTAGAGATCATTCGTTTAGTTAGCCTAGGGGAGAGGGACGAAATAAAAAAAAAGAAGGATAGAATAATCATGTGAAGTGAATAACGAGTCACACGGGACTAAAGAATTTTCAAATCAACTATATAACACACATAATACAGGGTGCTTCAAAACAACACCAACAACGTTTAGGAAGTGATTCCTGACACCAAGATAAGACAAAAAAAATTATACACCAACCTGGTTGCACAAATGCTTCTATTCGGAGTTATAGGCTGCTGAAATCATGAAAGAATGAACTTTAACGATCCATAGCTTCAAAAATATGGGATCTACCGTAATCGGGTCAAGACGTCACTTAGGAACTAATATATACGCTATCCAAAAATCCATGTTTTAGAATCCTAAGGTACTCACGCAACAATTTTTATAGAGGGAGTTTGGCTACGGCCATATGATTTGAAGTACTCACCAACTAAATCTATAAAATTTGTTGCTGAAGTACCACAGCATTCTGAAATATGGATATTTGGATAGGGCACATACTAGTTCTTAAATAAAGTTTTGACCCGACTACGGTAGGTCTCATAGTATTGGAGCTATGGACCTTTAAAGTTCTTTTTTTCATGTTTTTCGACAGCATATAACTCCGAAAGGAAGCATTTGTGCACCCAGGTTGGTCTATACTTTTTGTCTTATCTTGGTGTCAGGAATCACCTTCTAGACGTTGTCGCTGTTGTTTTGAAGCACCCTGTATACATACACATTTAATCATACTCCCGTTCACTACTATATGAGACAAAATTGTTTAGGAACTTTCGGCTTATACGGACGGTTTGCATAATAGTGAGAAGAGCTCCACAGAAAACTAACAGAAAAACCATATTCCTTCAACATAAAATATACACACCTACGCTGCAGAACAAGATGGCTCAAGAACAGGCCTGGTTTAATGCCTAGTCTGAGTAGGCTGGGGTCTAGGGGGTAGGCTGGGGTCTGCTTTGACGAGGAAACCAATGAAAGACCATATAATCCATTCAACATAACATTTACACATCCACGCTGCCGGGAAAACTCACTACACCAGTGAATTTCCGAGAAAATTTTACACGAATTTAATGTATTACTTGCACCTATTCCCATTTTAAAAAACGAAAGTTGAATCTAATATGGTGGATTCAAGGTGGCGGTCGGGGTGTGTAACATGTGTCAGAGTACTTGATCCAATTTGTTTCCCATATGCCCACATTCATGTCCACTTACATCTAAAGAAACTTAAAGGAATTTTGTGTCCGAGCGTTGCAGTAATGTATGATTGAATATCGGATATATGAATGACCATAAATATGCAAATTATCCGTATGGGCAGCTAAAATTAATAACATACACATTGGTCCGCGGAGAACTTTGCGTTTGAATCCATTTTACATGCATTCCGCGGGTCATTTCGCGAATGTACCTTGTTAGAAGTATGTGAGCCGCTGTTAGAAATATACTGTCACTGTTAGAAGTATGTGTCACTGTTAGAAGTATGTATGTCACTGTTTTGGGTACCTGTGTCACTATTAGAAGTATGTGTGTTGCAATTAGGAGTATGTGTACTGCTGTTAGAAATATATGTGTGCAGCTGTTAGAAGCATGTGCCACTGTTAGAAGTATGTGTGTTGCTATTAGAAGTATGTGTACTGCTGTTAGAAACATGTGTGCAGCTGTTAGAAACATGTGTCACTGTTAGAAATATGTGTCACTGTTAGAAGTATGTGTCACTATTAGAAGTATGTATGTCACTGTTTTGGGTATCTGTCACTATTAGAAGTATTTGTGTTGCAATTAGGAGTATGTGTACTGCTGTTAGAAATATGTGTGCAGCTGTTAGAAGCATGTGCCACTGTTAGAAGTATGTGTGTTGCTATTAGAAGTATGTATACTGCTGTTAGAAATATATGTGCAGCTGTTAGAAACATGTATCACTGTTAGAAATATGTGTGTCACTGTTAGAAGTATGTGTCACTATTAGAAGTATGTATGTCACTGTTTTGGGTATCTGTCACTATTAGAAGTATGTGTGTTGCAATTAGGAGTATGTATACTGCTGTTAGAAATATGTGTGCAGCTGTTAGAAGCATGTGCCACTGTTAGAAGTATGTGTGTTGCTATTAGAAGTATGTGTACTGCTGTTAGAAATATGTATGCAGCTGTTAGAAACATGTGTCACTGTTAGAAATATGTGTCACTGTTAGAAGTATGTGTCACTATTAGAAGTATGTATGTCACTGTTTTGGGTATCTGTCACTATTAGAAGTATGTGTGTTGCAATTAGGAGTATGTGTACTGCTGTTAGAAATATGTGTGTGCAGCTGTTAGAAGCATGTGCCACTGTTAGAAGTATGTGTGTTGCTATTAGAAGTATGTGTACTGCTGTTAGAAATATGTGTGCAGCTGTTAGAAACATGTGTCACTGTTAGAAATATGTGTCACTGTTAGAAGTATGTGTCACTATTAGAAGTATGTATGTCACTGTTTTGGGTATCTGTCACTATTAGAAGTATGTGTGTTGCAATTAGGAGTATGTGTACTGCTGTTAGAAATATGTGTGCAGCTGTTAGAAGCATGTGCCACTGTTAGAAGTATGTGTGTTGCTATTAGAAGTATGTATACTGCTGTTAGAAATATATGTGCAGCTGTTAGAAACATGTATCACTGTTAGAAATATGTGTGTCACTGTTAGAAGTATGTGTCACTATTAGAAGTATGTATGTCACTGTTTTGGGTATCTGTCACTATTAGAAGTATGTGTGTTGCAATTAGGAGTATGTGTACTGCTGTTAGAAATATGTGTGCAGCTGTTAGAAGCATGTGCCACTGTTAGAAGTATGTGTGTTGCTATTAGAAGTATGTGTACTGCTGTTAGAAATATGTATGCAGCTGTTAGAAACATGTGTCACTGTTAGAAATATGTGTCACTGTTAGAAGTATATGTCACTATTAGAAGTATGTATGTCACTGTTTTGGGTATCTGTCACTATTAGAAGTATGTGTGTTGCAATTAGGAGTATGTGTACTGCTGTTAGAAATATGTGTGCAGCTGTTAGAAGCATGTGCCACTGTTAGAAGTATGTGTGTTGCTATTAGAAGTATGTATACTGCTGTTAGAAATATATGTGCAGCTGTTAGAAACATGTATCACTGTTAGAAATATTTGTGTCACTGTTAGAAGTATGTGTCACTATTAGAAGTATGTATGTCACTGTTTTGGGTATCTGTCACTATTAGAAGTATGTGTGTTGCAATTAGGAGTATGTGTACTGCTGTTAGAAATATGTGTGCAGCTGTTAGAAGCATGTGCCACTGTTAGAAGTATGTGTGTTGCTATTAGAAGTATGTGTACTGCGGTTAGAAATATATGTCCAGCTGTTAGAAACATGTATCACTGTTAGAAATATGTGTGTCACTGTTAGAAGTATGTGTCACTATTAGAAGTATGTATGTCACTGTTTTGGGTATCTGTTACTATTAGAAGTATGTGTGTTGCAATTAGGAGTATGTGTACTGCTGTTAGAAATATGTGTGCAGCTGTTAGAAGCATGTGCCACTGTTAGAAGTATGTGTTGCTATTAGAAGTATGTGTACTGCGGTTAGAAATATATGTGCAGCTGTTAGAAACATGTATCACTGTTAGAAATATGTGTGTCACTGTTAGAAGTATGTGTCACTATTAGAAGTATGTATGTGACTGTTTTGGGTACCTGTGTCACTATTAGAAGTATGTGGGTTGCAATTAGGAGTACGTGTACTGCTGTTAGAAATATGTGTGCAGCTGTTAGAAGCATGTGCCACTGTTAGAAGTATGTGTGTTGCTATTAGAAATATGTGTACTGCTGTTAGAAATATGTGTGCAGCTGTTAGAAACATATATCACTGTTAGAAGTATGTGTGTCACTGTTAGAAGTATATGTGTCATTATCAGAAGTGTGTGTGTCATGTTACACGCATGTGTGCGACTGTTAAGAGTGACTCCTGGGAGTATTGTTTCAGTGTTAGTCGTGTCACTGTTACGTATATTCAGGTCACTGTTAGAAGTATGTTTGTCACTGTTATTAGTACACGTGATTCAAAAATGGCAACCATGGTAACCAATCGACCACTCATGGACTCGAGTTGTGAGGGAACGAAAAAGGGTTATAAATTACCAGGAAAAAAAAGAAAAGAAAGAAAAAGATTATATTAACTAGGAAAAACCACCAAAAAATTCTCTCTTCTATTCCCTCTCTTATTTTTGGTCTGAACCATCTGAAAACACTACAAACAGAGAAAGAGAGAGACCATCCAAAAAAAAATACTGAGGTGGAAAAAGAAAAAGAAGGTAAGAGAAAGAGAAAGTAATTTATCTGGTTCTGGATCATTGCCATCTCCACAATTAAGGCCTTCCTTTTCCCCCCTTCTATCCTTTCATTGGTGTGTTTCAAGCGTCTCTAGTCTACAGTGGGAAACGAAAAGAATCCTTCTTGTTGCAAGAGGTTTCCGTCTGATTCTGTCTCCTTTGAGCGCAAGAACCACAAAAGAATACTCGGTCACTTTGGTTAATTCGTAAGCTTTGCTTCTTCCCTTTCTCTCCCTTTTCTGTCTTAAACGTAATTGGTGGAAATACTAATTTGACGTCAAAGGGCATACGATGATGAGAACCACCCACCCACACAGCTTAGAGGTAACCTCATGCAAACAAATCATTCCGTATAAAATAAAATAAATCTTCCTTTTCATCTACGCTTATCTTTCCAACTCTTTGGTACACGGCTACTCAATGCGTTCGCAACGCGCTTTTATGGCCCATGCGTACGCTTGGAATACGCTGACCATGCATTTAGTGTATGGCTCTTCGAGTATGCGTTTTCGATGCGTTAACTCCCGCAGCGAACGCGACCTAGGTGGCTACTCGGCAATTTTACTTTCGCCAGAGTTATAAATCATACTGTGAGCCAGTTACGATTTCCAGATCTTTTGTTCCAGGTCCAGGTTTATAATAGCAGAGTTCCGATACTCTGCACAAAGCATTTTCCAAGCAGCTGTTTCTTGCTAAAATCCCCTTGTCTGGCAACATGTCTTTCCTTTTTTCACTTCCTTCAGACATATTTTAAACAGCAGGCGGTCTATTGTTCCGAAACGCACTAAATACGCTCGAACCAACGTTTTCTGAGCGTTTTCATTGCTTTCGCGTTTGCAGCCCAATGTGATTAGCCATCCACACTTAAATACTTGGTCAGCGTATTCCAAGCGTACACATGAACAATAAAAAATGTGGATGCACTTAAATGTGGATTGCAGCGATCCGAGCGAAAGCCATAAAAACGCGGAGAATACGTCAGCTCGAGAGTGTTTGGTGCGTTTCGGAACAATGGACCGCCTGCTGTTTAGAACATGTCTAAAGGGAGGAAAAAAGGAAAGATGTGTTGCTAGGCAAGGGAATTTTAGCAAGAAACAGATGCTTGGAAGATCTTTGTACAGAGTATGGAACTCTATTATTATAAAGTATGTGCGTGTATAACAAAAGAAAATTCACAAAAATACAAGGAAATTCCGGGGAAAAAATATCTAATCATAGAAAAATCTATGTAACACAATAGGGTTATTTCTCGTGATTTGCGTGAATGAGAATAAGGGTGTGGTAGTAAGGCCTGGAAACCCTGACTGGCTCACAGGATGATTTATAACTCTGGCGAAAGTAAAATTACCGAGTAGCCACCTAGGTCGCTTTCGCATACGAAATGCATCCTCGGAAACCATAGTCTTACTCATCTGATTCTTCTCTTTATACCTGTTCCTTTAGTGTTTTTTGCTCTTTTGCTTGTTTCTTTCTATGGTCTTCTTCCGTTCTTTACTCCTTTCCTTTATTCTTAATCCCCTTTCTCACTATTCCTCTTTGTTCTCTTTATTAATCTGCTTCTTTTTATCTCTTCTTTTTGTTTTTCCATTCCTTTATTCCCTTGTATGATCATCGTATTTTCTCACACTATTTTCTATGATTGTTTACCTTCCCTTTTATCTCTTACCTTTCAACATCTTTTTATTTATTACTCTCTTCTATTTTCCATTCCTACCTATGTTCTTTTCTCTATATCCACTTGCTCCACTTTTTTAATTATATCGGTCCTTTTTATCATCTACATATTTCTTTTACATTTTTTTTGTTATATTACTTTTCTGTTTGTCTGTTTGCTTGTTACAGTCAAAACCTTGCATCTTAAATTCTACAATGGGCCGCGGTGGCTCAATGGTAGAGCGGTTACCTCTGGTGCATGTCCTTGGTTCGATTTCAGCTTGCACGAAGTTAATTTTGTGGTGGACAAACACCGTGTGCGTGGCTTTTCTTTGGGGTTCTCCTGTTCCCTCCCACTTTTATCATTCCACCATTTTCATTCATTTCTCATCATCATCGTTCCCTTTAGCCTAGCCGGCATAACTGTTGGATGTAAACCTTAAAGATTTCAATTTCTTTTTTTTTAAATTTTATACACACACACCCACACCCACACCCACACCCACACCCACACACACACTTTCATACTCAGCTACGTAAAGACGATATCAATACAATGCCTTTACATAGTAATTTTCGCTTGAGCGTTTCGTTTGAATTTAAAATTAATTATCTAGAATTAATTACTAGAGATGAACAATAATGTTTTCTTTTATAAAAACCGGAACCATTTTGTAGAAAAACCCGAAATTTCGGGTATTTCCAAAACCGGTTTAATTTTTCACCGAAACCGTTTTTTAATGAAAAACCGAAATCGCTGATAGTAACAAACATCTAGTCTAAACTTTCCAACCAATCGTAAGTGTAGGTGGTTGTAAGTTGACGAATAACTGTATTATTTTAGTAATTAGGACCTGCACCAGGCTAAGAATCAATTTTTATCTAGCTTTTATTCTATTAGGGGTATAGCTATCCATAACATTTAAAAAAAATGGAAATCGTCAACTGATGCAGTGATTTATTCTGTCGAAATGAATTGTTCAAAGAACCAGTCATCGTTTGGTCGCAAGCTTCAATTTTTACCTTTTTCCCCATGGATCATTATTCCTATCATCATGTCAACCAAAGTAAGTCGCTTAAAACGGAATAAAATGGGTTTTAGTAGCAAAATTGGACTGATCGCAAACCTCACAGAATCAGAAACAATTGGAGTCTCTCAGACCCGTAAATGTATTTTTTTTCACTGGAGCAGTTAAGGGTTAAACTAAATTTAATAATTAATAACAATTTTTGATTCACTTCTTATTTACCGTACTGTAAAATGAAATGAAATCTTTCAATTTAACGTCCCACGATTATACCTTTCGGGCTAAGGGAGGTGAATGATTAAGGCAAGTGAATGATGAGGAAATAATTGGTGGAATGAGAATATCGGAGGAAACGAGAATACACCGAGAAAACCCACGGACACCCCATTATTTGGTCGAGGATTGAACCAGGGATCCAGTGCACCAAAGGTAAGTGCTTTACCACTAAGCCGCCCCCTTAACTGTACTGTGTATACTCTCGTCTTGCTAGTGACATAATAAAAACCTTAATTAATGTATACTATAGAATCAGTTTCGTGTTAGCAGGTAGCGTGGTTGTTGTATCGTATCAATATTTTCACAAAAAGAAAATCTTTTTTATTCTATTTTCTCAAAAACTACTCATAATGAGATTTATCAATTGCTGAAAGGGGGATTGAGTGCATAAGAAAATTAAATCCTCTTTTTTTCATTTTAGATATATATTTCATCTTTAAAGCTCTATTCAGGGCTTATCTCTATCTGAAACTCCTTTGAGAGTTTATCTCTATCTGAAACTCCTTTCAAAGTTTATCTCTATCTGAAACTTCTTTCAACGCTCATCTCTATCTGAAGCTCCTTTCAAAGCTTATCTCTATTTAAAACTTCTTTCAACGCTTATCTCTATCTGAAGCTCCTTTCAAATCTTATCTCTGTCTGAAACTCCTTTTAAATTTTATCTGTATCTGAAATTCCTTTGAAAGTTTATCTCTATCTGAAATTCCTTTCAGAGCTAATCTCTATCTGAAACTTCTTTCACTGCTTATCTCTATCTGAAGCTTCTTTCAAAGCTTATCTCTATCTGAAACTCCTTTTAAAGCTTATCTCTTTCTGAAACTCCTTTCAAAGCTTATCTCTATCTGAAACTCCTTTCAGAGCTTATCTCTATCTGAAATTCCTTTCAGAGCTTATCTCTATCTGAAACTCCTTTCAAAGCTTATCTCTAGTTAAAACTTCTTTCAACGCTTATCTCTATCTGAAGCTCCTTTGAAAGCTTATCTTTATCTGAAACTCCTTTGAAATTTTACCTGTATCTGAAATTCCTTTCAGAGCTTATCTCTATCTGAAGCTTCTTTCTGAGTATAAAATATTCATATCCAGTCATATTATAAATAACTCTTATTTATATTTAAAAATGTTAATTTTCCATATAATTAAGCGCATGCACAAATTCCAATGCATTTTCTTCACAACCTGGGTATTTAGATTCAATACCCTTCTCTCTCTTTTTTTTTTTTTTTTTTTTTTTTTTTTTGTTAACGGCTAATACGTAATATTATAAAATTTTTCGTCACCAAGTTTCCTCGTATTTCTATCGTCAGAAACTTCTAAAAATAAATGAAAAAAGAGATCCTCGCAGTAGCTGGGTCAATTAAGCATGGATCTGATCCAGTTGAAACCTGCTCCTTTGCCGATACTTGAGATGAATTAATATCGGGTTTTCACTCCATGCTCTCTTAATAGTTGGATAGTTCGGGCAGCATGAATGAATATGCGTTGGTGTGTGGGCGATCGTATGTTCCGTGTTCCTGAGTGTATTATATATATAGCGAGAGAGAGAGAAATGTGAAGGACGCTGAAAGAAAAAATGATTTGAGGAGGAAGGCGGGTAGAAGGGGGAGGAATCATCAAGATGGGATGGAGAGAGCGTTGTACGCATGAAAGGACAAATTCATAAAGCAGAATCCTTGGAAAGGAAGAGCCAAGATTATTGAGTTTCAGGATAGCTAATCCTAGTTTAATCTCTCTTTGAGACTCGCAGGCAGAGAGAATACTAGTGCAAGGACATTTTGCATTAGAAATCTCATATATACAGGGTGTTTCAAAACAACACTGACAACGTTTGGGAGGCGATTCCTGACACTAAGATAAGATAAAAGTATAGATCAACCTTGGTTAATAAATGCTTTCTTTCGGAGTTATACGCTGCCGAAAATTTGAAAAAAAATGATCTTTAAATGCCCATAACTCCAAAAGCTATGGGATCTACCGTTTTGTCAAGACTTCACTTACAATGTTAAGAATAATTTCTTATATTTAAGAAACCGTTTCTTATCTGTGCACCGAGACAATATTTTCTTAGAAATTAGATTTGACAATTCTCATTCATAAGGAAAGTAACAATATATTTTCTCGTTCAGCTTTATACAACCTCATCTATTTTTCTTCGTTTCTCATTAATTAAAGTTTCAAACTCTTGTTTCTAAGAAAATATATTCTCGGTGCACAGATAAGAAACGGTTTCTCAGATTTAAGAAAGTTTTTCTTACACTAAAGAAACTAATATGTGCACTGAGAAAAAAATTGTATGTGGCGTACGTACAATTGTATGCTACATTTGTAAATCCTGTAGTTTTTGAACTTAACGTACAGCAAACGTATAAGTGAAAACGTATGTTTTATAGTATTTTCTATATAAGTGTTCCATCTGTACGTACTTTCCGCATGAAACAATGTAGGCGGCCAAAATTTCACATACAAATGGACGTATATAACATATAGCTGACGAAGTTAACATACATATATGTATATAATATAAGGAAGACTATTAGATATCAAACAGCGTAGACATCCTGCAACGGCATGATGTAACACCTAAGGGCAGTGCCTGTAACATATGGATAACGTAGGCTCCGTACTGATTTCTGTAATAAGCAAGAAGATTCCGTATATATACACCATATACCGCTGTCCGGAGAATGGATTTTTCTCAGTATGCGCTATCCAAAAATCCATGTTTTAGAATCCTAAGCTATTCACGCAACAATTTTTACTCAGGTACTCACGAGTTTGGGTACGAGCATATAATTTGATGTATTCATCAACTACTTCTATAAAAATTGTTGCGGAAGTACCGCAGGATTTTGAAACTTGGATATTTGGATAGAGCACATACTAGTTCCTAAGTGTAGTCTTGACCCGACTGTGGTAGCTCCCATGGTTTTGGAGCTATAGCCATTTAAAGTTCATTTTTTCATGTTTTTAGCAGCCTATGATTCCGAAAGAAAAATTTTGTGCACTCAGGTTGGTCTATAATGTTTGTCTTATCTTGGTGTCAGGAATCACCTCCCAAACGTTGTCGGTGTTGTTTTGAAACACGTATATATATATATATATATATATATATATATATATATATATATATATATATATATAGGGTGATAAATCAATCAGCGCCCCAAAATTACGGAATGAGTGTTTGTTAGAAATGTATGTAACTATATGTCTAGAATGCATAAACTGGGGACATTTAGTTTTAGAGCTAAAGATATCCAAGTTTGTGAAGTATTCTTCTTGTCATTGTAGTGACTAGACCAGCGTTTCTTATTTTTTCCCCCCTTTGGGGTACACTTAAGTACGTTTCAAACTTTCGCGATGTTCCTGCACATGAGTTCTTTTCCTAGATGCAAGAAAGCAAATACATAAAATACATATAATACATGTTTTTTAATTATAAAACTACGATGAGATACAAATCTCACAAGCAAATCTTATGTAAGACTCTGGAATAGAAACATATTAACGTAAAATAAACTTATGACTCTTAAGCAAGACTATGAGAAAGAAATATTATCATCAGAAATATAAGAAGACATCAAAGTTAAAACTAGTGAAATATTTGTCACTGGCGATTTGACTAGATCTTAGAAGACAATAAAAATCTCGCGACTCACTTGACAAATATCCCCGACACAGCGGTTGAGAAACGCTGGACTAGACTATGTACACTCATGTCCAAAATTATTGTCGCATGTCTATAAATATGTTGTTGTAAGAATATAATTTGATAACAAATTCGCCCGGTATTTCTTATAATGTTAGTATTGTATATAATCGGCAAAGACATGTATGTGGCAAATTTCATGTCAAAAGAGCAGTAAATAACAACAATAAAACGAAAATAAAACTTTCTTGTTCATTTACCAACATTTTGTTTTACTCATTCTAATTTTCGTATTTATAATTCTTTTCCTATGAAATTTACCACAAATACGCATTTCCCGATTATATACGTAGTATCAGTATTAAAAGTACCCTGCGAAATCATTATCAAATTATATTCTAACTAGAAGACAGTTATAGATATGCGACAATCATTTTGGACATGAGTTTACCTTCTGCGTAGTAGATTCGAGAACGATTCCTGGGAGAACTTCTCGTCTTCAGTGCAACCGGTCCCGGGTTCGATTCCCAGTTGGGATACTTAGTCGAAAAGGTGTAAAAGTTTTTTCAGACCAGCCATCCTGAGTGAGATTTTCCTAATTCATACCAGGCAAATGCCTGGATGGTGCCTAACATATAGATACCAGGCCGCTTCCTTCCTTCCTTCTCTTTCTAGTCATCGCCGAGGGACGTCATCCATCAAACGTGACGGGCTAACATAACCATTGATGACGAAAGCCCAGACATCTAATTTCTAATACTAATCCTAATTCTGGTAGAACCTGATTAGTGTTGGAATCCACGCCTCAAATATCATATAAGATCGATGCTAAATTTAAATCCACCAACTAACAAAGACCCGGATTCGTTTCCTGATAAGACAGTAACTAACGTACTACAGTGCTTCAGATTCCACTTTAAGCTGTGTCTCTTATCCTATATGTTAATTTGTTGGTTGAAATTCAGCGTTTTTTCAGTACCGCGGCTATATGGGACATTGACCCACAGTTTAAGGTAGAATCCGATCAACTGCAGTGCGTTCAAATTTTTACCCCAGTAGCAGAGACAGCTTGCAAGCCGCTTGCTGTAAGCTTGAATTGCAAGTCGGCCAAGCTAGCATCCAACTTGATTGGAAAACGTGCAAGCATGCCGCAAGCTGGATTCCAGTAACGAAGTTACATGGGGGCAAACTTGTTTATCAGTGTTTTATTCAAGCTTGATGCAAGCGTTTTACAAGTCAAGTCAAGTCAATAGCCAATGAACGGCCAGTGATGCTCGGCAAAGGGTCTAAAGCATCGCTTGCAGGTACAACAAAAGGCAGATTGTATGAAAGCATGCGTTTCAAGTGCAAGCGTAGAAAACTAAAAGCCATGCACGCTTCAACCTGCCGAAAGCTTTCTTGCTGCTAGGGTAAAATTAATAGTCAACCATGAAGGGAATTAGTAAGCGTTATTAGAGATATGAATAATATTCCTTATGCTATACAAACACAGGGTTTAATAAATATATGGATGGCGAATTTGAAGTACAGCGTGTCTATCAGCACCGAGGCTGTATGAAACTACACTCTTAACGTGGGTTCCAAAACACATTAGCTTCCAGCTGACAATCGAACCTAAATCTCGAATATCGAACACGTGTGCCCTAAGTATATAGCCATGAGTAGTGGCAGATTTTGGCCGGGACTTGGGAGCCGAGCCCTCCTGATTTATTTATTTGAGTAACAAAAATAATTGAAGCTATTATTTATACATTTTTGAAAGTTTAAAGTAATCGTTGCCTTTTATTCTTTAATCGGAAAATTTTTGAAACATTAGATATAGTTTCAGTTACAGTTTTTCTGTTATGCAATGTGTAAAACAATAGTTGAAGTTCAGTCAAATTCCAGCCTAGTCATAATTTCCATTAGTTAAGTTGGAAACTCTGCATGAAAGATTGTAAATCATTTTGCAAACATAGGCAACCGAAGAATTAGTTCTTGAATGAATCTCGATTATGTATTGTGTCACTGTACGCTGAAATACAGGGTGGTCCAAAAGTAGGTATACATCCCTGCATTGATCAACTATAACATTCTAGCCTAAAGGTTTCTTTGCTGTTCCGAGCTTAAGGTATAAGTAAAAAGACATTAAGAACAAATAATAAAGAAGCTAATTGATAACAATGAGAAATGATATGAAATACAGGAGCAGATCAGTAAGGGACTGTAACCTACTTTTGGGCCACCCTGTATAAGAAAATGAAGACAAAAAGCAACGAAGATACGTGCTTTCTCTTATTTTACACGAGAACCACAAAATAATTGTTTCAATTTCTTGCTATGAAATGTGAGAGCAATTATTTATTTTATATTCCTAGTTCCTGTTAACGAAATGCGTAAACGGATTTCAAAGTAAAATTATTTGCGTATACCCTCATGATATACCTATCATAGTATTGATCCTGGCTGCTCCTCCAGTTTTTACTTTCTAGATCCGCCACTGGCTACGAAAGTGCTCTTTACAATAATATGTATGTTTGGAGTATACCTGTAAGTGATTGTTTTAACTCTGACTGAACGTAGTACGTACGGGCTTCCTCAACATATTTCATATCACGACCCTATTTAATCAAATGTTCTTTGCCAGGGACCTTTATAAATAATTTCCGGTTTCTTACAGGCTTTTTGATAATTGCTCCCTTCTTCATTGGTTTAATATTTTTTGTTGTATTTGGGAGGTGCGGTGGCTCAGTGGTAGAGAGTTCACCTCCCGTGTTTGGGGTCCCTGGTTCGGTCCCAGCTCACGCCGTGTAGACTTTATGGTGGACAAACACCGTGCTCGTGGGTTTCCTCGGGGTTCTCCCGTTTCCTCCCACTTTCTTCATTCCACCATTTCATTTATTTATCATCATCACCGTCTCCTTTAGCCTAACCGGCATAATCGTTGGACGTAAAACTCAAAGATTTCATTTCATTTCTTTGTTGTATTTGCTAATAAGCAAGGAAGTAAGAATTTATCTATCTAAAGTAAAACATTCAAAATAATCTTTCGGATACTAAATCCTAGTAACATTTCTCTTTTTTGCCTTCCTTCACGTTCCACTTGCATTTCTTTAGCGACTCCCAGGTTTGGAAAATCTGATATACAAGGACTGTTCGGAAAGTAACCTCCGATTGGTTAAAAAAAGAAACACCAAAGAAGAATTTATTATATACATCTGAAAATACTATTTTGCTCTATTTTTCAACATTGTTTCTATAAACATTTAAGCACTTATCATATTTATGCACTAGCTTAGAAATTCCATCAGCTTAAAAATCTTCGGCCTGTGCCTTGACCCAGCCTATGATCGCATCTTTCACCTCCTTATCATCACCAAAGCGCTGAGGTCCAAGCTACTTCTTCATGTGCATTTAGAGATTGTGAAACGTCGATTTTCACGAACTTGTCCACCAACTTTCTGAAAAAGTTCATCAGTGACCACTGATGGCCTGCCACTCCTTTCTTCGTCATGAATGTTCGTTCGTCTACTTTTAAATGAACGAACCCATTCACGAACAACTCCTCCACTCATCACACTTGATCCACATCTGATACAAAGTTCCTAGCTGCTGCCGAATACTGTTTTACCGTAAGAAAATGTATCAACAGCTTGCACCTCGCACTTGCCGAGGTTTTCTATTGCAGCACACATTTTGAGACGCTACGAAAGTCGAACTAATGATCAGACAACTTTACTCTATCACGGCTGGATGCAGACTGATCTATCGCGCACGTCTATGCAAATATGTTAGCGCTGCCTCCACTACCTCACGCATAGTGACCCATCAGAGGTTACTTTCCAAACGCGCCTCATAGTATATACAAATATATTTCGATGCTAAATTGTAACAAGTCTTAGGGAAATAGACTGTCATCAACTCAATGTTAAATTACAGTAAACCATTGTCAAATTAATTGTCTTTTCTTCGATATTAAATTACAATGAAATGTGATACAAAAAATACTGTTGATACTTAAATGAATTTAATCGTTAATAAAAAATAATAATCTTTTTCTTGATTAAGCAATTGTGTCTGAGTAATCAAACCAGCATGGAAATTCGAGACGACTACTTTTTTTTTTTTTTATTCAAAGCAATTATGTTGGAGTTGGTTCAACAGCTATTTTGAAAATTGAAAACAGTAACACCTAGTTACTATGACACTCTTTTAATTGCAAACAAGAACATAAGCATTAGAAACAAGCATAGATGTGTATATACGTATTTTATCTGTTGATGATTTCAATCGCTGTTCATACCGTGACCGCTGGGTCATTCACACAAGAGCATTAAAACGTGTTAACTACTTCTGATAATTGCTTTCTCTTCTGATTGAAGTAATTAAGCGGTCACAATAGATAAAATTTCGATGACGTCACGTGCGAAATAAAACGAAACTAAAAAAAAAAGGAATGCCAAAATAGTATTTCTCGTGCTTCGAACTGGAAGTCTCTTGCATACGTAATGGTCTGTGCGTGTGCAGAATTAATATAATATAATTTGTTTCTTATTTTTCATATAGTTATAGCCTGCCAAAATAAATTGCCCATAAGAATAGCCTATAGTGATTTGTACGAGGAGATATCAAAAATTATGAGCAATTTCGTATCTCTTTTTACATTGTCCGTATTGCCTTCTGCTGTCGCATGTTATAATGTTGTACTCTTCTGGTAATGCTACGAGAATTTGATCTTAATTGTTGCAGTTCTTTCTTCTATTCCAGAAAGAACATGGCGGCTCTGCTAGCGTTATGCACCAAGGAAAAAGAAGAAGGCAACAACAACAACAAGCAACAATAAGTTTCGCCCGTTAGGGGAGAATTACTGGCAAGCAAATCACTGTTATCTTGCACTGTTCATTTTTCCATTGTTGGCAAACATCACTATATCTTGCATTGTTCAACTTTTCCATTGTTGGCAAGCAGATCATTACACTGTTACCCTTGGGTAACTTTTCGATTGTTGGCAAACAGATCACTGTACCTTGCACTATTAACCTTGCGCAGCTTTTTCATTGTTGGCAAGCAGATCACTGTAACTCGATGTTAACTTGCACAGCTTTTCCATTGATGACAAGCAGATCAAGGTAATTCAAACTATTAACTTTGCGCAGCTTTTCTATTGTTTGGAAAACAGATCATTTTATATACCTTGCACTATTAGCCTTGCGCAGCTTTTCCGTTGTTGAAAAGCAAATCACTATATCTTGCACTGTTAACCTCGAGTAGTTTTACCATTGCTTGGAGCAGATAACTGTACTTTGCGCAGATTATGCATTGTTGCAATGCAGATCACTGTACTTTGTACTGTTAACCTTGCACAGCTTTTCCGTTGTTGGAAAGCAGATCAGTGTACCTTGCGCTGTTAACCTTGCGTGGCTTTTTTATTGTTGGCAAGCAGATCACTGTAACTCGATGTTAACTTGCACAGCTTTTGCATTGATGACAAGCAGATCAAGGTAATTCAAACTATTAACTTTGCGCAGCTTTTCTATTGTTTGGAAAACAGATCATTGTATATACCTTGCACTATTAACCTTGCGCAGCTTTTCCGTTGTTGAAAAGCAAATCACTATATCCTGCACTGTTAACCTCGAGTAGTTTTACCATTGCTTGGAGCAGATAACTGTACTTTGCGCAGATTTTCCATTGTTGGAATGCAGATCACTGTACTTTGTACTGTTAACCTTGCACAGCTTTTCCGTTGTTGGAAAGCAGATCACTGTACCTTGCACTGTTAACCTTGCGTGGCTTTTCTATTGTTGGCAAGCAGATCACTGTAACTCGATGTTAACTTGCACAGCTTTTGCATTGATGACAAGCAGATCAGTGTAATTTAAACTGTTAACTTTGCGCAGCTTTTCTATTGTGGGACAACAGATCATTGTACTTTGCACTATTAACCTTGCGCCGCTTTTCCATTGTTATCAAGCAGATCACTGTACCTTGCACTCTTAACCTTGCGCACCTTTTATTGTTGGCAAGCAAATTACTGTACCTTGCACTGCTAACCTTAGGCACCTTTTGCATGTAGTCTTCCAATGTAGATCCTTTCCCGAGGAAAGTTTACTATTGATTTTCACTTTATATAAATGATCCTGGGTATTTCCACTCCACACTTTCTTTCTGAATTCTGGCTAATAAGATCCATATTTCAACTCCTGTAACTCTTCTGCTCGATTCTTCCATGCCTTGATTGGTCGAGTAAGTGACTGAGATTGATTCTTTGTGTGTCGTGCTTGTCCGACCATTTTCTAAACTTTTCTATTCATTGTTGTAAACACTTCTACGCAGAACACCACGGTCTTCGTATCATGTTAAATATCTACAATGACTTTCAGTCCCTGATGTAACCTTCAGTACAGAAATATCGAGTTATTGTCTTCTGTTTTTGCTTGGTGCACATTGCCAGCCGAATGGCCATGTTCTTTCTGAAATAAAAAAGGAAAATAGTGCAATTAAGACCAAATTCTCATAGCATTGATACAATAGTATAATCTTGTAACATATCAGAATGAGTACCTTCAATATACGTATATTGAAATTGTTATTGAATTTCAATTGAAATTGAAATTGATATATATACCGTGTATTGAAATTGATATATAACGTATATTGAAATTGCTAATTGAATTTCAATTGAAATTGATATATTAGGTATATTGAAATTGCTAATTGAATTTTAATTGAAATTGATATATAATGTATATTGAAATTGCTAATTGAATTTCAATTGAAATTGATATATAATGTATATTGAAATTGCTAATTGAATTTCAATTGAAATTGATATATAATGTATATTGAAATTGCTAATTGAATTTCAATTGAAATTGATATATAACGTATATTGAAATTGCTAATTGAATTTCAATTGAAATTGATATATAACGTATATTGAAATTGCTAATTGAATTTTAATTGAAATTGATATATAACGTATATTGAAATTGCTAATTGAATTTCAATTGAAATTGATATATAACGTATATTGAAATTGCTAATTGAATTTCAATTGAAATTGATATATAACGTATATTGAAATTGCTAATTGAATTTCAATTGAAATTGATATATAACGTATATTGAAATTGCTAATTGAATTTCAATTGAAATTGATATATAACGTATATTGAAATTGCTAATTGAATTTTAATTAAAATTGATATATAACGTATATTGAAATTGCTATTTGAATTTCAATTGAAATTGATATATAACGTATATTGAAATTGCTATTTGAATTTCAATTGAAATTGATATATAACGTATATTGAAATTGCTAATTGAATTTCAATTGAAATTGATATATAACGTATATTGAAATTGCTAATTGAATTTTAATTGAAATTGATATATAACGTATATTGAAATTGCTAATTGAATTTTAATTGAAATTGATATATAACGTATATTGAAATTGCTAATTGAATTTCAATTGAAATTGATATATAACGTATATTGAAATTGCTAATTGAATTTCAATTGAAATTGATATATAACGTATATTGAAATTGCTAATTGAATTTTAATTGAAATTGATATATAACGTATATTGAAATTGCTAATTGAATTTTAATTGAAATTGATATATAACGTATATTGAAATTGCTAATTGAATTTTAATTGAAATTGATATATAACGTATATTGAAATTGCTAATTGAATTTTAATTGAAATTCAAATTGATATATACCAAATATTGAAATTGCTGTTTCCCTCGTATCATAAGAAAATATTTTTACCCTAGATTCAGACACAAGTAAAACAAAGTAGTAGTTATTTCCTATAAATAACTTGTGAGAGAAGTGTTATAATTTTTGGTTAGTATATCACCGTTGTCGCTTATTCCCATCTGCTCAAAAACTCTGTCATCAAGGTCTCACCACTTATCCAGTGGCTAACGCACGCGCTTTGGTGCCCGTGGTCTCGGGTTTGATTCCCGGTGGAAGAGCATTGAACTTCACTGCAGTGGTTAGGATTGCACCTTAAACTGTAGATCTACTTTTCATATAGCCTCGTAGCTGGAAATGAATGCTCAACTTGAACTTAGATAAATAGTTTCATCTTAAATTGTAACTACACTCCATGGTTTTCTCGAGGCACTTGCGTTTCCTCCCCCATTCTCATTGCATTCTCTCTCGTCTTCTTTAGCCTAAAGGGCATAATCGTGTAATGTTTAATAACCGTAATATTTAATTTCATTTTCAATATCGGTTCCGGTAACAGACCTTATAAAGGCTTCTCACGAAAAAATGTTTTTTGTTCCAGAGTCAGTTTAAGGGACCACTTTGGCTCAGCGGTACAGGGAGCCTCCTCTGATGCATAGGGTCCTTGATTCGATCCTAGCTCGAGCCAAGTGAGCTTTGTGGTGGACAAACACCGTGTGCGTGAGTATTCTCGGGATTATCCCGTTTCCTCCCACTTTCTTCATTCCGCTATTTCATTCATTTCTTATCATCATCGTTTCCTCTAGCCTACCAGCCATAACCTTTGTGCGTAAAACTTAAATATTGCATTTCATTTCATTTTTTCCGGAGTCAGTTTTCCATTTGAAATTAATATAAATGCAATTAATCCGCTCTAGCAATAGAAATACGATATTGTGTTTATTTATTTATTTATTTTACATTTCTAAATGTTTTTTTTTCTGTGATTGAAGAATGTAGAATAAAAATAACATTATCCTTTTTAAAAACAAAAAATATACTAAATTAAGAAACAATACGAGGGATGATAAACATAAAAAAAAGTGAAAAAATATTTTTTTTGAACACAAGAGCATTGACAGATTATAGTATTTACGACAATCGGAAAAAACACTAATAGGCGTATACAATTGTCAGTACATGCATGCATGTGTGTGCGTTCGTATCACGAAATATTGTTCATAAACCGAGGGAAAAATTGGTCAGAAAACTTGTTCGTAAACCAAATCATTCGTAAACTGTGGGTCTACTGTACAGTAGTAGAGGATACGTACTAAAAAGTAGAGGATACGTGCTGCCCCCTGTTGGTTATTGTCGAGTCTTTACACTTAACTTTAAATAATGATGTTGAACTCTCTCGTCGTTTCTTCTCCTGTTCTTCTACCAATTGGTTCACATACCCTTCTGTTAAAGGTTGTAAAACAAGAAAGCTAATGAGAAACATGTGCGCCACATTATCAGGAAATTAAATCTTTTCAAGGTCTCAACGTTGACAGTTATACATTCCTGTCGACAAGTAAAAGATTCAAAGTAGTTGTTATATTGCTGTAATGGGAATCGGTCTTTACCGATGTGTTCGAAAGGTTGTATAAAAGAACAGAGGTCACTGAGGTTCTTGGAGGCATTGAGGTCGACGAGGTCCTAGGAGGCACGGAAGCCGACAAAGAGGTCGATGAAAGTCCCTTTGAAGCACCGAAGCGACTACAGTACAAAGTGCTGGAGTATGTGTGATCCCTGTTTCTTATGCAACCATATTTCATAAAATCAAGGTGGGTTGCATATAGACCAGGCGTAGCAACACACACGTGTATAGAAGTCCTGAGTGAAAACTGACGGATGGGACAGTGCATAGAATTTGTCACCTAAGGTAGGGTGACCAAATCGTCAACTAGAAAAAACGGGACATCTTTTATTTCTGGATAGGTTGCTCCCCTAAATATAGTTTTTAGCCTATCCGTTCTCTCTTTCTGTATCTCTCACAAAAAAGGGGTAAATTTACACTTTTTCGTTTTAAAGCCTATTGAAAATTTCGTGGAATTAATTAGTAACTATCAGCAGCTAACAAAAAATGAAATATTTGAAAACATTGCTAAAAATATATGAGCACTCAAATCTGTCACCGACAGGATTTATAATTACTCTCAGCATCGGATTCTTTAATTTGCATTTTCTTACTTTTAAACATTATTTCATTTACAACTAGTTTTCTTATTACTTTCACTTTTATAGTTCAATACTTCTGTTCACCTTTCGTAAATGGAAGTATGTTACATCTAAGTCAAATCACGGAAACACTGTACTGTACCGATGACAGCGCCTCAATCTTCCACCGCCCGAAACAGAGAGCAAAAACAGGTTACATTTGTTCTTCATAAGACTTTCAGCCCTTTGCACTGTCGTCTGCGGAGTGGGGAGGCCTAGGAGGGAAAACAGTGCAGCCACCACATCCAATATTGCAAACGTCGTAATGACGTTGCTCAATAATTAGACATATTCCAACATAATCACATAGCTTAGAAAATAATAATATAAATTAGGAAATTTCAGCGATTCGAAGGGTTTTTTCTGCCCAACGTATGTAAATACGGGACATTTTGGCGTTCCGGGAGAAGTTTTAGGGACAGCGGGAATGGTAGTGAAAAAAACGGGACAATCCCGTTTTTACGGGACGGTTTTTCACCCTAACCTAAGGTAATAAAAAAGAAGAATTTTTGGAAATTCAACGAGAAAGGGGGTGGAGGAATAGTGCGGGCAAGAAACAAGAGGTGAGGCTGTCTTATCTTAAAAAGTGTCGTGAAAGTGATATCTCATCTTAAAATGTGTCCTGAAAGTGATGTCTCGTCTTGAAAACTGTAAATGTTTCTACTGAACAAATTCTGTCTCGCCTTCTGTCTCATCGCGAAAATTATATCCCGTCTTGTCTCATAATCAACCTTATAGAGTAGGCTTGATCGCCTGGTTCAGGACATTAGGGTTTGTCTACTAGCACTGAGACTAGAAATAAACTTGAGTGTTTCCATATTTCCTAATTTAAAATAATAAAAAATAAATTTCTGGAGCAACAACATTGGAAAACTAGGGCTTGTCAGTTGGCTTGTGATACTCACGCCTTTTAAGTGATGTGTGGTCAGCACATCAGTTCTGTTGGCCGTTAATGCTGTCTTTCTATATATCAGTTATTTCCTTCAAGCAGGTCTCCAATTGAAGCTTGACAGACGCAGCAGAGTTCGAACGGTCACCGGTCT
This sequence comes from Thermobia domestica, assembly GCF_964235325.1. Lineage (NCBI taxonomy): Eukaryota > Metazoa > Arthropoda > Insecta > Zygentoma > Lepismatidae > Thermobia > Thermobia domestica. The sequence goes on from NC_137467.1 coordinate 16,069,647, forward strand.
TTATGCAGACCAAAAGCGCCACTGCTTGACTTCGCTGATCTCACGACAAGCGGTATTTTAGTATGACCAGGCTGTTACCGTTCTCTAAGTAAGCGTAACAAAAACATTCATCTTTACAACAGTGAACAGTGACGATGAACAGTGAGCACTATAAAATAATGTGCAAACCCGAGAGATTGTGAGGCAAGCGAAGTTAACTATTACCAACCCCACCCCTCAAAAAAAAACATGGTTATAGTAAAATTGGAAGAGTATCCTCCAGTCGTATTATGTGCTCAGGTCCAAAAACCAATCAACTACTTCTTACAGGTACGCAGTGCTTCAATAAAGCTCAACTGAAAGCAATACTCAACGAAAAGCCTTTCGAAATTAGTCAACAGGAATAATCTTCCTTTAGCATAACGCGCAAAACTGTGTTTCGTTCATGACGTTCATGGTTGTGTTCGTGAAGACTATTACAGCTTGGTGAAGTACTAACCTTTCGGTCAGCGATAATTCATCGTTCGATGTCCATTTTCTACGAATTTGAAAGTGAAATATAAGCAGAGTACTATTTTGTGGGACCTTTTAAAAAGAGTTGAGAAAAAGACATAAAATGCTTCGTATGAAGTATCCCACTCTATGGGACAGAAACATAGACATTACGCAAAAATCGTGGAAAACGGTACGAAGCTTTCGAAATGTGGATATGAAGAAGAATGGATTGAATTAATTTGGTCGAGTCGAAAACGAATGAATGTTAGAAATGATGAGGGGGAGAAAATTTTAAATGTTATTAAAAAGAGGAAGAAAAACTGGTTGGATGCATTGGCTGAGATGAAACTGTATCATGAGGGACGTGCTAGAAGGTACGGTGGCAGGAAAAAGAGGGAAAGGACGAAGGAGACTACAATTAACGGACAATATCAAAACAGAAAAATCGTACGTGAAGACGAAGAGGTTAGTGGAAGGCGGTGATGATAATGATGAACTTTAGCAAAGTGATTTTATTGAAAAAATAGATATCCTACAAGACGTCAAATGCAATCTAAAACAGTTCATTGTTCAGAAAGAAAACAATGTTCTGGGAAGATGAAGTTATGATGTTTCATAAAAAATGGACAAAAAGCATAATGAAGCAACTTGATAAATTTATTGTTAACAAAAAAACGTTGGTGAAAATTTATTTGTCTTATTACGTAAGGAAACAAACGATTTTTTTTTTTTGGTTTACCAAATACTACTATAACTACTATAGTGTTTTCCCAAAAAAACAAGTTTTATATTATTTTTTCCATTCTAAAGACACATTAGAGGTTATTTTCAGAGTCTGTATTTACTTTAGATTACTTTAATATAAGGAAACTCAACTTGGATTTAATCTGCAAAATGAGTTAAAATAAGCGGACATTTGGCAACACTGTGCCAATCGACTTGAAGCATATTCTTAATTAATATGATCTCCGATTGTTTTGGCAGAGAAGCACAAAATAAGCTTCGATGAGATTTGGCAGGATAATAACAATATTTATTCACTTTAAATCGTAACCAATAGTAACCTGTTAGGTACAAAAAAGTAATATTTTAGTAAGAGCACATAGAAAAAGTTACTAAGTTACTATAAGGTAACTTCTGTCTCTAGGATCACTGATAGTCTATCTACCTCTACTGCATACCCTCCGCCGTGTGCCGTGTCTTGTGGTTCACCCTATATACGAGGGAAGATCAGCGGTTGATCCAGCACGGCGTCAACAGATTTGAACATAGCTCGCGTGGACAACAAGAGGATCACGTTACGGCATCTGATGACTAAATTGGCAATGTCGTTCGGAAGCGGATTCGTCACATTGTGCACGATATTCTGCAGTAGCGGAAAGTTTGTTCCCAATGGACATGCAAGAACAGGATTTTTTACCAGGAGGGAATCTTCAAACTCTCCCATGATGCGATAAATGCATCAGCCGATGTGGGGACTATGCCGAAAAATAACCTTGTATTGATTGTATGAAATAATATGTACACGTTCCACTGTATACTTCCTTACCTTACTTTGTGATTACTCCGCGTGTTTGAAAAGCTGCGATTTCAGGCATATACTGTATTAATATAAAATTTGGTCACCTGTTCTTAGAGGTATTACTAGCAGTCTATTAGACATACCTTAGCAAACCACCCTGTATATTCAGTCTTGCAGACGACAAACTAAAAACCTATAAAACGGATTTTTTTAAAAATATAATATACGTATATACCTAGGTAGAAAGATTAAGTATTACAAAGAAGTAAAAGAACTGAAAAACTTTGCTTAAGTGTAACATGCTAAGTTTGCACAAAATTGTGTGTGTTTATAAAAGTTCTTAGGTAGCTGGGTAAGCAAAGGAGTTTCCAGAAGTTCTCTTTTATCTCTTCCGACCAGACACAACAGCCTATAAAAGAAACATTGTAATTTGTGGTTGTCTCTCAGAGATCAATTTCTCATTTTTTTCTAATAACTTTTATTTTTATCTTCTTCTCTTGTTTGTTTGTTTTTTTTAAATAAAACTTAGATAAAATACAACTTTTCAATACTATTATTTCCTTTTTATACGTAGCAAAGAAGATTTTTTTATATAACAATGTGCAGAGTTAGCGAAATAATTTCCTTTTGCAGATAAAGATTACTACTAGTCTCGTTGTAAGAACAAAATCAAAATACAGACTAAGAACTTACAAAAGCGTCTAATATCTTTGTCCTAGATACAAATTCTAAAGTATTGCTTACGAGAGTACAATTTGAAATGTTGACTACACTTTGGTCATCTGCTGTATAATTCACTATAATTTTAATTTATATAATTCTATTGATGTTGATTATATATCTCTATAATGTAAATTGGCGTTTTGTAGCATTTAAGACACAGGATTGATTTTTTTTTATTGATATCGTTTTGAAGTTAGTGTTGATATTAGACAGGCTTGCGAATCATACGAGGATTTATCGTGACATACAACCATTTAAGCCTTAATATTATATATGATACTGCCCTCTCGATAATAGGTGAATATTGTTAATACTTAAAAACAACAAATGTATTCACTGCTCAAAATGTTAAAACAGAGCCAAACAATGGAACAATTTATATATGTCTAATCTTCTTTGCAACTACATTCAATCTTATTATGTATACAAGAAATACTTGCGTTCTTCAATAATTCTTTATTATAAATCTATGCCCTATGCACTCTTTAACACTAGAAGGACCGGATGGGTCAAAATGACCCATCACCATATTTTAATATTCCACTGTAAACGTACTTGAAATACTAAGTGAATAATATTTTATGAATTTGTTAATGCTATTGGCCTTAACAAATTCATAAAATATTATTTACTTAATATTTCAAGTACGTTTACAGTGGAATATTAAAATATGTTGATGGGTCATTTTGACCCATCCGGTCCTTATCACAATTTATTTTGATCATTCCATAGCTATTACATATCTACTATTCACAAGATATTCATAATAACTCATATTGTAGACAACAACTTATACATTCAGTTTCAGTTACCTCCCTTACAGGGATTTATAAAGGAAGTCCCGGCCTTAGAGCTCTGTGGACTACATCACTATATTTGTTTTAATTATATATTGTTTGAAATAAGAATATGTACTAAAATGGCACGAGCCAAGATGGCCGAATTTGCCTGTTCTAAATACAATTGTTTATCACACTATTAATGTAATAATATAGAAGGATAAGCGGCGCATGAACATATTGAAAGTGCATATAATATATTAAAACTGTAACAAATAATAAAATTGTCCAAAGTAATGAATTGTAAATAGTAAAAATTGAATAAAAATGAGAGCAAAGCTCCCCAATACTTAGTGTTTACAGCGCCATCTCTTATCACCTTATACATTCATTATATTTGCACAGACTATTTTCAGTAACTACATACCGGACATTCTCATATTTCTGAGCACTTTTAGCCCACCTTTATTTCCAACAATTATACGATAATTTTAGAACGCATATTTTTCTTCAATTTTTGAATATCCAAATAAATTGTAGATGTGTGTTTCACGGATGCAAATAACCACTCGCCCGGAGCGAGTGGTTCATCGGTGCGAGCGAGTATTTAATATCATACTGAAGGTAAGTAAATGATTTCTTTTGTGGGATGTGGGCCAATAGCTTTTTTTCTTGGGCGAGCAAAATTTTGTTGCTTATTTGCATCCCTGTGTTAAAACACCTACCCACTGAGGTTTCTAACAGTTACAATAAATCAATGACAATTTGAGAATTGGCAAATGGCAACTCTGCATCCATTATTTAAGTTAAATTACTTTTACGATGGGGTGGAAGTTTTGTTGTTGTTCAGAGTGGTGTTAATAAGGATTTTTGTTTTAATGGTGAGAACATTGACGCCAATTTGGAAGCCGGAACTGAAGATTAATAGATAAATTTATTACATCCCACATAGCACAAGTACGTCCACGGGACGTCCGAGACTGAGCCCGCAACGGACGACGGGACATCCCGAGATTATCCGAATGTGCTCCCGGGACATCCACAGGAATTCCGCGGGAGATCCAGATGTCCGCTAATATCCCGGGATACGGGATATTCAACGGGACTACGAAGGGATGTCTATTGGTTTTCCCTCGGACCTCCTGTTCCATCTGGGACGTTCCGTGGACATCCTACATGGGAATCCTTCAGGACGTCCCATGCAGGACGTCCATGGGATGCCTTCCCATTGTCCCGATAATCCCGGGAACCGAATGGGATGATTGGGATCAAAATGGGACATCCCAGGGACGTAGTGTGCTATGTGGGATATTATTTCTATTAGTAGTAGTATACTTGTTTTACAATTATCATGTGCATAACAAAGATGAAAATCGATCACTTTGTTCTCTGAAATTGGTAACTGTGATACGAACACTTCTCATAGTGCTGAATCTTGCGTGGGATTTTATGGAGACAATATGAATCGTTAACTTTACTGTTTAAAAAGGCAAGGTGAATGTAACATATTTACCAAATTAAAGACAGCGTTGCATGAAAACCATATTGGATCCACCATATTGGACTCGCCATTTTGATTTGTAAACATTTGATGTGAGATTCGCATTCAGCTACCTTTTAAACGTAGCTTCCAATTTTGTCCACGCTTTCTCGTGTTTCGGAGCATGTGTTTTTCTGATTTTCAAATGGTCACCACGCCCCCTACAGGTCCTATTCAAGCGAGATATTTTACATGTAAGGTGTACTCGGTGTGACCTTTCCAGCAATATATAACATATGCAGATCCCAGCGTACCTCTTCAAGTACTTTTCTTGTAAGACAAAAGAGCAAAGTTCATTTCTTTTAATGTTAAATCTGTTCTTAAAACGAGCAAAAGTAACACAATCAGCCGAAAACGTTTTTAAAGAAGTTGACAAGTTTTTGTGACACTTTTATACGATATTTGAGCAAGTGAAGCTCTTCATTTTCAGCATCGTCGGTATTTGATTGGATGTTATTGAAGAGAGTGCCAAAATGGGAAAATGTACAAGAGACAGTTTCTTATTTGGAGAAAGAATTGAAATTGATGACTCCATTGTCTTTGATCGATTCGGGACATTGACAAAATTCATTGATAAAATCTTCACAAATGGAATGATGAAAGCCAAGCACCATTGGAGTGTCATGTATCCTGAAGTAAAAAAAAAAAAAAAGTTACACTAAATGTACCGTGAGCTTCAATATAATATATCCTAAAGTAAAAAAGTTACAGTACAATGTATCCTAAAGTAAAGAGTTACACTATAATGTGTCCTAAATAAAAAAAAAAAAGTTGCACTACAATGTATCCTAAAGTTAAAAGTTACACTATAATGTATCCTTAAGTAAAAAAGTTACACTATAATGTATCCTAAAGTAAAAAGTTACACTATAATGTGTCCTAAAGTAAAAAAAAGTTGCACTACAATGTATCCTAAAGTAAAAAAGTTACACTATAATGTATCCTAAAGTTAAAAAGTTACACTACAGTGTATCCTAAAGTTAAAAAGTTACCCTATAATGTATTCTAAAGTAAAAACGTTACACTACAATGTATCTTGAAATAAATGACATATTGCGGTGAATTATTAAGCTCTAAGTCATTCTGAAGTAAGAAAGGGAAAACTCTAATGTATTCTGAAATAAAATAGTAATCATGTATCTATCTAGAAGTAAAAGAGTCACAATATAATGTAACCAGAAATAAAAAAAGGTTCATTGGCTGTATCCTAAAGTTGAAAAACGACACCATAATGTATGCTGAAGTAAAATGGAATACATTGTAGCTTTATCCTGAAGTAAACAAATTACCTGTAATGCACTTTGAAATACGAGGGAGGATAAGAAAGTAAGGTTACAAGATCGATCTTTCTGGAGTTTCGTCTGTTATGGGGGAATGTAGAGTGTGCGGTAATTGTAATACATGGAAGTGGCAACTGTGCAGAGTTTCAGCCACCCGCTACCTATGGCGCTAGCTGTAAGAAAACACAAATGGCAACTCGTTTGGAAAACTGGTCTTGGGAAGAAGCCTGCTCAGTTATTCGATTTCAATGGGCGAAACATGTAACCGCGGCTGAAATTCGCCGGCAGCTGGTAGAGGTTTAAAGAGAGTCTGTAATGTCTCGTCAGCATGTCGCAAAATGGTGTCTAATGTTTGCGGCTGATAGAGAAAATGCCATCAACGAGGAGCGCAGTGACTGATCCAGCACGTTATCAACATATTTGAACACAGCTTGCATCGAGGAACTGATTCAGGACAACAGGAGCATCACGTTACGGCATCTGATGGCAGAATTGGGAATGTCATTCGGAAGCACCTAGGTGGCCATCGCTTCGCTTCAACGTGACTGAAAAGACACAAGGACAGGATATTTATTAGGAGTAAATCTTCAAAACGCATCCCACGATGCGACACGTGCTTCAACCGATATGGGGACTATGTCGAAAAATGTATGTACTTATCTGTTGACTGTATTGGTTGTATGAAATAATACATACACGTTTCACTGCAGGTTTTGTAACCTTATTTTCCGATCATTCCTCGTAAAAAAAAAAAAGTAACAACTCAGTATCTAAATACGATGTTGGAAATCCTGAATGTAATCTTCCATAGTCAGAGACCAAACATTTCACAGAAAAAAAATGCAAGATAAATCGTCCATTTTATTATGATGTAAAGAATCAATTTTCAAAGTTTGCTCAGCGCTATAGAACACTTCTACAGATACGAGTAAAATCTTGTGTGAGAGAGAGCTATCTAGCGATTTCCCATTGTGCTACGATGTTATTATTAGTATCTCGAATTCCGTCGAAAGCTCTATTACACACAAGGAGTATAAAAAGGAAAGACAATTCGAGATATCACATGAGATTGTCGCTTTTCCAAATAATTGAGAGAAAACAATGAGAAACTTTTTTTTTCCTTAAAGATATTTTCCAGATGATTTTTCTTCATCTTCTTTCTCGCTTCTCATCTCCCGTAGCTATACCAAGTTCTCATCCCTTATTTCTTGCTTTTTTCTCTCCTGAGAAAAACTTTCTCTTCCATCTTTAACACACACACACACACACAAAGTCCAAGATTTTGTGGAAGTTTGCCAATCATTTCTGTCGTATAGGGATCTTAGGAACTTGGGCTTCTATATAACTTTCCAACCAGTGGCGGAGCTAAGCGCTTATAAAAGGAATCCTAACGATTATTTTTCTTTCCATTATTCCTCTTTGTTCACATCATTCTTCCTAATTTATTAGCAAATAAGAAATATAATCATCATCATTACTATCATAGGAATTTTGCCATTATTCGCAGGTCACTTGCTGCAACTGAAAAGCTTCTATGCTCTAGGGTCTTCCGCTAGCCTATTCGTCCTCACGTACGATTTTTCTGTTTTGATATCGTCCATTAATTGTAGTCTCCTTCGCCCTCTCCCTCTCTTTCCTGCCACCATACCCTCTAGCACGTTCCTCATAATACAGTTCCTTCTTAGCAAATGTTCCAACTAGTTTCTTTTTCCTCTTCTTAATATTTTTTTAAATGTTCTTTTCTTCCCCACCATTTCTAATACATTCTCATTCATTTTCCGCTCGACCCAGCTAACTCTCTCCATTCTTCTCCACACCTACATTCTTGGACGGTATAGATGGTCGTACATTGCTTTTGTTGAGTGCAAGTGTACATGAGCAGTGCGGTACATTTCAAACGAATTAGATTCAAAGAAAGACCTCCTCACGTAATGATGGAACTCTATATTGCATCTCTACGAACTCGGAAGAAAGAAATCACGCCATAAAAAAACGAGCCATAAAGGGAATCGAGTTGGCGTACATATAGTTCTATTGAGAAGAAGATTCTCGCAGTAAACCATAATTTAGAACTGACATACGGAATTAAGTAAAAAAAAAAAAAAACTGTGAGGTAGAGAAAGACAACGCAAGCGACTGAGAGTCAATAATTTACGGATTGCTTGAATTAATGGTTGCCAAACATCTGTACTTGTGGGATCTATGCCAAATCGAAAAGGGATTTAAACTAAGAGTTTAAATTGTGAAATCTGTTAGAGAAGAAACGGAAAATCATGTGAGATGGTGAAGTGAAAATAAGAGAGCGGAAAAAGTTGAGCTTTTGCGATATTAAGTTGTAAACTAGTAAGTTGTTGAAAGTAAATCACTTGGCTAACACTAGCTTGTGCAGGGATGGTAGAAATAACGGTAATATCATCAGCATACGCTTCAACATGTAATTGTTGAAAATCATGTAATGTATCAATAAGAAATTGAACTAATTTATAGAACAATGGATCTAATGCCAGACAAAATAAAGCCAGTGTAAGAGCACAGCCCTGACGAACACCTCTTTTTATAGGAAGAGCTGGAAAAAAGTAACCGTTTATTTGGAAACGGAGAGTAGAACTTTGGTAGATTTTTTCCCTCCAGTTACCTAGAGATTTCTAATAACCCTTAGAGCAATGACCTTAAACCAACAAGAGAGTAAGGAGCGGGGCTCCCGCGAGGTAGTGGGGAGTTAGAGAGGGTTTAGGTGCCAGTGGCACCAGGAGGGGGAAAGGCATATGCTTCCTTGCCTTTCCTTGAAATGTAGTTAAATTTACATTGAAGTTACACCATCCCGTCGTGACGTAATGCCACGTGGTAGTTAGTCCACTTTGCACACAGAACTTTGATGATTGAAAAAAAAGTGATCTATTTACGTTACGAAACATAGCTGAGCGAGCGTCACCGAGGGAAGGTGGTTAGGAGCCCCGCAAGGCTAGTTTTATTTAACTTTTGCCACCATGACAGTACCACGTGATATTTATTACGTCACACTCGCGTGATGCAACTTCGAAGTAAATTTAACCTCACTGGCTTCGTCGTGACCAACTTAAAAACAGTTGGCTAGAATAGCTCGTGAAAATATCTATCTATCTATATGCATTCGGTGCTCCGTGACTACTAATCACGAAAACAAGCAAATGAAAATGGTGTAACCTTCAGTGTTGCTAACTTACTAGAACAGAAATGGCGTGAATTTTAAAACTTGCGTTTTATATGGGACACCCTTTATAATAAAGTTTTTTTTTATTATTATTATTTTTGCAAACCAAACTCTTTAACAAGTGAAAGAAACAATGCCCAGACGAAGAAGAGAAATTGAGTTGTGACCCATTTCTGCTTTGGACATAACTAATGGCAGTCGGGTCTGTTTTGATACAAAGACCAAATACGGTAACGCCTTGAGAGAAAACAGACTTTTAAAAAAATCATATTATAAAAACATAAACAACCAAGGACGTTTATTTTTGGCGTGAAGCAAGAAACACAAGAACGATAGAGGGGAAATTATATTCGTTGAAATTCCCTGAAAGAACACATAATTCGGAAACTTTCAGTTTCTGGAAGTTTTGTAATGAAATCATTTTAATGTTTAGTACAGAAACAAGTTACTGTATGCATCTTAATAATAATAATACTAACAGTAATAGTAATTAGATTTTCAGCCGTGTATTGTATTCTAATGAAAGGCTTGGAAACGTAGACAAAAGTAAAACCTCTTCAGAGGACAAAAGAAGCTGTGTAGCGCGTTAATGAGGAGGTAAATATTAACGAACAAAAAACCTCCTCCCCCTTCCTCTCGTTGTTTTGGGTGCTCAAATCTCTGAGAAAAGTTAATTTTCAAGTTGTTTTATTTTTTTTTTCTGGTACCATCCTGAACAAAGTAACTCCCTAAATGTAACTTGTTCTTAAACAATTTCAACTTCTTGATGTGTACTGGGTGTTGGAAAAATTCTGTAGTTACAGTATTCCATCATGTAGTAGGTCCTATGCTTTGAAAGTAAACTAAAAATAATTATTATGATTTTGGAGTCCATATATTTAGCCACTGTTTCTCTCAACAACTTTAAATCGTACGAGGGTGACTCAGAAAGTAAGTATACCTTTATTTGGTGAAACCTTTATTGGTGTTTGATAGATAGCACCGATACAGGTATCAGTGGAAAGCTTGCAATGTCAGCTACAAATGGTGGCATCATTTTTCAACATTGTCCCTATTACTGGCAAACAAACTTGTGCCAACGTGGAACAAGGTTTTTCATGCTGTTGGCGAAGAATTGTGGTGGATGCTGGAAAAACGATTGCCAAACTGCTTCTTCCACCTCCGCGACACAACTGTAGCATTGACCCTTAAGGTGATCCTGAATTTTGGGGAAAAGACAAAAGTTGCAGGGCGCAAGATCCAGATTATAGGTAGGATGAGGCGGAATGTCAACAACACTTTGCCAGCAGATGGAACGACTTTGAATTTTTTGGTGGAGAAAAAGAGGTGTGTCGGTGTTCCATCGACCGATACTTTGTTTCCAGATCGTAATGGTGTATCCACAACTCGTCGCCGGCTATGAATGTTCCTGGGCGCACAACCTTTTGCAGTCAGAAATTCAATTACAACCCACTGTTTCAACCTGACGCCACCACTCGATGCTATGGATTGCTCCTTTACTCTGGAACGAGAAGAGATAGGAAGGTGAAACAATTGATATTCTATAGCTTAAGTGTCAGTGTAATAATGATAAACACTTCAGAATGTTTGCAGTACTATTGGCTAAGTAGTGGACTTAGAGACTTTACTTTTTGAATCACCCTCGTGTTTTTAACCGACTTCACCGAAAGGAGTAAGTTGTCAATTTCACCAGTTGATGTATGTATATTGTAATATCCTAACCCTGTGACACTAGTAAAATGAAATGAACCTTTCCGTTTAACGTCCCACTTAACTATGTCCTTTAGGCTAAGGGAGACGATGATTAAGAGTCTTGATCCCGTCGAAATTAAAATACCGCTAATTTTACAGTAATTATGTGATATCTTCAAATAGATAAAAGATAATCGAAATGTGGAACAAGAGCGCCCTAGACAATATCATTTTACATGAGAAACCGTTATCACGACTCACTTATCTACTTTCGATTTCGAGCCATTTTGAAAATCGGCATTTATTTTCGCGTTTCTAAACAGCTGAAAACGGAAAGCTACTAGGTAACTTATGGTAACGGTACCTCATGCAAAATAATATTGTCTAGGGCGCTCTTGTTCCATATTTCAATTATCTTTTATCTATTTGAAGATATCACATAATTACTGTAAAATTAGCGGTATTTTAATTTCGCCGGGATAAAGACTCTTAAGGCAAATGGATGATGATGGAAGAATTGATGGAATGAGAAAGTGGGAGGAAGCAGGAATACCCTAAGAAAACACATGGACACACTGTTATCCACCACAAACTTACATCGTCGGGGATCGAACCAGAGACCCTATGCACCACAGGTAAGCCGTCTACCACTGTGCCACCGTGCGGAACCAAAAGACCACAAACGATCTTGCCTAATTTTGATCAATTTTGCCTCCGTAGGAGGTCAACCGGTTAACTTCCTTCCCCCTATAGAATTGTAAGTATTACATTAGTACTCTTTGTGATTAAACAATAATTGTTGAGGATAAAACATTATCAAATGACGGTTAGACGATCTGGTCCAATTTCGATCAATTTAGCTTTTATGGTGAGCTAATAGATTAAGTTGTTAGCTTCGTACAAAAATTGTGCGTATTGCATCACTACGCGTGGCAATCAATCGCGATCAAGTGACGATCAAACAATTTGGCCCAATTTCAGTCAATTTTGCCTCCATGAGGTTCACTCACAGGTCACCGGCAAATGTTCTGTCATTTGGGTAGTCAATTGCATATTTAATCTAGAGCTCTACGAAGATGTTATTTAATTTGTAGTAGCAATTTCCTGGTTACAAATGAGATTATGACATAACAGTAGTTTAGGAGTCCACGGATTCTTCAGTAGCAAGGTAAAATTACAATTAAAAGTTCCCCGCCGTTTAAATAATCATGAAGCATACAAAGATTGGTAAATTTTGTGTCAGTACTACGATGAAAAATTTAACAAGTATGTAGATTTATTTTTTAGTTCCTTCTCCGACGAGAAGGTAAGTCATTTTTCTAAGTGCACTGTATAATGTATTTGCTATGTCTTGACCTGTTACTGAAATGTCTTTGTCATTAAAGAAAGAAAAGAATTGCATGATTTCTATTTGACATATATTTATTAAAATTGCGTATGAATATTATGGTTTCTAAGTCGCTTCAAATTCACTACGCACAATTAAGATTTACAATAATTCTAACTATTTTATCTGCAATGAAAAGTATATCATTTGTCTAAAGCAGTGAAACGCATTTTTTTAAAAAAAGCAAGGGTGAAAGAAAAAGGAAAATAGCTTTAGGTGGATCAAAATAATTTATTTTTAAAACAAAAAAAAATCAGGAATGATCTTTAAAAATGGATCAAAGGATTGCTGGCTTGGCCAATGATTAGTTTTAGGATTATGGGCCACAAGATTTTTGAATGGCCCCTAAAGCGAGTTTTTGTATTTTTTACGTAATAAGCACATCATACCGAATTAAGTGATGGTTTGGATTAGGATACACTATATGAAGTTCTCCAGATATAAGGAGTTTAAAAATATTTTTGATTGAAATTTATTTGATCTACAATCAGGGGTCACAAAATTTTTGAACAGCCCCTGAATCGAGTTCTTTTTTTTTTTTCTACGGAATAAGCACATCATACTGAGTTAAGTGAAAGTTTGGGTTTGACTACACTATATGTAGTTCTCCAGATATAAGGCGTGCAGGATTTTTGAAAATTGAAATATGCTAGATGTTTTGATCCAAAAATAATACTAATTAGAGTAGTTTTCTAGTTATCTTTATTACCGCCCTCCCAAAAAAAGAGATCATTTTCTCATTTTGTAAAAAAAAAAAAAAAGGCTTGCCCTGATCATTTTTGACTTGACATAAAGCATACGAACCGATAATAGAGGACGTCTAGTAAAAAATTTCTTGTTTTCATTTGTCAGATTAGGTTGTGAACTTGATTGAACCTTTCGTAAGAGGTCATAGTTTACCTATCACTGATCTAGAGAACGCTTTAAGATTTGAATTATCCGCTATCTTTACTGAAGTAACTAGAGTTCATTTTAGTTTCGACCAAATTTCAGTGCATTTGTTCATCTTCTTAACCCGATTTAAATCGCTGGGTGATACATGTTATATGGCTTGTAGTTGTAATGTGTTCTGTTACATGTCTGTGTCATGCAAGGAAATGGTGCTTTTTTGTTGTTAGATTAGCGTTCCGCGATTATACGATTCGGTGAAGGCAGACGGTGATAATGAAATGAATCATGATAACGGTGGAATGTAGGAGGAAACGGAAGAATCTCGATCAAACCGACGCACAGAGACAGAATGGGTCAGCGGGTCGTGGGTCAAGTGGGTGAAGATTTGTCAGGAGTGGGTCGTAGATCAACAGAACATCTGACCCACTGCGACCCACAGTGACCCACTCTGCTCAGTGCATTGTAGACAGCATCTTCTAAACATTGGTGAATTTGTCTACGTTTTACTTTCAAGGCCTCAATCTTTCTTCCTTTTTCATTCTTTCTATTTACTTACCTGAGATGAGTATATCTAACAAGAAAAGTACTTGGGCTCGAACGGATGAATACACACAAAAAGGAAAGTACGTGTAGTGTTAGCCCCCCGGAAGCAAACAGTGATATCAGTTTTTCTGCAAGATACTGTAAACGTTCTCAAGAGCAGGACAAACTGGAGCCCGTGCCATAGCTTCAGGGTGTCTATAATGTCTGATTTAGGGCCATTTTCGCGGAAAAGGGTTTGGTGGATGGAAAAATTGGCAAACACGTATCTCATTATTTTTAGAAACACTCATTTTGAATGAAAACGTTGTGTCCCAGGGTCCCCCGGAGTGTTCCAGACGGTATACGGACAAAATCTCGCGGCTGAAACATCGCCGCCCAAAATCTCGCCGGCCAAAACCTCGCGTGTCCAAAACCTCGCCGCCCAAAACCTCGCGGGACAAAATCTCGCCGGGCCAAAACCTCGCGTGGCCAAAACCTCGCCGCCCAAAACCTCGCGGGACAAAATCTCGCCGGGCCAAAACCTCGCGTGCCCAAAACCTCGCCGCCCAAAACCTCGCGTGGCCAAAACCTCGCCGCCCAAAACCTCGCGTGGTCATAACCTCGCCACCCAAAATCTCGCGGGACAAAATCTCGCCGGGCCAAAACCTCGCCGCCCAAAATCTCGCCGTGCCAAAACCTCGCCGCGAATGAAACTTTTCTTTAAAATTTACCCAATGTGTTTCCTAATATGCAATTCCACATTACAAATAATAATAATAATAATAATAATAATAATAATAATAATAATAATAATAATAAAAATAATATACAAAACATCGTGTACGTGGGCTTTCTCGGGTTATTCCCGTTTCCTCCCACTTTCTTTATTCGATCATTTCCTTCATCCTGGTCATCTACGTCTCCTTTAACCTATAGGACATAATCAAGGGACATCGTAAAAACTCATATATTGTTTCATATTTTCATAAATATTATTAGATTTTTGTTAAAATTTTAAGTTTTTGGATGTTCCAAAGTTCACGAAACTAACCTCGTTAGTTGTCATTACTTTCCTTATGCAGACTTTCTTTCCCTATAACCAGTTTAAAAACATCCTGTCACCCTACCTTCACATTGAAATCCTCTAATACAGAAATAGAATTTTCATATGGTATCGCGGTACTTGGTCAAATACCCGTGATACTTCTTCTGAAACAGCGTCTTTTATACCGTCATCCTTATCATCTGTTGGAACATTTACATTTTGGTCAGGCGAGATTTTGGGTATGGCGATATTTTGGGGCGCGAGGTTTTGGGAGGCGAGGTTTTGGCCAGGCGAGGTTTTGGTCCGCGAGGTTGTCGCCGCGAGGTTCTGGCCGCGAGGTTTTGTACCCAAACCGTTCCAGACATGATCCCCCTTATAATTTTTAAATGGTAAGGGGGTCAAGTAGCATATCGGTTGAAAGATATTGTGAAAAGAGACAAGATGGAGCAAGCCCCGAGTCTCTACGCTCATCCTGTACAAAATGGTAGACACTTAAAATGTCAACACAGTTGTCATGAAAGACTGTGACCACCATTTTGCATAGGGTGCGCATACAGACTCGGGACTTGTTGCACCTTGCCTTTTTTCAAAATACCTTTAAAACGATGTACTACTTGACCTTCTTACCATTTGAAAATTGTAAAGTGGAACCTGTCTGGGACCCTCTGGGTAATCCTGGGCCAATACGTTTTCATTCAACCTGTGTGCGCCGAAAAATAATAGGATATGTGTGTGCCAATGTTTTCATCCACTTCACCCTTTTCCGCAAAAATGACTCGCGGTTAGACTTTATAGACGCCCTGAAGTTATGGCACATGATCTACTTCGTCCTACTCTTGCGGAAGTTTACAGCATCTTGCAGAAAAACGGACATCACTGTTTGCTTTCCAGGTGCTAACATTACACATGCTTTCCTTTTTGTGTGTATTTACTCATTCGAGCTTAAGTACTTTCTTTTCTTTTTTTTTTTCTTGTTACTTAAAATATTCTGCAAATAACTTCAATAACTTTAGAAAACTGTTTGTCTTCACTTAAGCATATGTGAAGTGGTTTATTATGAACAGGACAAAAAGAGCTGTGATAGATTAATTACACTGTAATCAGATTAGAAACACTGCTGCTTGCATTTTAGTTTTAGTACTTTCCTTGTTAGATATACTCATGTCAGGTAAGGAAATAGCAACCGAAAAATAGACTTAAGTAAAAAAAAAAAAAAAAAAAAAAAAGAACATCAGGCACTTTTGGATATTGATATTTGTATTTGTAACAATAGCAACAGAACTTACTACTTGGCTTTCGAATGCGTTTTTAGAGGAGCTAACTACTGAAAAAAGGTATTTTTGAATCACATGTAATATATTAATTATTATATAAAAAATGACTATGTGCGTATGATCATCACGGTTAATATTAAAGCCAAATAAAACAAACTTTCAGTATATAGTTAGGCCACAATCAAGTTATTATTTCGATTTCATTATAATAGGGTCTACATATCCTAAAGGGGGAGTAGAGGTTGGATATCTCACGAGTGGATCACGGTGTGCAGTGGGTCGTGGGTCAGAGTGGGTCACGGTGGTTGATGGGTCAGTGGGTCGTGGGTCACGGTGAATGGTGGACAAGTTTTCATTGATCCATGCCATCTCTATCCATCCAGATATTTTTTGTCCACAAGCAATAATAAGAGAGAATTATTATTGATATTTGCATCAAATCGAACACTTTTTTAAAAGAAAATAAGGCGGTGCTAAGTTTTGCTGCATGCGTATGCTATTTCATAGCTTTCTGACTAATTATATAGATTTTTCATTTTTAAAGACAATAGATGCCACTAATATAACAACTAATATAAAAACTAAATATGTGATCAGCTTCAAGTATTCTCATGGCTAGCTCGGGAGAGTAAATACTCCAGGAAGTAGGAACTAAATACACGGTTCTGATTCGGTGGCATTATCCGTTTCTTGTCACGTACCATACATATAGCAGAAATCAAACGCTAGCTGCTGTCTGTCCTCGTGGCCGACCGTGCTAGCGCCACGGGCCAGCAACGGAGATCGCTGTTGGCGTGGGTTCAAACCTGATACAACAAAAGTTTTTTTTTTAATTTTTTAAAGAATTTCATAAAACTTTTTTCATTAAAATAAGACGAAAGTAATACTCAGAAATATGATTTACTTACATTTGTGCAGACAAAAAGAAGAAGAAGAAGAAGTAAGAGTAGTAGTAGTAGTAGTAGTAGTAGTAGTAGTAGTAGTAGTAGTAGTAGTTGTTGTTGTTGTTGTTGTTGTTGTTGTTGTTGGAGTAGGAGTAGTAGCAGGAACGGGTTAGAAGCCCCGCAGGGCTCGTTTTGTTCCACCTTGATCCCCATTATATAAAGTTAGCCTCACCTGCTTGCTTAACAGCTGGCTAGGGTAGCGCGCAAAAAAACACCCGGGAGTATTACTCCCGAACACCGTCTTAAAACAGCTGGCTAGGATAGCGCGTAAAACAGCTGGCTAGAGTAGCGCGCGAAGAAAACGGTACTTCCAGGAGCATTACTCTCCCGAGTGGGTCTTTTTTTTCCCTTGAGAGTTCTTATATAATATTTACAGAAGCCATTAATAGTGAATGTATCTTCAATTATAAAGAAATAATTTTGTAAAATAATAATAATAATAATAATAATAATAATAATAATAATAATAATAATAATAATAATAATAATAATAATAATAATAATAAGGTATATGCAGAAAATCTTCGGAAAATACATCAGTTTAAATATATTTTATCTTGAATGTTATTATTGAATTATTGAACATTTAATGAGTAAACTGTGTTTTAATTAGTTGCAGAAATTATAATATAACGCACTTAGAGCTAATTTATATATGTTATATATTACTACAGGTTTTAAAATATAGATTATTATTATTATTATTATTATTATTATTATTATTATTATTATTATTATTATTATTATTATTATTATTATTATTATGGATGAAAGTAGTTACTTTGCGCTATTCTATACTTTTTTTCCATGATCGTCTATTTATTTTAAAATTATACAATTTGCGGTCAGATACTGTATATTAATGTAATTCGGTTCAGAAGAAAAATATATTAGTTGATGTGCGGTCAGCACATTGATTTCCTTCACCGTTATATATGGCTCTCTGTATCTGCGTTCCATACACTTGGATAAAAGTAATCCCCAATTTTCTCACGACACGGACCAATACCAAATATTCTGTGCCGCGACAGAAGGCCCTAAACGGCCCATTATGAGTTCTTCCTCTACTGTAAACCATATAAATTTTTATAAGGTCGCGATATGCGAAGAGGTACCGAAAAGCCTAGTAACTCATTAGATAACCTTCATCATACTGATTACCATATTAAAAAAGCTAAACATTTTATGGGTGTGTTGCCGAGAAAATTAAAAGAGCGATGAGAGGATGTCTTCGAAATGGGATATAGAGAAGAATGCCTTAAATTAGCAGGACGAAACAAAAAATAAAAAGCAGAGGTATTTAAGATTCTAAACATATCAGTAATCAATGATTATAAAACGAAGTTGGATAATGATACCGATCTACAAAAATGCTGTCGTCCCAATGGAAATTTTACTCAATACGTTTAACAAGAAGATGTTGAGAGTTTTATTTGGTTGCGTCAGCCAATAACGATAAAGCTGCAAGTAACGATAGCTTCCCTATACAAATTTATAAATATAAATCCAAAATGCTGAATATAAGAGATAAGATATTTTTCAACATGTCAATTTGGTGTTGGTTTTGCTTGTGCGTTACTATCTTTAGCTGAAAATTTCCTGGGTCGCTCGGCGGTGGATGCGTTGCTATAGCAACGCAACAAGAGTTTGAGTGTCGATGACACAGAGGCAGGAAACGACTCTGAGAGAGGCAGAAGGCGAAAAGACTGAAGGATGATCGCAGGGATGAGTAGCCGCAGCACGTTCACTTCCGAAAAACCCTTCTGAATGTGCGTCGTCAATCATCACTCTTTCCTCCCCCCCCCCTCCCGACTTCATCTTCAAAAGAAAAAGAAAGTGACGCTAGGTGAAATAAATGTTCACTGTCGGAGAGTTGTCTTCCTGTTCACCTTCACTCACAAAGGAAGAAACAATTTTAGAGACTTCTGCCACAAACTAACTAAAAACTTCACATTTAGATCTAACACCAAGTTCATTGTTAAAATTGCTTGTTAGAATTAAGTTCTTTGTTATAATCCACTACTGTTTGCTGCAATTAAGTTTCTTCCTAGAATATCCGTTACAACTAACTTTCTTATTAAAGTCTACCATTGTTTCTCAGAATTAAGTTTCTTGTTAAAATTTTTTATTCTTTATTGCAATAAGTTACTTGTTAAATTAAGCATTGTTTATTATAGTTAAGTTTATTCCTAGAATCTGCCGTATCCCGTTACAACTAAATTTCTTATTAGATTCTACGATTAGTTCTGAGAATTAAGTTTTTTGTTAGAATCTTCCGTTATTTATTGCAATAAGTTACTTGTTATATTAAACATTGTTTATTATGGTTAAGTTTCTTCCTAGAATCTACCCGATCACTGCATTTGCTAGGTCTTACATACGCTATAGTCGGCACGGATAAGAATTAGTAATTACAAAAAATAAATTCAAGAATACGCTGGCCAAACACAATACGTTGGCTAACCAACAATTTCTTGTCATTCATTCACTTCCAATGGCAATAACATTTCTTTCGTAAGAGTTACGTTGCTAACTGACTCATTTCGCGAATGCTCGGCGAAGTGATCAGTTACAACGTAGAGCCAACGTTAGTAATTGAGTTGCTTGTCAAATGTTCCGCAAAGTAGTCAATTGTGACGTAGGGCCAATATTGGTAATTGATTTGGTTGGCAAATGCTCGGCAAATGGATCAATTGCAAAGTAGCGCCAACTTAGAAATTGAATTGGTTGGCAAATACTCGGCAAAGTGGCCAATTGGAAGGTAGAGCCAACGTTGGTAATTGAGTTGGTTGGCAAATACTAGATAAAGCGATCAATTGCAAAGCAGTGCCAACGTTGGTAATTGAATTGGTTATCAAATGCTCGGCAAAGTAATCAATTGCAACGTATGGCCAACGTTGGCAATTAAGTTGGTTGGTAAATGCTCTACCCGGCATAATAAACATAAATGGACAGCTCTGGTGAACGCTGTAAGCGCCATTTCCAATGATATTGAGTTATTTCATGGAATTGGGTGGGATTGAAACATAAAGCAGTATGTAGGTAATCTAATTTCGAAAATATACCTACAGACGAAAGAGGAAACTTATTTGATACGTGTCATTGTATTGGATGGCATGGAAACGATCAACTTTTTTTTCGGTTTACTTGAAAGTTAGAAAATATGACACACCATTATGTTTTCCCGAGTCATTCAAATGTAATAACTAATGATAGGTTATGGAAACTAAATTTAACAATGTTAGGAGTAGATTCTAACAAAGAACTCAAAGGGAATGGTTACTTCTGTGTTTCTTCCTAGAATATACAATTCTTGCTGCGATTAATAAAGAATGGAAATTCTAGGAAGAAAGTGTGTTCTTAGAACCTGCTCGTAGCATTGTTACACTTAAGTTTCTTTGTAGAACAAACTTTCTTCCTAGAATTCCCATTGTTTATTACAATCATGACTGAGTTTACCATTCTCTTAGACTTAAGTTTCTTTCTAGAACAAACTTTCTTCCTAGAATTTCCATTGTTTCTTACAATCATGACTGAGTTTACCATTCTCTTAGAATTAAGTTTCTTTCTCGAACAAACTTTCTTCCTAGAATTTCCATTGTTTCTTACAATCATGACTGAGTTTACCATTCTCTTAGAATTAAGTTTCTTTCTAGAACAAACTTTCTTCCTAGGATTTCCATTGTTTCTTACAATCATGACTGAGTTTACCATTCTCTTAGACTTAAGTTTCTTTCTAGAACAAACTTTCTTCCTAGAATTTCCATTGTTATGAAGAGACACAATTATAACAAAGAAATTACAATTCCCCTGTGCGAATGTAAAAGAGAGGTTTGAAATGTGGTGTTGCAGGAAGATGGAGAAGATAAAATGGACAGAGAGACTAACAAACGAAGATGTTTTAAAACGGATAGGAGAGAAGATGACGTTTCTAGTCAGCATCCTTCGTAGGAAGGCCAACTGATTGGGCACGTCATGCGAAGAAATTGTTTCCTTCATACCGCTATAGAAGGAAAGACGGAAGGAAAGTGAGGAATAGAAGGAAGAAGAACACAGCAGATCGATGATTTGAAAAAATAATTAAAAGATTGAAAGTTTAAAGAGGAAGCTGAATTGAGAAACATGGCAGAACCAAACCTACAATTGAAAAGAAACAAACCCTTATTAGTCCCGCGACCTGCCGAAAGACAGAATACTTAAAATAATAATAATAATATAGTAAATAATAGTAAATTCTAGGAAGAAACTTCACTGTAGCAGACAATTGTAGATTCTATGCTAGCAAGAGATATAATTGTTACAAATTTGGAAGATTATAGATAGAAGTTAATTGTAACAGACTGGAGGCTCACTCAGTCATGATTACCATTCTTTTAGACTTAAGTTTCTTACTAGTAGAAACTTTATTCCTAGAATTTCCATCCTTTATTACAATCATAACTGAGTCAGCCTCCAGTCTGTTACAATTAACTTTCTATCTACAATCTTCCAAATTTGTAAGAATTATATCTCTTGCTAGCATAGAATCTACAATTGTCTGCTACAGTGAAGTTTCTTCCTAGAATTTACTATATTATTATTATTATTTTAAGTTTTCTGTCTTTCGGCAGGTCGCGGGACTAATAAGGGTTTGTTTCTTTTCAATTTTAGATTTGGGCCTGGTAATGTTTCTGCCATGTTTCTCGATTCAGCTTCCTCTTTTAACTCTCAATCTTTTCATCTATTTTTTTTTCAAATCATCGATCAGCTGTGTTCTTCTTCTTTCTATTCCTCACTTTTCTTCCGTCTTTCCTTTTTATAGCGGTATGAAGGAAACAATTTCTTCGCATGATGTGCCCAATCAGTTGGCCTTCCTAACAAGGATGCTGGCTATAAGTGCCCTCTTCTCCCCTATCCGTTTTAAAACATCTTCGTTTGTTAGTCTCTCTGTCCATTTTATCTTCTTCATCTTCCTGCAACACCACATTTCAAACCTCTCTTTTACATTCGCACAGGGGAATTGTAATTTCTTTGTTATAATTGTGTCTCTTCATAACAACATAACAATATTAAATTCTAGAAAGGAACTTATTATAGCAAACAAACAATGGGAGTATACCAGTAAGAAACCATGGTAGCAAAGAATATTAAGAATAGATTCTAATAAGAAATAAATGCTTTGTTAGAATTAAGTTCGTGTTCAGAATCGACCATTGTTTATAACAATTAAGTTTTTCCCCATAATCTACCATTGTTTGCTATGGTTAACAGCATGGAGTGGTGAATTTACAATTCTGGGTACAAACAAATAGTAAATTCTAAAAAGAAATTTATTATGTCAAACAATGCTAAGTATGAGGGAAAAAAACTTCATAGTAGCAAATTATGTTACGAGCAGATTTTAGCAAGAAACTTTGTAAGAAATAAATTCTTTATTACAATTAATTTTCTTTCCAATAATTTTCCAACGTTACTTACAATTATGTTTACTGCTAGTATTGTAGTATACCAGAATTAGGGGCTACTTGACTGCAGTGGTGTCACGGAAACCGCTGGGCCAGTGCGATTAAGTCGTTGGCTGATTATTATTCCAACTGGTGTTACAATGCATTGTCGAAGGGAGCGATTTATTCTACTTCGAGATTTTCATTGATTCCCTTATCTTCTACCAATTTTACTGGGCTAAAGATAATAATCGGTCGACTTGTTATTTAACGAAATTTTCGAGGAACTTTTTTTTTTTTTAAGTCGAGGAAGAGTCGTTACCTCCTCATTGTTGATAGAGTTTAACCCCCCTCAGTATGGAGGATTGGGAATCCTGAAAGAAAATATACGCCATATTGCTTTAAAATTCGGATACTTTTGGTGAAGGTTATCGGATATTATTACTTTTTTTTAACCATTCTATCTAACTGTTAAATTAAGAAAGTTTTGAAATTTGGAGTAGACTTACCTCCATTTACCCGTTTATCCTTGACCGATTTCAACCGTAATCAATATAAATTGTTGAGATGCCACAAAACAATATATATATATACACTATGATTTTTCAAAATCGTACAAAATTTTACTTAGTTATACAGTAAAATTATTTGATATGCATATGTGCAAACTTGCAAACATGGGATGGGGGCACGGTGGCTTGGTGGTAGAGTTCTACCTATGGTGCATGGGATCCCTTATTCAATCCTCACCCAAGAAAGTTTGGGGTGGGTAACATCGTTTGCGTGGGTTTTCTCGCTGTATTCCCATTTTCTCCCACATGTTCATTCTACCATTTCCTCCATCATCATCATCATCATCATCCTTGTCCAGTACCCTAAAGAGCATAATGTTATGACGTTAAATTGAAAGATTTTTTTTTTTTTTTTTGCAAACATGGGGCGAATTTTTTTCTCATTTAACCCCTTAAATTTGACGGACTTTAACGCAAACAAGATTATTTCGGAAGATTGGAGGAAGCGACATAAGCAAGCTTCATTAGAACCGAATAACTTTTACGATAGTCATCGTGGAACAGAGAGGCACACAACTGTCGCTTGACTCGAATGCTAGAAAAATAAAATGAAATGAAATCCTTAAGAGTCTTCATCCCGATGAAATTAAAATACCGCTAATTTTACAGTAATTATGTGATATCTCCGAATAGATAAAAGATAATCGAAATGTGGAACAAGAGCGCCCTAGACAATATTATTTTACATGAGAAACCGTTATCACGACTCACTTATCTGCTTTCGATTTCGAGCCATTTTGAAAATCGGCATTTATTTTCGCGTTTCTAAACAGCTGAAAACGGAAAGCCACTAGGTGACTTGTGATAACGATACCTCACGCAAAATAATATTGTCTAGGGCGCTCTTGTTCCATATTTCAATTATCTTTTATCTATTTGAAGATATCACATAATTACTGTAAAATTAGCGGTATTTTAATTTCGCCGGGATGAAGACTCTTAAGAATTACGAACAACGATTATGCCGGATAGGCTAAAGGAGACAGTGATGAGAAATGAATGAAATGGTTGAATGAAGAAAGTGGGAGGAAACGGGAAAACCCCGGGAAAATCAACGGACACGGTGTTTGTCTACTACAAAGCCTATTTGGCGCGAGCTGGGATCGAACAGGAAACCCACATAAAAGAGATGAATGCTCTACCACTGAGCCACCGTGCCCTCCCCCTCCCCAACGAAAGGGTAGAAGCTCGCAACGCTCGCTACAATAATACGAACGTTAGTGGATGTATGTACTTTCGAGTTATGACGTCGATCTTTTATTTTTACCGAATAATTAAATAAACCATCATTTTATGTACATAATATGGGAGGTGTTCACTGTATCAAATGCAGTGGTTATCATAAAACTGACAGCTTTTAGTCAAATGTTCAGAGCACTAATTATTTATAGACCATACTATTTCTCAACTTCATAGAGACGAAAATTTTATTAATAACTTTTTTATTAAAGAAAAATGATAACATAGTTACAAAAATAGATTTAAATTATTTTCTGTAAAAAAAAGAAAATTCCAATACTAATTCTCTATAGCAATTACAGTAGAAGATCAATTTATGTAAATGAAAGTGCTTCCATTCGTTCAATTATAATGAATCACTTTGTTATACTGTATGAAGCTTCCAAAATGACGCTGTTCTAAACAACACGATAACCCCCTCCCCCTCCGATTTGAAAAAAAACAAAAAAAAAACGAAATGGCAAAGTATCAGAACAGGATGTCAGCTTTTTTTTTCTTTTTTTTTTTGTATGCTTTACCAAATGTGAACGATGCTAGTTATTTGAACGATTTGCCGATGCTGTAATAGCACAAAAAGGGATGCATGGGGGCGGGGGAGGAGGAGAGAGGGTATATATGTGTAACAAAGAACAAACCCGTCAGTTGGAAAAACCTGTAGTAAATAGAAGGGGTGGTCATAAGTGCGGTGAATGAGGGGGATTGTGATCCATGAATGAGAGACTAGAATGCAACAATACCGAGGCAAGCGCACAGGTGCAAAATTCTCGCTGTTCCCCTGCCAAATGAAGCAATTTAAATACATGTTCGTTGATATATATATATATATATATATATATATATATATATATATATATATATATATATAAAGTTATATATATGTGTGTGTATTTAAAGCAGTACAGGAACACAGCGATTTAACAGGGATTTGAACCTATAAACCAACAGAATTCTAAATAAAAACTCATTCAGCCTGAAAAATGTCACCTATTACAAAGTAAAATTGATATTTTTTTCCTCTATAATTCCATGTGAGAGAGTTATTACTTCATATCGCTTTTAAAAAAAAAAGAATGAAAATTCCTCGCTTTGGCTTAGACCAATCACTCTTCGCGAATGTGTCCATCATTTTTTTTTTTTTTTTTTTTTTGCTATTTTTGCACAAGAGAGCAAAAAAAAAAAAAAAAACGAAAGAGAAAACCAAAAAATGCGTCCGAGTTGGATGTTTTCTGTCTTTTGACATCTATACAATTACCGCCTATATAACTTTTATTTTTGTCCTGCATGATTTATTCATTATTTTTTTTCTTTCTTGCGTGGCATACTGACAACTTCAAAATGCAAATCGAAGCTAAAAACAGGAGTCTAATTACGCAGTTACAGATTTCTGTTGTGTGTTTTTTTTCTCTTTGCCATTTTTTTTTTTGAACATGCTATTGTTGCCAAACTCCACCTTTACTTTGGATATAGGCCCTACTTACTTATTCCCACCCATTTTGAATTAACATGGCATAAACTGGAATCTAATTTCTCATAACGTTAAATTCCATGTAGGACTTCTACAGTTGGTTAGAACGGAGGTTAATCCTCTCTCTCAGTTGGATAAAATAAGTGGTTGGAATACCAATTCCCATTTCCCGTATGTTTCCCGGCTTTTAAGACTGAATTCGCTACTTCTTATTTCAAGTATAGTCAGGGACGTACGCAGGGGGTGGGTCCTGGGGGTCCCCCTGAAATTTCGACTTTTATGTAAATTTAGCCTAATTTTAGGGTCAATTTTAGGAATTTTAATATAAAATACCCTCATATTGAGTCTGGACCCTCCGAAATAAATTCCTGCGTACGCTACTGAGTATAGCATTTTATTTCTTTTACAATTTCTGAGTATATAAAAAAGTGAAAATTCTCGGAAATTGTACCCGGCATCATGTTTACCGGAAATAGATGTAGTAACCCTTGAATTACGTCAATTATGTAGTAAATTTCGAAAATTACAACTCTATCGTATGAACATTTTTCCGGCTTTGATATCTACTGCGGTGTGCAACGACATGCGTAATACATAGTGTTGTATTCATATAACATTTGGTGAATATCCACTAGAAGTTTTTGAACAAGATAGAGTATACTCACCTCCGTATACCCTTGGTCTTACGTAAATTTAGGTTTCGATTCTCGGTAGGGACAATCGGTCGAAAGTGAAAATGAAGTGGAATATTTCAGTTTAACCTCCAACCATTATTCCCTTTAGGCTAAGGGAAACGATGATCAAGACAAGTGAATGATAATGGAAGGATCGGTGAAATAAGAATGTGGGAGATGATGGTTGTACCCCGAGAAAGCCCACAGGCCCGATGTTGTCTACCACAAACTTACTAGGGACCCCATGCACCAGAGGCAAGCGCTTTACCACTGAGCCACCGTGACCCCGACACTCTGTCAAAAAAGAGCAAAAGCTTTTTCAAACCAACCATTCTGAGTGAGTTTTTCCTGGGATCTCCTCATTCATACCATGCAAATGTCGGGATGGTACCTAACATATAGGTTCCAGATCGCTTCCTTCCCTTTCCTCGGATAGTATGATCGCCGAGGGACGTCATCCCTTATACATGAAGAGCTAAGTAGGCCATAGATGCCGAAAGCCCAGAACTCTAATTCCTAATTCTAATCCTAGTGACGATCTAACATGGCCTTAGATGCCGAAAGCCCAGAAATCTAATCCTAATCTTAATCCTAGTGACGGTCTAACATGGCCATAGATGCCGAAAGCTCAGAAATTTAATTCCTAATCCTAATCCTAGTGACGGTCTAACATGGCCTTAGATGCCGAAAGCCCAGAAATCTAATTCCTAATCCTAATCTTAGTGACGGTCTAACATGGCCATAGATGCCGAAAGCCCAGAAATCTAATTCCTAATCCTAATCCTAGTGATGGGATAATATGGCCATAGATGGCGAAAGTTCAGAAATCTAATTCATAATTGTAATCCTAGTGACGGTCTAACATGGCCATAGATGCCGAAAGCCTAGAAAGCTAATTCCCAATCCTTATCCAAAACACTAAGAAGTGCTGAGAAGTGCTTCATTTCAGAGATTCAGGCAGTTTTAGGCAATTTAGTAGTAATAATGACCCCAGATTAGCTACACTACGACCATTAACTAACTTAGTAAATGTGTTCATTACATCGAAACGAGAAGAATGTTGTGTATTTATCTCAGTAAATTGGAAAGTAAACTTTTCTCTTGTTGTGATCTGAAGACCATGTGTGCGAAGTTAGTCAACCTCCTCCCGGAGGAACATCCCATGTATATTATTTTCATGGCATTATTTTCTTTGATTTTCAAATTCTGCTGCAAGCGCCATATCATCTGCAAACCGTATACATGTAATCATTCTACCTCCTACCGAAACACTGCCTTCATTGTGGAGGTTCTTTTTCATTCTCTCTCTTCTGAACGTTATTATATCGTCTCATTCTACCCTCCTCCAAATACTACAATGGAGGCACATGAAGCTTCCACTTTAATGAATGGTGCTCTCCCCTTTATTGTGGAACATTCGAGTTCGATATCCAGATTCAAATTCCACGTTAAAATGTAGGTCCGCGTCTCATACAATCTCAGTGTTCAAAAAAGGAATGTTAAACTCCAAACAACAACATTAAAACTGGATTTAAAAGAGATTTTTTAAAAAAAATAGCTAATATTATCAAGCTACACGTGTGGAACATGAATTCTCATGATATTTGATGGAATATCGTTGTGTATACATATTGACATTTACAGTATTTATATGTTTATGTAGGTGCTTCTGAGAATTCGTAATAACGTAGCCTTCTGGGTAATACACAACAATATGTAAATGTATATTTATGTTCAAATTCGTTCAGAGAAGCATGAATTAACATTTGGTATCCAGTTTCTCATAAGTTTTAATTTATTACTTCCATATATCACATGCTAGTCCTATTATACACTAGAGTTGCGTCTGACGCTTCCTGCTTATATATATATCCGCTGTATGTGATAATGTACCTATTATGACAATTTTCTACAATATTATCTGCGTTTACTGGAAAATATTTTGTCCAAAGGCGAGACATACATCAAACGATAAATCTGATTCAGCTGAACAAACCATGCCATAAAGTAATCTTCATGCACTCCTGGAAGGGAATTCCTACACTTAATATTTTTGTAGTGAATTCCTCCCACCGCCGCCATTTTGCACAGGGTAATTTTAGAGAGTCGGGACTTGTTTTGTCTTCTTTCATTTCCCAACAGCTTTAAAACATGTGCTACTTGACCCCTTGCCATTTGAAGATTTTGAGTAGGACCCCGTCTGGGACTCTGCGGAGGATTCTGGGACAAATATTTTTACTTTAAATCATTGTACTTATGAAATGATGACAAATGTGTTTTGCTGTTTTGACATCTGTCTCATCGTTTCAGGTTTCTTGGGGTGTCCATAGACTTTCCAATGACGTTTTTGCTGACATTTTGACCGGTCGCTATTTTGCAGAGGGTAATTTGAGAGAATCGAGACTTTTTCCGTCTTCTTGATTTTCCAACAGCTTTCCAACGATATGCTACTTGATCCCCTTGCCATTTGCAACTTTTGAGTTGGACTCCACATGGGATCCTGTGGGTAACCCTGGGACAACAGTTATTACTTTGATACGTTGTACTTTTGAAATGATGACAAACATGTTTTGCTGTTTTGGCATCTGTTTCACCGTTTGCGATTTATAGGGGTGGCAACGGACTTTCTGGACACCCTGTATATTCATACAACTCGTACAGTATATGCATTCGGAAAATTTTTATTATAGTTTCGTAACAGATGTCATTAGTGCTTTCGATTGGTGTATAAACCATCTTCTACTTCGATATATAATATCCCTCTCTTCCCTTGTAAGAAGCTCCTGTGGAGAAATAGGTAATAATAAATCTCAGCTTCACCCTGGCAACCCAATAAGTGTAGTCAAAACCTGGGAGCATGTCGAAGCACGGCCACCACGATAGGGAAGCAATTTGTGCATTTTTTTTTAATGATAATAATCTGTGACAAGAGAAAGAAATTTGAAATATGGAGAACGAAGACCGGTAAACTGAATTGCAGTACCTGTAGCCAGATATGTACGCAGCGGGTGGGTTATGGGGATCTGTACTCCCTCCTCCTACTTTTCGGTAAATTTAGTATAATTTTAGGGAATGATTTTACAAATTTTAATATAATTTATCCTCATATTGAAGTTGGACTCCCCTGAAAGCTTTGGACCCCTCCCGAAATAAATTCCTGCGTAAATGTCTCTTAGATACTTTCAAACTAAGTGCGTAGGTTTCCACAACAGAATTTGTAACATTAATTCAGTAGTAGTCCCCCCGTTATATCGAACCGAGTCAGCAAAAATTTTCTCGATTCTGATTGGCTGAGAGAGGTCACGTGACGTTAGGCCCCGCCCACGCGGGAAATTCAAATTTTCAGGTCACGTGGTATGACGTCATGAGTCACCCTGTGGGGAAATCCCTCATTCTCTTTTATGACCGGGGTTTTTGAAATTTGTTCCCTTTTACGGGTAAGATGTGTGTTTCTGATTGGTTGATAGCTGTCACGTGATTTTAGACCCTGCGATATTTGAAATTCGTTCCCTTTTACGGGTAAGATGAATCCTGTACCTTGAATTTGATTGGTTGATAGCGGTCACATGATCTTAGACCCTGGGTTTTGAAATTTGGGTATCCTCTTTGATGAGTACTTTGGTACTACAATACATGATCTTAGACCCGCTACACGCTGAACAGGTCACATGGTATGACGTCATGTTTTACCCTTGCGGGGAAATCCATTACTAATTCGTTTCCTTTTACGGGTAAGATGAGTGCTTTGGTACCTTGATTCTGATTGGATGATAGAGATCACGTGATTTTAGGTCCTAGGATTTTTGAAATTAGGGTGTCCTTTCTGATGTATACTTTGGTATCTCGATTCTGATTGGTTGATAGAGGTCACGTGATCTTAAGCCCTGGGATTTTTAAAATTCGTTCCCTTTTTTTACGAGTAAGATGAGTGTTTTGGTACCTCGATGCTGATTGGCCGACAGAGGTCACATGATCTTAGACCCGCCACACACCCCATGAGTGAAATATAGAGCGATATGTCGGTGATCCTGGATTTTAGAATTTTGTTCCCTTTTATGGTTATCCTTAAAGTTCCCATGGAGGGCTCAACCTCCTCCTTAAATAACCCTTTTTTTTTGGTATCATGATATTGTACTGAAGTTTACATTAAATATTATCGTTCTCTTTGACAGATAAGATGATTACCAGCTTTTTTTACCTTGATGGAGATCCTGTCCTTGAATTAGTAGCCTATGTCTCTGGAAGTAACAATGGTGAAAGAGAGGTGTCGCTTGTAGATTTCTTATAACACATTGTTGTGAGTTTAAGCGATTTATTGCTCAGTAAGCGCTTCATTAATGGAAACAGTGTTGCCAGATTTTTTTCTACCTAAACTGCTCCGATTCTTTTCGAAACGGTTCCGCAGAGTACAAGAAATTTTAAACTAAAAAATTTTTCGAACTAAAAAAATTTTGTAACTAAAAAAAAAATTTTAAACAAAAATTTTCAAACAAAAAATTTTGAAACAAAAAGTTTTCAAACAAAAAATTTTCGAACCCAAAAAAAATTTCGAACTAAAAAAATTTTGAAACAAAAAAGTTTCAAACAAAAAATTTTCGAACCCAAAAAAAATTTCGAACTAAAAAAATTGAAACAAAACTTTGTCGAACTAAAACATTTTTAAAAACAAAAGTTTCGAACTAAAGATGTAAATCACATCTAAAAATTTTCAAATCAAACTTTTTATCGAACTAAACTTTTAAAATTTTCGAACTAGAAATTTAAACCAAGTTTAAGAAAAAATCCTAAGAAATGTTTTTTTCAGGAATCGAACTCAGGTCTTTCAAACCAAAGATGTGTATGCTAACCGCTTAAATGAATTCGGTTTTAATCGATCTTGGTGGGTTTCGAACCATGGTCCTTGAAAAGGATACACATATACTTTAAGAAAATAAATCTGACAGTGTAACACTTCTCAAATCAAACTTTTTATCGAACTAAACTTTTAAAATTTTCGAACTAGAAATTGAAACCAAGTTTTAGAAAAATCCTAAGAAATGTTTCTCCAGGAATCGAACTCAGGTCTTTCAAACCAAAGACGTGTATCCTAACCGCTTAGCTATGAATGAATTCGGATTTAATTATGCTTGGTGGGTTTCGAACCATGGTTCTTGAAAAGGATACACATATACTTTAAGAAAATAAATCTGACAGTGTAACGTGGATTAAAATAAAATGCTGATAGACTTCTTTGTGTGACGACATAGAAGCACATATGATTGAAAAAATGCAAACGTCAGCGGATCGCATTACTTTAGTTTTACTACGAACGTGTCAGCATGATTCATGGAAAAAAAGCAAACATTGACATTCTCGTATGGAATATGAGGAAAATGAAATGTCGTCACAGTTACGACAAGTAGTGACATGATCCTGACAGAAAGCATTTTGGGATCAGAACTGTGATACTAGATGTTGTAACTATTGAGAAACTTGAATGACGTCACGATCGATTGTTACACATCGTTTTGGTTCGTGATTCATGACGAAAAGCAGCGAGCGTTTTGATTGGTTCGTTGTGATGTCATTTTATAAATTTCCTCGTTTCTGATTGGCTGACGGTGACGTCGTTTTCACAGCGACCTAAATAAAAATCTAAATTTCATTTTTCAAATCCTACATCGCTCTCAACTATCGTGTGAAGAAGATCTGTTCTTGAAAAGTGTCTTCATTTAAGAAGCTTTACTACACCGACTTTTTGTTCATTGAATTTGAGGTAAGTTCAGTGAGTCACCCAAGATTCCAAAATCATTTTTATTTTATATTTGTGGGCGGATCACGAATACACTGTTTTACTTTTAGTACGAAATATTTAGACTATGAAGAAATTAGTGGAATGGGAAAGTGGGAGTACGAATCAGGAACCCCCACACATTAAAACTAAGCACGATAAATGATATGGTTTAGCGTCCCTTCAGCGAGCACCCGTCGGGAATTGAACCATGGCCAGAAAAATGTGTGCGCTTAGTTTTGAAAAGAATGCATTACAAAATTTCAGAAACTATGTCTGAGAATAATATGGTTCGATTCCCTTTAAAAGCATTAGCGGCCCCTTCAGCTTAACGTGATATTCGAGCAACCGCCCGGGATTGAACATGGGCCAGAGGCGTGTACGTCAACCATTTAGCTTAGTTTTGAAAAGAATGTATGATAACGCATGAGAATATTAAATTTCAGAAAAGACTTGACAGCGATCCGATGTGGGAAAGCAAACCCACCGAGGCTTGAACCAGGACCTTCCACGTCCGAACCATGTACGCTAACCGCTTAGTCACAATAATAATAAAAAAAATACGCTATACAGATTTTGTTTCGACAATTACGTATGTGTATCGTTAATGTTCGATGAGTCTCTTCAACTTGCAAACGCATCATTTAAAGGTCGTTGTGAGTGGGAAAAAAAAATGCTTACGCGTACTTTCTAACATCTCAGTACTGTTGAAACATTCATTCATGCATTCTTTTTATCACTATAGAATGGTAGGTCAGTTACATGCTGATGTAGTGCTCTCGAGTTTGACAGCAATAAAACACACATTTCAGTAACATAATTATTTTAAAAAAAAACTTTGATTTCTAGTACACGTGCTTTCATAATGAGATTCTGAACGTCACCGCCAGGGGAATCAAACTCAGGACCTTTACATGAATTGCTTAGTTAAGAATCTATCATGAATGTTATGATTTCCCGAACTAAGCGGTTAGCATACGCGCCTTTGGCGTGGGAGACCAGGGTTCGATTCCCGGCGGGGAGCTCATGTGGTTCGGATTCCACGTTACTCAGTAGGTCCACGTCTCATATAGCCTCGCTACTGAAAGGGACGCTAAACTAAAAAATCAAAAAAATCAACTCAAATTCACGCTGCTCAATTCCTTTTTTCCCATTACATATTTGTTTTACCGTACCTGTTTGTTTGTTTTCATTTTTAATCATGGTCCAATCGGGTTTTACTGTTCGCAATGAAATCACTCGTCATTATAGACGATTTATGTACGTTTATGTATTATGAGGGGTGCACGTCAACCATTTAGCTTAGTTTTGAAAAGAATATATGATAACGCGTGAGAATATTAAATTACAGAATAGGCTTGACATGCCCCCGACGTGGAAAGCAAACCCACCGAGGCTTGAACCAGGGACTTCCACGTCCGAACCATGTACGCTAACCGCTTAGTCACAATAATAATAATAAAAAAATACACTATACAGATTTTGTTTCGACAATTACGTATGTGTATTGTCAGAAATGTTTTGAATGTAATCCTGGATTAATGTGTGTAACTTTGAGATGTTGATGTTGATCTCTGACGTAGAAAGCGTGAAAATGTACGTTTAGTTTTCTTTTTTTCTCTCTCTCTCTCTCTCTCTCTTTCAATCTTTCTCTGTATGCATCACATTTAACTTGCAAACGCATCATTTAAAGATCGTTGTGAGTAGAAAAAATGCTTACGCGTACTTTGTCACATCTCAGCACTGATGAAACATTCATTCATTTCATGCATTCTTTTTATCACTATAGAATGGTAGGTCAGTTACATGCTGCTGTAATGCTCTCGAGTTTGACAGCAATAAAACACTCATTTCAGTAACATAATTATTTTTTAAAAAAACTTTGATTTCTAGTACATGTGCTTTCATAATGAGATTCTGAACGCCACCGCCAGGGAATCAAACTCAGGACCTTTACATGAATTGCTTAGTTAAGAATTTATCATGAATGTTATGATTTCCTGTTTATCAGGTGATTAAGATTTTTCTTTCTTCTTTTCTTTTGTAGTAAATTCACGCTGCATAATTCCTTTTTTCCCCACATTACATATTTGTTTTACCGTACCTGTTTGTTTGTTTTCTCCTTTTATTAACATGGCCGAATCGGGTTTTATTGTTCGCAATGAAATCACGCGTCATTATAGACGATTTAACATTGAGGGCAGAATGCTCGAAATTCAATTCAACGCACCACCCGTAGGAACCGATATCATACAGTATGTACATAACAGTTTCCAAGCAATGCTGGACCATTTGTTAGCCAATGTCGACGATGAGGCGATGGTTGGTTTATCCGTAATATCGCCACGCAACACGAATAAACCGTTTTGGGTGAGTTTTCGCCAAGCACGAAACCTGACACTGGAAACGATGTGGGCCTCGTTCGAAAGAGTGTTACAAAGTAACAATGCATTTCTCCTGCACGAGCCATTCACCGTTCATTTTCATCGTGTGGATATTCCACGTGGCTACGGATATGGAGATCGTTTAGCACAAGGAATACTTCAAAATGAAGAATTGTTACGTTGCAAGCGAGGGATTGTACGTGTAAAAAATCAAGATTCAAGGTGCCTGGCGTACGCCCTTGTTATTGCTATTGGCCTGAAAAAATACAAGAATGTAGATGTGAAACGACATAAGCAGTATCAAGATCAATCAAAATGTGTTGTGGACGATGAAGTCGATGCGTTATGTTCAAATGCAGGAGTGAATTTGGATCATGGTGCCAGTGTAAATGAAATACGACAATTCCAGGCATACCTCAAAGAATATAAAATTACAGTGTACACCAGTTTCTCAGGTCGTGACATCATGTACGAGGGGCCCAACGATGAAAATCGCACTCCCATAAATTTGATTTGTTTAGCTGGCCATTTTGACATCATTCAATCTTTAACTGCTTGTTTTGCAACCAAGTTCTACTGTGAAGCGTGCCATAAAAAGTATAGTAAACGCAATGAGCATGTGAAAAATTGTCCTGTAACGTGCTCCAAATGTCTACAGAGACCTCTATGCGACAAGAATCAAACGCCGATATTATGCAACGACTGCAATCGTCAATTTTACGGCGAACAATGTTTTAACAATCATCGTAATATTGTATATCATCGTGGGGAACCTATATGCAAAATGGTGAAGCAATGTACTAGATGTTACAGAGTATATTCTTTTGTGCATACTGGACAACGACTTCATGATTGTAATGAGATCTTTTGCAATGTTTGTAAGAAGATTGTTCCGGGATCGCATCAATGTTTTATGCTTCCCGATCGCCAATGCTTGAAACCTGGTGTTCCTTCACTCATGCACGCAAAGAAAGCCTTGTTGATATTCTATGATATAGAATCTATGCAGGACACGAATATTGGCGATAATACGTATGTACACATTCCAAATTTATTGGTTGCAGAACAAGTATGTTATGCATGTGTTGAAAACAATAATATCCAGCAGTCTTGCAGTACGTGTGGTCAGCGCCAGCATATTTTCCAAGGAGAGGATCCAGTTTATAATTTTCTCCAGTACTTGCGGGAACGTCGTCCCAATATAAATAGGATTTTCTGCGTCGCGCACAACGCTAAGGGATACGATGGACATTTTATTTTAAAGGCTATGGTCGAACAATGCCAATGGAGACCTGACGTCATATTAAATGGGACCAAGATACTGAGTTTAACCTTGAATAATCTGACGTTCATTGACTCGTTGAACTTCTTGCCTATGGCATTAAGTAAATTGTCAAAAGCGTTCAATTTACCCGCAACCAAAGGCTACTTCCCGCATTTCTTCAACACCAAGGAGAATCAATCGTATATTGGACCACTTCCAGAAACAAAGTATTATGGTGCAGATGAAATGGCCATCGAAGACAGAAACAAGTTCATGCAGTGGTACAACGATCATCGTAATGACACGTTTGATTTCCAGAAAGAAATTCTCAAGTATTGTATTCAAGATGTCAATGTACTGCGACAAGCATGCGTTTCGTTTATGACGTCATTTGAAACAGAAACCAAAGTGAATCCCTTCTTGGAGACGATCACGATTGCCAGTGCTTCCAATTTAGTATTCCGCCGGAATTTCCTTAAACCCAACACCATTGGAATTCTACCGGCACATGGCTATCGATGGAGAAGTACCCAATCGATCGCTGCAATGCAATGGTTGGCCTACATTGAAAAAACCGAAGAAAAACAAATCTTACATGCGGCCCGACAAAAAGAAGTGTTTATTGCGGGATTCCATGTTGATGGTTACTACCAAGATCCTGAGACGTTAGAGGAGCACGTCTACGAGCATGCCGGCTGTTTTTACCACGGGTGTAAAGTATGTTTTACTACAGGCCGTAATCAGCCCATCTACAGCAATCCAGAAGACACCATGGAATTCCGTTATGAACGAACGCAACGCAAAAATGCAAGACTGCGTGAATTGGGGTACATTGTACATGAAATGTGGGAGTGTGAATTTAATCAGTTCTTAAAACAAAATCCTGCAATGGCGACGTATCTGAAGAATCACCCGTACATGAACCGCAGACCATTAAATCCAAGAGATAGCTTTTTTGGAGGAAGGACCAATTGCGTGAAATTGTACCACCAAGTCGACGAAAAAGCGGGGGAAGTAATAAAATATTACGATATTGTCTCGCTTTATCCTTATGTAAATAAGTGTGCTAAATACCCTGTAGGCCATCCACGAATTTATCTACAGGGTGATGAAAATATACCACCAATAAATAAAGTCAATGGTCTAATCAAAATGACGATATTACCAAGTCGCCATCTTTATCATGGTCTCCTGCCTTACCGATGTAACAAGAAACTACTCTTTCCACTGTGTGCTGCGTGTGCCGAAGAAATGAACCCAGACCCTACAGCAACGTGTACGCACAACGACCAGGAGCGATGCCTCACTGGAACTTGGGTATCATATGAAATCCAGAAAGCAGTAGAATTAGGATATCAACCAGTGGAAATTTTTGAAATTTGGGATTATGACATTGAACAATATGATCCCATCACGAAAACAGGTGGCTTGTTCACGGAATATATCAATACGTTTTTAAAATCAAAAATGGAAGCGTCTGGCTGGCCCAGTTCCTGTGTGACCGAAGAAGACAAATCAAAATTCATACAAACCGTCCTGGAGCGTGAAGGTATTGCATTGGATCCGTCCAAAATTGAAAATAATCCTACACGAAGAAGTTTATCTAAGCTTTGTCTTAATGCTCTTTGGGGAAAACTTTCGCAAAGATCAAACTTTAGCCAGACCACAATTATTGATCGGCCGGAAGAATTTTATGAAAAACTCACTTCCCCCGACATTAAACTCCATCAAATTGTACCCATCAATGATACGATGTTGTATGCGTTCTGGGAGTACAATGAACATGTGCCTGTTCAAAACCGAAACACCAATGTCGTGTTAGGTGCATTTACAACATGTCAGGCACGTCTGGAACTGTACAAGTACCTGGAAATGTTGCAGGAACGTGTTTTATATTTCGACACGGATTCTGTGATATTTACGGAGAAGCCCGGGGAGCCAACCATTGAACCTTCAACGTACTTGGGATGCTTATCGGACGAGATGGAGTCTTATGGACCACGAGCATACATCAAGACATTTGTCAGTGGAGGACCAAAAAATTACAGCCTAGAAATATACAATCCGGATACCAACGTCACCAGTTACATATGCAAAATTAGAGGATTTACATTAAATTACAATGCAGGACAACAATTAAATTTCAACACGCTAAAAGAAATGATTACAAATCAATGCCGTGGACAAGTCACCATCACTATCCCCCATAAGATATGCAGGACCAAAGACCATACCATCGTCACACGCAAAGAAGAAAAAATGTACAGTATCCAGTACACAAAACGTCGATTTAAAGAAATCAATTCCTACGATACGGTTCCGTACGGGTACGTTAAAAAACAGAAGATGGAACTGGAAAAAGAAGATGAAGAAGAAAAAACTGTAAACACCCAATAAGGCCGCCATTTCTTTTTTTCCTTTTCCTTTTTCCACTCCTTAACCACAAAGCAGCAACACCAAGAAGAAAATGAAGTACCCACAAGAGTTTATAAACCATCAACACAACCATCAGTGGAAGAAAATGCAGTCATCTCGTATCCAAGGAGGAACCTTAACCACAAAGCAGCAACACCTAGAAAAATGCAGTACCCAGAAAAAGTTCGTAAACCACCATCAGTGGATGAAATGTACCCGAGGAGGGGGAAGATGAGCCTAAGCACATCCATCATTTACGAGTAAGTTTTATTTCTCTCTTATCAATATTGACTCATTTTTATTGTTTCAGAAAAAAGAAATTCTTAAAGTAATCCGTCGTTTCTTCTTTTTCTTTACAGGATACGTCTACAACATTCGAAGATGATGATACGTCCAATATATTCATTAAACTAGATCCTGTATTTATTATGTTAATAAACATGTATAGGAAGAGCACATACTTTTCGTTAAAATACAACAAGTTGAAAAAAAAATATGTTTTATTATTTCTTGAAACCCTGAACACTTGTTTTCAAATAAATGGTAATCTTGAAAATTTAAGGTGGAAAATATATTCAAGATTTGGTTTACATGATTTTGTTCGAAAAAATAATTAAAGAATTTTTTTAGTGTCCAAAATTTGATTTTTAATTTAGTTCGAAAAAATTTTTAATTTGAAAATTTTCAAATGTGGTTTACATCTTTAGTACGAAACTTATTTTTAAAAATTGGTTCGAAATTTTTTTAAAATTTTTAGTTCGAAAAATTTTGATTTGAAAATTTAGTTCGAAAGTTTTTAGTTTAAAATATTTTTTCGAAAAATTTTTAATTTTTTTTAGTTCGAATTTTTTTGGGTTCGAAAATTTTTTGTTCGAAAATTTTTTGATTTGAAAATTTAGTTCGAAAGTTTTTAGTTTAAATTTTTTAGTT
The DNA here is from genome assembly GCF_964235325.1 of Thermobia domestica. NCBI lineage: Eukaryota > Metazoa > Arthropoda > Insecta > Zygentoma > Lepismatidae > Thermobia > Thermobia domestica. The sequence continues at coordinate 16,109,046 of NC_137467.1, forward strand.
CGAATTTTTTTGAAATTTTTGTTTCAAAATTTTTTAGTTCGAAAATTTTTTGTTTGAAAATTTTTGTTTAAAATTTTTTAGTTCGAAAAATTTTTTAGTTTAAAATTTCTTGTACTCTGCGGAACCGTTTCGAAAAGAATCGGAGCAGTTTAGGTAGAAAAAAATCTGGCAACACTGTTTCCATTAATGAAGCGCTTACTGAGCAATAAATCGCTTAAACTCACAACAATGTGTTATAAGAAATCTACAAGCGACACCTCTCTTTCACCATTGTTACTTCCAGAGACATAGGCTACTAATTCAAGGACAGGATCTCCATCAAGGTAAAAAAAGCTGGTAATCATCTTATCTGTCAAAGAGAACGATAATATTTAATGTAAACTTCAGTACAATATCATGATACCAAAAAAAAAGGGTTATTTAAGGAGGAGGTTGAGCCCTCCATGGGAACTTTAAGGATAACCATAAAAGGGAACAAAATTCTAAAATCCAGGATCACCGACATATCGCTCTATATTTCACTCATGGGGTGTGTGGCGGGTCTAAGATCATGTGACCTCTGTCGGCCAATCAGCATCGAGGTACCAAAACACTCATCTTACTCGTAAAAAAAGGGAACGAATTTTAAAAATCCCAGGGCTTAAGATCACGTGACCTCTATCAACCAATCAGAATCGAGATACCAAAGTATACATCAGAAAGGACACCCTAATTTCAAAAATCCTAGGACCTAAAATCACGTGATCTCTATCATCCAATCAGAATCAAGGTACCAAAGCACTCATCTTACCCGTAAAAGGAAACGAATTAGTATTGGATTTCCCCGCAAGGGTAAAACATGACGTCATACCATGTGACCTGTTCAGCGTGTAGCGGGTCTAAGATCATGTATTGTAGTACCAAAGTACTCATCAAAGAGGATACCCAAATTTCAAAACCCAGGGTCTAAGATCATGTGACCGCTATCAACCAATCAAATTCAAGGTACAGGATTCATCTTACCCGTAAAAGGGAACGAATTTCAAATATCGCAGGGTCTAAAATCACGTGACAGCTATCAACCAATCAGAAACACACATCTTACCCGTAAAAGGGAACAAATTTCAAAAACCCCGGTCATAAAAGAGAATGAGGGATTTCCCCACAGGGTGACTCATGACGTCATACCACGTGACCTGAAAATTTGAATTTCCCGCGTGGGCGGGGCCTAACGTCACGTGACCTCTCTCAGCCAATCAGAATCGAGAAAATTTTTGCTGACTCGGTTCGATATAACGGGGGGACTACTACTAATTCTTTCTTCAGTTACGTGACATATTCCCTGATTCTAAATGTTTACGCAATGCACAAGATTATCTAGAATAAGTCAACACAGTTGTGCACTTCAAATATATATTATATATTTATGTTTCAACTTATATCTCGTTCGCTACATTAAAATATTATACATTCAGAGTACACAAGATGGTTCTTCGTTACCTCTATTCTTTATTCAATTACCATAGCAACGACATTAAACAGATAAACAAATCGTCATAGCAACCAAATTAAGAAAATCTGTCGATAGGATACAAATATTTAAATTATTTCTTTATGTAATTTCTTCTTCTTCTTCTTCTTCTTGATAGCTTGTGCCTTTTAAATAGCTCCTTTTGCCCGTAAATAAAAATGTTACTTAAAGGTACATAAGAAATATACATTACTGTTGTATAATGGCTCCCGAACTATGGGACTTCTTTACGTTGATCACAATTACAGAAAGAATCCTGGACTGTTAGACATTTCGTATACAATAGTTACCTTAGCTTTTGAATAACCCTCGTATATATAAAAATTACAATTCATAAAATAATATATCATTTTCATTTTTATCTCAATATCATTTTTACATTTATTCAATAATCAATTTTATTTTTTAAGTCTATAAAATTACCGATGATAAGGAGATATTCAAAATGTGGTACGTTTGTTGGTTATTTTTAGGTCCTAAATAGATTCTTTAATTCGATGCCATTTATATTTATTAACAATAAAGTTGGTGTAAGTTAAAATACAATATAACATATTTCATTTATTCGAGCATAGTTAAGATAACTTTGAGAGAGAGACAATATTTGTATTGTGATTGCATAGAATTCAGACAAAGTAAAAATTACAATGAAATCAGAACAATATTGAAAGTGAAACAAAACAAAAACTAATTGAATATGTTTTGACGGACGCCATAACTTTAGCTCAAGTTACATTACCAAAAGATTCCATTAAGTTACATTGAATGGTACAATCTTGAGTACAGCCCTGTATACTATTTACTTCACCACTTCTTTCGTTCCTATTTTAAAAATTTCTGCCATCTATGTAATTACTACGAAATCTAGGAGTACGTGAAAAATTAGATCGATGTTCACATTGTTCCTAAAAACGGTACGATTATTATTTATGTTCCTTCTAAAATTAGGTTCGGTCGTATTGCCATTACGAGAAAATCTAACATTACCTCTCGTACTATGATTACAATCCTCTCTAGCATGTATATTTCGAACAGAAATATAGTTAGCTTGATTTCTATTACTATTATTCTGCAATCTAATCTGACTTTCATAATTTTGAACAATCATTATTAAATGATTGAAATTTGTACATTGAGACGAAATCAATACTTGCTGAAGCTTAAACGGTAGTAATGTTCTTACTGATGCGATAATACGTGATTCCTGCTGGGGTTTGGGTACAAAACCTCGCAACCAGAACCTCGCGGACCAAAAAATCGCCTGGCCAAAACCTCGCCTCCAAAAACCTCGCGGCCCAAATTTTCGCCGGGCCGAAACCTCGCCTGGCCAAAACCTAGCCGCTCAAAACCTCGCGGGACAAAATCTCGCATGGCCAAAACCTCGCCTGGCCAAAACCTCGCCACCCAAAACCTCGCCGACCAAAACCTCGCGGGACAAAATCTCGCATGGCCAAAACCCCGCCTGGCCAAAACCTCGCCGCCCAAAACGTCGTGGGCCAAAATCTCGCGGGGCCAAAACCTCGCCTGGCCAAAACCTCGCCACCCAAAACCTCGCCTTGCCAAAACCTCGTCTTCCAAAACCTCGCGCCGCAAAATATCGCCATACCCTAAATCTCACCTGACCAAAATGTAAATGTCTCAACAGATGATAAGGATGATGGTATAAAAGACGCTGTTTCAGAAGAAGTATCACGGGTATTTGACCAAGTCCCGCGATACCATATGAAAATTATATTTCTGTATTAGAGGATTTCAATGTGAAGGTAGGGCGACAGGATGTTTTTAAACTGGTTATAGGGAAAGAAAGTCTGCATAAGGAAAGTAATGACAACTAACGGGGTTAGTTTCGTGAACTTGGAACATCCAAAAACTTAACTTTTAACAAAAATCTAATAATATTTATGAAAGTATGATGAGTTTTTACGACGTCCCTTGTAGGGATGCGTTCGAGTCGAGTCGAGTCGAGATTTAAGCGTGTCTCGACTCGTCTCGAGAAAATGTTGTCTCGACTCGTGTCTCGACTCGAAAATATGTTGCTGTCTCGACTCGTGTCTCGACTCGACAGTCTCTGTCTCGACTCGACTCGAATTCGAGTCGAGACGTCTCGAAATTCGAGTCGAGACAAAATATACGAGTTAAAATATACACACATATCAGCCAGACCATTATGACTACCTACCTAATCGTTAGTATGTCCACCTTTTGGCACGAATAACAACGGCAACGCGTCTTGGCACGGTCGCAATGTTCCTCGGTGGGTCGCTGGAGAGAGTTGGCACCACATATGCACACACAGGTCATCTAATTCCCGTAAATTCCGGGGAGGGGGTGATGCGCCCTCACGTCACGTTCAATTACATCCCAGATGTGATTGATTGGGTTCAGATTCGGAGAGTTTGGGGGCCAGCACATCACTTGGAACTCGCTCCTGTGTTCCTCGAACCACTCCATCACACTCCTAGCCTTGTGACATGGTGCATTATCTTGTCGAAAAATGCCACTACCGATGGGAAACATGGCCGTCATGAAGGGGTGTACGTAGTCTACAAGCAGCGTGCGACGCCTCGGCCGTTATGGTGCCTTGCTCGAGCTGCACTAGATATATGGATGCTCACCTGAATGTTCCTCAGATAATAATTAAGCCCCAGCCAGTTTGTCTCCGTCCCGCAGTACAGATGTCAAGGAGCTGTTCCCTTTGAACACGAGGGATTCGCACCCTCACATCGTCATGATGAAGATGACGTCGGGATTCATCAGACAATGCAACGCTCTGCCATTGTGCCAAGGTCTAGTAGCGATGGTCAAGTGTTCATTTCAGTTATAGTTGCCGATTTCGTGGTGTTAACATTCGCCATCGTTAGGAGTGTTCGATGCACTGTGTGTTCAGACTAGTGTTGTGAAGGCCTGTGAAAAAAACGAAATTTTTTAAAAAAAAAGTTTTTCTTACGGTTTTCCCGAGCTGGGGAAAAAACTGAAAATTTGGGTATTATCAGAATAATCATTTTTGTTAATCACAGAATCTTTTAGTTAATATGTTAAATCAAACATATATTTCATAGATATATCTTCATTGTTCTATGTAAAATTCCGGAAATTTTGAAACCATTAGAAAAAATCATTGGTTCGGAAATATTGGCAAAAACAGGAAAATATAGTTTAAAAACTATTTGTTGGCCTGATGCTAGTAATCTTACTTGCTGTAACATGTCTGCAGCATATACAGTGGGAAGTCGAAAATCCGAATTAATTGGGACCACAGGTATTCGGATTTTCAAATTGTTCGGATTTTCGAAAATGACCAAGAAAATGTCATTTAGGCTTACATGTACTGTACGGTATGTTCTATCGATACAGTGGTTATTCAGTACATACAGTAATTACAATACCGTACGTAAGGCTATTTACGTTTAATGTTTCTGAAAAACTTGCTTGTACTCTAAATAGCACTGTTCTTGTAAGTCACACTTAAAACTTATAGGCCTAAGAAAAAATAAAACTAAAAATACCTGACAAACAATTACATATAAATGAACTTTTGTAAAAACACTGACTTCACATAACGTCGATGGACATGCTATTGTTTGTTTAACGCTAGCGTTAAGAGAAAATGTAAAAAGCTTCTAGGGACCGCGTTCGGATTTTTGACGTCCTACTGTATATGCAATGTATTTCGTTAACGGAAAAATACTTAAAGCAACAGGTTTTAATTCTACTTTACACACATATACCGCACAAGTGAGTAAATTTGAGCAGCGAGAAATATATATAGTGAAACTTCCGTTAGTTATTATTACAGACTAGCAGAATATCCGTTCTTCGCAAAAGGAGCATACGCTTCATTTTGAACACAAAGGGCACCAAAACTGTCACCAATGAACTTGTGGAGCCCCAAAACTATGAATTTGACATCAATATCGATAATTTTCAATTATCTTTACATATCACCATCCTCCTTAGAGTACTAATGCTCAAAAAAATTAGGGGTTCAGCTGAAATATCACACAAGACCTTAAGATAATGTAGGAATAAGCTTGTGTTTGACTCATATATATCATACAAGAAGGAATGCTTTAAGATACACTAGAAAAATGGGGCACATACTGGTGTTGGGGCACGGAAAACCTTGTTCACATTGTTCATGACACAAGACGGTTATGTGTGAACCTCTCGAACTGCTCACAAACAGGCAAGGCAACAACACTGATTGTTCCTTAATATGTCATATGATCACTTCAAATAGCCAACAGAGCCTCGAACCTGCGTGGCATGGATTCAATCAGATTATCGATGAGTTCTTGGGGGATATTGTGCCACTCATCCAGAAAAGCGACTTCCAGCTCTGGAATGGTTGTTGGATTTACTGGCCTAGCGGCAATTCGTCTGCCAAGCATATCCCAGACATGCTCAACTGGAATGAGATCCGGAGAGCACGCTGGCCACTTCATCCGAGCGATCCCTCAGCATTCAGCATCTCAACCCCTAACCGAGCTCTGTGAGGACGAGTATTGTCATCCATGAAAAGGAACGAATCACCAATGGCACCAGCATAAGGAAGAACAAGAGTTTTCATGATTTCATCCCTATATCTAAGAGCCGTCAAAGAGCCATTCCGGATGATGTGGAGCTCAGTACGCCCACCAATGCTGATTCCTGCCCACACCATCAGTCCACCACCATGATACTGGGATCTTTCTCGCACAAAAATGGGATTGTGTCGTGTTCCACACTCTCTCCAGATGAAAACACGTCGATTATCAGGCTCTACACTGAATCGAGACTCGTCAGAGAACAAAACATTGCCCCATTCATTGCGTCCCCGCCCACGATGTTCCTCCGCCTACGCTCTTCGATCAACACGGTGTCGTGCAGTTAATGGGATACACACCATAGGCCTACGTGCGTAGAGACCACCTTCTTGAAGGCGATTGCGGACCGTTTGAGTGGATGTTGTGCGTCCTGTTATTGTTCGGAAGGCTTGCGGGAGCAGAGTTGTATTCTGACGCCGGTTTCGATGGGCTGTTAACAAGAGATAACGATCGTCTCTGGCTTTGGTTGCTAGTGGAAGGCCCTGTCCTTGTCTTCTTCGAACACTTCCAGTTGTTTGAAATCGATTCCACACACTTTGAAATCGGGAAATCACACTTTGTGCCACTCCTATGGCATGTGCCACCTCCCGCTGTGACTGACCAGCTTCCAATCTGCCGACAGCTCGCCATGCCAGCGATTCTGGCAAATCACGTTGTTGCGCAATTTCACTACGTAGATTTGTGACGCACTAAACACAATGAGAACAAAGGTATCTTGGAGCTGAAATGTGTTGGCAGCGCCACACTACACAATGATATCTGGTAGCGCCACGTCACTGATCACGTGCAAGATACAGTGTTCTCACATTATTCGTAAGAAGTTTTACATGTGTTTTCATCTGATTCCCTAATTTTTTGATCAGCTAAATAGCTAAATATACCCATTCTTCGTATAGAAGTCAAGGCCTGTGGAAGTATTACCGTCATTTCCGCGACTGCGAAAACTATGGATCTGAAACTATATCGATCATTTTGCATTACTTTTAGATGTCTCGGTATCCTCCGCTCCCCCTCCCGCTGACTCCCGGCTCGCATACTGCATTTGCTGAATTTGCAAGTGATCACTAATGAAAGTGTCACCATTGATCTCAGCAACCGCGAAAACTATAGATTTGACACTAATATCGGTGATTTTGGATTACTTTTACTTATCTCGGTATCTGTTTATTCGCGTCTTTGAAAAAAAGAGATATCATTACTAGTAAAATTAACCTAATAGAAACATATTTATTTTTATCAATTTTTGCGGAAAATCGAAAAAAACTTTTTTTAAAAAACAGGTTCAAAAAATTCCTGAAATTTGACAAGACTAGTTCAGACACACTTGTACTTTGCCCAGCATTAAACTATGATCTTAGTTCCGACGGAGTTCGCTGCCCGTTCTGTTTTACCAGTCTGCCCAGCCTACGACGTTCGACATCTGTAATGAGATGAGGGGCGCCCAGCCCCTCGACATTTGGACGTCTTTTCCCCTTGATTTCGCCACTTGTTGAAGACAATCACCACAGCACTCCTCGAACACCTGACAAGTCCTGCAGTTTCCGAAATCCGCGTGCCGACTGTTTCTGAGCGAGTACTTTCTTCAAAATAATATTAAAAATTATAGAAAAATTGTCGAGACATTCGAGTCGAGTCGAGATTTTTACCAGCTGTCTCGACTCGAAAATTCGAGTCGAGAAATACGTTTGACTCGACTCGTCTCGAATTTTACAAAGCGTGTCTCGACTCGAATCTCGACTCGAATTCGAGTCGAGTCGAGTCGAGATTCGAGACATGTCTCGACTCGTGCGCATCCCTAGTCCCTTGGTTATGTCCTGTAGGTTAAAGGAGACGTAGATGACCAGGATGAAGGAAATGATCAAATAAAGAAAGTGGGAGGAAACTGGAATAACCCGAGAAAGCCCGCGCACACGATGTTTTGTATCTTCTTCTTCTTCTTCTTCTTCTTCTTCTTCTTCTTATTATTATTATTATTATTATTATTATTATTATTATTATTATTATTATTATTATTATTTGTAATGTGGAATTGCATATTAAGAAACTCGTTGGGTAAATTTTAAAGAAAAGTTTCATTCGCGGCGAGGTTTTGGCCACGCGATGTTTTGGGTGGCGAGGTTTTGGCCCGGCGAGATTTTGGGCGGCGAGGTTTTGGCAACGCGAGGTTTTGGCCCGGCGAGATTTTGTCCCGCGAGGTTTTAGGCGGCGAGGTTTTGGCCACGCGAGGTTTTGGCCCGGCGAGATTTTGTCCCGCGAGGTTTTGGGCGGCGAGGTTTTGGCCACGCGAGGTTTTGGCCCGGCGAGATTTTGTCCGTATCCCTCCTGCTGGTAAGGATTGATTTGTTTCAAGTCATTATACGCTGCGATTACAAAATCGATAAGGCTTTTATCGACTCTTCGATCAAAACGTTGGTTCCTTATCTCAGCATCCCTGTCTGCTAACATAAAGTCGTTCTCAAAATTAGGTAACAATGAATTTTTAAAATCAGAATAGTTACGCAAACTACCCCTATTGTGTTTTTCAGATGTAAAGCATCACGGGCAGTAGCCAATGCTGTGCGATATTCCGCGCGGTGTTGCCGGATTTCGGACTCCCCTTTCCCTTCTCGCTCTTCCTCTAGTTGAGATTATTACACATACATTGGCAACATTATTCACAATGTAAATATACTATTCCAGCAAACTCAAAGATTTTGGCTGTGTATCCTAGAAGTATATATAGCAACTGAATAACCTACCTATTAACTTATTCCAGTGGAACTGCTAAACGTTCGTCTTCAACACTACTTTCACTATCGTCTATGTCAATTAATATTTCGCCATTGTCTGAATCTGACTCTTGTAAATTTTTTATTATGAGTTCCAAAAATTGTAAACACAAAAAATAATTCTTCGAGCTTCACTTCGTAGCACTTTTTTTTTTAAAGAAAATTCCACACTTGTACTCGGTTTCCTTAAAGACACTGTCAACTATAATTTTGGAGAACAAATGAACTACCACGAAAGAAAGCAACCTAGACACTGATGAATTCTGTTTATGCTAGAAGAAGAGAAGTTGCGTTCCTACACACACAATCAGCTCCTTTGCTTCCATGTCTGTGCCTATAATAACATACTCTTATACTTGATGTAGGTCTCACAACAACAATCCATCTGATTCGTAAGCAACACGATATGGTCGAGTTTGTTTTGGGTTACAATAATTTATGACACCACTCAGACGCCTGGTGCTTTTGCATCCCTGCTAGAGGGTAAAGAAGGAGTACGTAATTGGCCACACATTAGTAAGGTATTGAAACGAAGAAAAAAAATCATACTGCGTTTCTTCTGTTGAATAAGGAAGAATCTTGCATGAAGGCAATTTCAAAACAATATTACGAATGTCCCATACCTTCTGTTCTTCCACATGAGCTCCCGCCGGGAATCGAATATATATGAATCAAATTGCAGAGGCTTGTTAATTAATTCGATCGCTTACTATTCTCAAGGGTGTAGAAACGGGGGAAAAGAGGGCCTTGACTTTCCAAACTGTTTCCAGCCCCGAAATGAGGTTCATCTAGTATATGTTTAGTAAACTTATTTAATAGTTAATGCAAATTAGGAACGTTTATAATAAAATAAGATTTTTAAAAAAAGAAAAAAGAAAACATCATCAATACAGTTACTGTACCTAATTACAAGGACGCTGATTTCTCTGTAAATTGGGGGGGGTGCATTCAGATGCAGAAAGCATATATGATGATTTTAAGACAAATTGCATTCAAATTATGCCTAATATTGCACATTTACAAATAAAATGAGGGGCCCTGGCTCCCTCAGTCCCCCAGGATCTCTCACTACTATATTATTGCATAATAATATCTGAGTTGATATTTTTTCGAGTTTTTTCCTTTTAGTATTTTAACCTACATAAACACAAAGTCGGATAAACAGACTGCTAGAAACAGCATTTGTTTTCTTATGAATAGCTTATTGATTTATCTCTTACAATCCGCTTTACAACTTCAGTACTGTCGAGATCCGTCTTTTGTTAAGGTAGCATCGAGAAAACATAATATGTGTATAGTATACATGGTGAGTTAAAATGCTTTCATATTCTGAAAGAGGTCATTTGTTCTGTTTTTAATGTGTGAAAAGCTTTCCTCCCCCTGAAAGTAATGTTCCCCTAGAACAACCTGTTGGTTACACCCCTGATTATCCTTTAATAAAAGTTGAGTTCCATTTCCAAATCGAAGAAAAATCCACTGGAAATTAGACGGGACTCAACGCTCGTTTTACTAATTGTTTTATATGGAAACCTTTCAAAGCGTGTATCATGACAACCAGTTGTCATAAAAAGATGGAATTTTCACGTATGTGTTCGTAATTCTTTTCTCTACTTCGTAAAGTGAGCAGTTAATGTGCTAATACAATATTTCTAATAAGCGCCTCTGCTATTATCAAGATTCGCAGGTACGCGAGAAGTCAGCGTGCAGAACTGCTTGTCGCGAATTGTCAACACCGCTCAAAGCCAATTGGACGCCGCGTAAAGCCAACTCAAGGCCATGCCGCTTCTCATCTGAAATCTGCTGTAATTACCTTGTACCATACAGAACAGGGTAATAACAAAATATGCGGTAAGATTTTAAGGAAATTGGCCTTATCCATGCCAATTAACTCGCATTCTTCCTCAAATTTCTTTAGAAAGGTACTTGTTGGGATGTCTTCTGATCTGCCACTGAATTTAGTTAATGGCCTTATTTCACTGAATTTCACGCGATTCTTATTATTACTAAAATACCTTAGATGTCGTTTTACATGCGTGTGCTTCCTGTGAGGTGACCTTCTTTCTTCATTCTCAGTATTTGAGATGGTATCCTCCCTGTCAGAATAGATTTCCGATGAATTGTTGTCTTCTTCGCAGTGTTTTAACTCAGGTCTCCTATATTCATCATGCACAACATTGAGGGCAGAATCGGGATTACAGTTGACCGCACTAATTTACTCTTTAATATTATGAATCTCCTCCTGTAGTCTTCGAATTTGATTGGCATGTTCGTTGACTTGGGTTTTGACTACGCCAACAGTGCTTTTCACTAATGCAAAGCTATGAATAATCTGTTCCATCCTATTGTCAGTTACTTCCAATTTGGTATTTATCTGTTCCAAACTGGAATCCAACTGGTGTCCTATTTGTCGTGTCACTTGTTCCAATCTGGTGTCCAATTTGGAATCCATTTGTTGTCCTATTTGCTGAGCCACTTGTTCCAATCTGTTATCAAAGTTTTGTGTTACTCGTTTCAACTTAGTATCCATCTATTGTGACATGGAATTCATTTGTTGTCCTAGCTGTTGTAAAAGTTTAAATACATCTGTTGAAGTCTCACTTCCAGGAATATTAACTTCTTCAATTCCGGTATTCACATTCATTGTAGGTCTTCTGTAAATTGTTCCTTTATTACGAAGCAACAGATAATCCGTGATGCTGAGGGATAATTTACTAATACTTCAAACTGATCTCCAAGGTCCACGGTTCCAGCACCATAAAATATGTAACATTAATTCTTTCTTCAGCTACGGTACATATTCCCTGATTCTAAGGCCCTTATGCAGAGATGTTTTGAAGTCTGATTAACGCCATACTACGTGGTTGACTAAGGGTGGTTATCAAAATTGTATTCAGAGTCTCTGATTAGGACGTAGTATTTGACGAAATTAATCACATGTCACTAATTAATCTAGAGCAGAGGCTAATCTTTTACCCACGGTTTAGCGTGCGATTATTGATTTTAGAAAGGCGTACGACTCGGTTAGGAGAGAAACATTATACAACGTCCTTACAGAACTTGGAATACCGAGAAAGCTAATTAGATTAATTAAGATATGTTTAAATGAAAAAAAAATGAAATGAAATCTTTAAGTTTTACGTCCCACGGTTATGCCGGTTAGGCTAAAGGAGACGGTGATGATGAGAGATGAGTGAAATGGTGGAATGAAGAAAGTGGGAGGAAACGGGAGAACCCCGAGAAAACCCACGAGCACGGTGTTTGTCCACCACAAAGTTCACTTGGCGGGGGCTGGGAACGAACCAGGGATATGTTTAAATGAATCCCAAAGTAAAGTCCGGGTAGGAAAATTTTTGTCCACGAGCTTTCACGTCGAAAATGGCCTGAAACAAGGAGATGCGTTGTCGCCATTATTATTTAACTTCGTTCTGGAATACGCTATAAGGAAAATCAAAGATAGCAACCAGGGCCTAGAATTGAACGGTATTCACCAGGTTATGGCATATGCTGATGACGTAAATTTAATAGGTGATGATAGGAGAACAATAGAAAGAAATGCAGAGATCTTATTAAACGCTTGCAGGGACATGGGTTTAGAAGTAAGTGCAGATAAAACTAAATACTGTACATGGAAGTGCGTTGGGACCGGAATACAGCAAACTATGGATGCGTTAAAATATTAAATAATACTTTTGATAAAGTGGATAGTTTCAAATATCTAGGATCAATATTAACAGAGGAAAATCATATTCACGGAGAAATTAAATGTCGACTAAAAGCAGGGAATTCATTTTACTATTCGGTTCAAAATCTCTTGTCGTCGCGAATTCTATCGAGAAATTTGAAGCTTAAAATGTACAAAACGGTAATCATGCCTGTTGTTCTGTATGGCTGCGAAACATGGTCACTTACTCTGCGGGAAGAACATAGACTGAAAGTATTTGAGAACAAGATCCTGAGACGAATATTCGGACCCAAGAGGAACGGGAATGGGGAATGGCGGAAACTTCATAACGAGGAACTACATAATTTATATGGTTTACCCAACATTGTTAGGGTCGTGAAGTCTAGGAGGCTTAGGTGGGCGGGTCATGTAGCTAGAATGGAAGAAAGTAGAAACGCTTTCAAAGTCTTGACAGGAAGACCAATCGGAAAACGACCATTAGGAAGACCTAGGCGCAGATGGGAGGACAATATTAAGATGGATCTCGCAGAGATTGAAATACAAAGTAGAAACTGGATGCAGTTAGCTAAGGATAGAGGTCAGTGGAGAGCTTTTGTGAACGCGGCATTGAACCTCCGGGTTCCATAGGCCATAGAGTTAGTTAGTTAGTTTGCGTGCGACACAACATTTCGTATTTCGTATTTAATCTATTTTCATTTTTAAAGACTACGCATGCGCTTATCTACTTTTCCGTAGTTGCCACATTTATTTTTCTCATCCGATGCATTGGGGTTATATAAGTTAATCATACCCAAATCATCATTTTAGTTGCACTCAAAGTAGACTCTGAATACCATAACGTGCACCTCCCTTAGTAAATTGTTAGTATGCGTACTAACTAGTCTGAGACTAACCCTAGATTAACGAATTCTCTCTGAATACCACCCTAAATGTTTATGCAATGCACAAGATTATCTAGAATAACTCAACACAGATATGAACTTCAAATTAACCGGCATAAACGTGGGACGTAAAGCTCAAAGATTTCATTTTTCATTTTTTTTTCATGAACTTCAAATATATATTATTATGTTTCAACTTATATCTCGTTCGCCTCATTAAAATATTATACATTCAGAGTACACAAGATGGTTCTTCGTTACATCTATATTCTTTTTTCAGTTACCATAGCAACGACGTTAAACAGATAAACAAATCGTCATAGCAACCAAATTAACAAAATCTCTCGATAGGATACAAGGATCTTATAAAATAGAGGATCTGCCCGTACAACAAAATCTTAAAGCCATACGTCACAATTTCGCCACCCCTACTCTGCCCACTTCGCCCAATAGGGTCACAATGTTTTGAGCTAACAATCATGGCGGAAACGAAAGTAGCCAATCAGACGATGGCAGAAACGAGAGTAGCCAATCAGACGTGCCGATGCTCGGTTGCTTTTTGGCTTCACCGATTTAATAGGATGAAGATACATATGGGCAGATCCTCTATTTCTTGATAGGATACAAATACTTAAATTATTTATTTATGTAATTTCTTCTTGATAGCTTGTGCCTTTTAAATAGCTCCTTTTGCCCGTAAATAAAAATGATACTTAAAAGTACATAAGAAATATACATTACTGTTGTAAATTTCGTACACGTTTATTTGTGGATTGGATCAACTAGCAAGTATAAGCTTTTCCATCGATTGGTCAATATTTTGCAGTTCCGTCTCTTCCATCTGTGCCATCCAGTTTCAATTCCTACATGTTAATAATACTGTACACAGGGTTAGCATAGATGATTCATTGGTTTTGAAAAGGCTATATTTTCAAAAGTATTACATGTACACACATGGAAAAGAACCACAAACTTACCAAGTTTGTATTGTGAATTCCAGGTGGCCGAACGAGACCATTAGCGCGCCATAGACGCACGCACTTGCATTACCAACATGTATGAAAGGTTTCTTTCATTATGCATCTTGAAAGAATTTTTTGCCCACACACGTACCAACGTGCTGTCCAACATACTGAAAGTAGTTTGAGAAATGTGGAGGACGAGGAAACGCGTGCTTTTTCTTTCTGCAACTACACGACCTTGGCATGCGACGGAGGAGAGACTCACGTGATTTCTTCCGCTGTCGTGATTGGCGGACCAAAATATAAAACAGCCACCTTGCATGAACGAGCCCATACACGGTAAACATGCATGCAGAACGGCAAAAACATCAAGCATGTTTTCAGAAGATTTTGAAAACTTTCAACATGAATGAACGAGGCCATACACGATCAACTTGCCTGTGGTTTTATCATTTTTCATACAAGTCGGGCTGTTTCTTCAGGCATGTGTTTACGTGTATGGGCCGCCATTATCTTTCAGATCGGGCGTGGCAGTATGAGGTTAGTACCTGTCGAAAATGGAGGGAAAAGAAGAAAAAAAGTTTTTTGTGTACCTGAATATGCCAGATGTTCGTCTGTTATCGCTGTGCAAGAGAGTATGGAAAAGAACCGCCATGTAAACGATGAACTTCCGCATCGCTAGATTGGGCGTATTGGTGAGAATAACTTAGCTCTGTTTCCGTGGCCTCCCAGAGCTCCTGGTTTAACGCCCTGCGACTTCTTCCTGTGGGGGTACGTTAAGGACCTTGTTAAAGTACCCCCACTACCGCAATCCTTAGTCGAGCTCAAAGAACGCATCACTGATGCAGTGCAGGCAATTGACAGGACTAAGTTACAAAACATATGGAATGAGCTCGAGTATCGTCTGGACGTGTGTCGTGTCACCAAAGAGGCACGTATTGAACATTTGTAGAGAGTGTATAAATTTGGTGAGATTTGTGGTTCTTTTCATATATATCTTTCATGTGTATACGGGTAATACTTTTGAAAATGTAGCCTTTTCAAGATGAATGAATGAATCATTTATGCTAGCCCTCCTGTTCAGAAATCATTTATGCTAGCCCTCCTGTTCAGAAATCATTTATGCTAGCCCTCCTGTTCAGAAATCATTTATGCTAGCCCTCCTGTTCAGAAATCATTTATGCTAGCCCTCCTGTTCAGAAATCATTTATGCTAGCCCTCCTGTTCAGAAATCATTTATGCTAGCCCTCCTGTTCAGAAATCATTTATGCTAGCCCTCCTGTTCAGAAATCATTTATGCTAGCCCTCCTGTTCAGAAATCATTTATGCTAGCCCTCCTGTTCAGAAATCATTTATGCTAGCCCTCCTGTTCAGAAATCATTTATGCTAGCCCTCCTGTTCAGAAATCATTTATGCTAGCCCTCCTGTTCAGAAATCATTTATGCTAGCCCTCCTGTTCAGAAATCATTTATGCTAGCCCTCCTGTTCAGAAATCATTTATGCTAGCCCTCCTGTTCAGAAATCATTTATGCTAGCCCTCCTGTTCAGAAATCATTTATGCTAGCCCTCCTGTTCATAAAGAGACCATATGCCAGTTGTTTTGCTTTTCCATCAAGCAGTTTAAAGGATATACCTTCCGCTTTATCTGTACACCAACAAAGACGGTGAAATTAAAAATAGGCCTATGAATAATGAGTGGAGTTGAATTGCAGTTTAGCGTCCCTGTCAGCAGCGAGGCTATGTGAGAGGTGGACCTACTAATTAACGTGGAATCCGAACCACATGAGCTTCCGCCGGGAATCGGACGGCCTATGAATAAGTTAAATCGGTGACCTTGCAACACATCCTTTGAATTGCAATAACGCAAATGGAAAGAGACATTTCAGCTATTGTCGATAAAAAACACATTAAATTGATGCAGTTGGTAGCTATTTTTCTGCTTATTTATTTGTTTATTTACTGTTTATGAAAATATGCACTATTTATGAAAAATATTTATGAAAATATGCACTATTGAATGCCAGATTGTATCTATTGTAAGTTAGATTTATCTTAGCAGCGTCACACAGAATTCTAATAATGGCATACGTGCAACTTCTAAAATTAGTAATATTAATTACGAGGGTAAGTCGGAAAGTATTTCGAATCAATTTTTATTAATTATTACCACAAGAGTACAATCTTTTTATTCATATCATTTTTCAACAATGCCACTCTGTTTTTCAATGCACCCGGGTCCCCGTTACAAAAGCTTACCGATACTCTCTGCAAGAAAAAAAAAAAGTTTTTGGTGGCGCACTAAGCCACGAATGCACTGCTTCCTTCACTTGTTGATCGAAGCTGAATCGACGATCTCTGAGAGGATCTTCAAGTAGAACGAAGAGATGATAATCCAGTGGGGCGAGATTGGAACTGTATGCAGGATGTTCCAACACCTCAAGATACAATATCTGAAGAGTTTGAGCTATACGGACGGCGGTAAGTGGACATGCATTGTCATGCAACACAAGAACGCCTTTCGACAATCGACTTCTGCGTTTATTACGAGTTGTAGGCTTCAACTTGCTTGATAGTATATCTCTGTGCCTTTTACTATTTGTTGTTGACCACTTTTCCAGATAATGTTCCAGGATTGGCCCTTGTGAGTCCCAAAACACTGTGAGTATCACTTTCCTTGCAAAAGGTTGACTCTTGAATTTCTTCTCGACAAGAGATCCAGGGTTCTTCCATTCCATGCTCTGGCGTTTGCTCTCTGATTCAAAATGATGAATCCACGTTTCATCTCTAGCAATGATTCACCTAAAAACCACTTCATCTTCGATAAAATAATGGTCCAGTAGGTGCTGACAGATTTTCGCAGAGACTTTGTGAAAGTTGAACCTGTTATGCATGATGTCATATGCAGAACCATGACTAATCTTGCCACTTTATGAACAGTCACTCGTCTGTTATTCAGAATCAAGGCACGAACTCGTTCAATACTGTCATTAGTTGTTGTTGTAGCTGGATGTCCTGCTCTTTCTTCATCCTTCACGCTCCTTCGACCAGTTTTGAACTGTTCAATCAACTGGTAAACACTTCGCTGTGGAAACACATTGTCTCAGTATTGTGCTGAAAACCTTCTATAAATTTCTGCTCCGGGTACATCTTCAGACCACAAAGAACAGATGACAGAACGCTTTGACGCACACAGAGAGTTACAAGGTCATCTTTACTTCACAATAGCGCAAAGTGGACTCACGCTGGAACCTATCACAGGCAAAGGCAACGGTGACACCTAGCGTCTGCTGACCACACAATTGCATAGAGCCAACCTGAATAGAAATAGAAAAATATTGCAGTTATTTGCTGAGTTACCCTCGTACAATAAAAGTATTAATGTATTTCTTGTTTTACCATTAGAAGAATATATGGTCCGTTGCCGAGAAATAGTTGGGCCATATTCGAATCCGAACATTGTTCGAATTTTCACCATTTATTTTTATTATCCTTCATCCAAACATAGTTTTTCTTAATACGAAATTGTATTGTACATTATATATATATATATATATATATATATATATATATGTGTGTGTGTGTGTGTGTGTGTGTGTATACAGGGGCGGATCCAAGGGGGCTATAGGGGCTATAGCCCCCCTCGACGCTCAGGTATACACTGGATAAAATGGGCTTCAATCCTGCTTTACACTGGATAAAGTGGCAAACTATGGTTTAGCCCCTCCCTTGATCATATCCTGGATCCTTGATATATATATATATATATATATATATATATATATATATATATATATATATATATATATATATATATATATAGGGTTTTCGTAAAATCTTCTACTTACTTCGATATCACCTTCTATCGCCTTCTCTTTGTTTACCAATTTTAAGGTAACACCCCTAAATTCCTAGTAATCATTCCTAAATTCGTTTCCACTAGTGTTCACTTCGATAATTCGAAGCTGAAGGAAATAGACAAACGTTCTAGTTATCGAGTAATCAAGGTTCTAGTTATCAAGGTGTCCATAACAAAAATTCGAGATACCGAGGTTCCACGTTCCTCATTAAAAGTGACTATATAACCTCTATAACTCAAAGTTTTATTCCTTCAACCTCTATAACTCGAAGTTTAATTCATTCAACCTCTATAACTCGAAGTTTTATTCATTCAACCTCTATAACTCGAAGTTTTATTCATTCAACCTCTAGAACTCGAAGTTTTATTCATTCAATCTCTATAACTCGAAGTTTTATTAATTCAACCTCTAGAACTCGAAGTTTTATTCATTCAACCTCTAGAACTCGAAGTTTTATTCATTCAACCTCTAGAACTCGAAGTTTTATTCATTCAACCTCTAGAACTCGAAGTTGTAAAAGTTCCTTAAATTAAATAAGATAATTAGTAAAAAAAAATAACATATTGTACATATATTGTTTGAAGAGCGGGCTCTCATGTCTAAACATGAGTAAAACACAATTACAGCACACATTAGCAACAATGACAGGACTAGCAACAATGACAATTACGTAAAAGCTTAGAGCGATAGCTTCGAGTTATCGAGGTCACATCAAGAGAAATTCGATTTATAGAGTTAAACTTCGACTTACAGAGGTTCACAGATACGAGAACTCGAGTTACCGAGGTTTTTAAAATTATGATTCTGAAACCTTTAAAATTCGACTTATTGAGGCTTAATTCTTAAACATTCGACTTACGGAGATTTTTATAATATTGAGTCTTATGGAGAGTTCAAGGAAATGTGAAAACATTCGAGTTATCAAGGAGTTCGACTTATCGAGATCGAGATTGATATTCATTAGAGAAGTACTGTATTTATTATATTTTTCGATCAGCTTTGATTTATAGATTTGGTATTTCCTTTCACGAATAGAAGTTTAGAAAAACATATTATGAGACAGGAAAAAAGAAAATACATGTCTGTTTTATCATCATATCATCTCTGTTAAGATTTTAAAAAATCTCTTTCATAGACTGTTGCAAGTTAGAATTGAAAAAAAGAGATGAAAAAGATATGGTGAAAACAGTAATAAAATGGAAAAGGGATAAAGAACGTAAAGAAGAAAACGAACGAAGCAATGAATGTTTATTCCTTCTCCGTTCACTGATTTTCTGTTTCTGGATTGGTGAAGCTTTGCTAAAGGGAACGCTTTGGGATCGCTCCTTATTTTAAGACCTCAGCCTGTTCAAATATCATCTTGATCCTTCAAAGAACAAGCTTACATACATTTATATACCTACAGACACACACACACACAGAACAGTCAAATAGTTACGTACGATCCTCGCACTATTTTGTAATACAGTGTTGCCAAAACAAATGAAAATTCTGTTTTTCAAAATAAATTGTAGTACGAGGGTGGTTTGGAAAGTTTAGTCCTAGCCTGCAAGGGCGCCATCCTGGGGGGCAGAGAGGGCCCGCTCAAAGCTCATGGGGGCCCCCTTATTGCATTTATGAATATACAATATTTGGCATAATTTGAATGCAATTTGTCTTAAAATCCTCATACGTATACCTTCTGCACCTGAATGCCCCCCCCAAAAAAATTTACAGAGAAATCGGCGCCCTTGCTAGCCTGACCTACAAAATTATAAAATATTTGGTTAATTTATGATTTATTATCCCACGTAATCCCCCTCGACCGAGATACATTTACGCCACCTCTACCGTAACGCTTCTGTACCATTTTAAAAAAAAGATTCCTTGAACCCTCCAAATATCACAGTACAACTGACCCCCTCAGAAAAACTTTTTAAGGTTTCTAAACAAGTGAAAGTCCGAGGGGGCCAGATCAGGCAAATAGAGTGGGTGCGGCAACAGTTGGAACTGACAGGAATAAATTTCTGCCATGGATGCAAGGGACGTGTGAAGTCGCGCATTGTCCTGGTGAAACAAAATTCCCGTCACTTCTGTCGACTTAGCACCTTATGAACTCCTCACCTAAAACAACAGAGAAATGAAATTTTACATAGTGATTACAAACGGATGTAGCTTCACAGCTAATGTATATAAACATAGAATAATTGCTTCCTTCCGAGTCAGGCCACAACTTTCCAATCCAGCCTTGTAGGTCTCTACTTTAATGAATCATTGATATACTTCGCAAGCCAAAATAGAGGCATTGAAACCGCTAGTTCTATCAAAATTTCCGCACAGTCTTGTTACAAATGAATCTGGACATACTGGAACATCCTCCGAGTTAACATAATACTGTCCCATCTGACTTGAATGCAGAACCGAAGTAATACGCAGCGCATGGGACAGCACACAGTGGTTCATAGTTAAAGCACTAGGCTCTGTTGTGAAGGGTCGTACGACCGACGTGAGAATGTTGGTACAACGCAACACGTATCTTTGTTATTTTTAGCCGTTCTCCTGTTTTATCTTATTGTCCTCATTATACCTACGCTTGAATCATCCGTTTTCTCTTATTGCTCTCACTCCATGAAAGTATGATTATCTCGCTTTCTCTTACTGTTCTCACTACACCAATGTACGGTTCTCCATTTCCAATTACTATCTTCACTCCACTAATGTGAATTTTTTCGATTTCTCATACTGTCTTCATTCTACCAATGCGCTGTTCTCTCGTTTCTCTTACTGTCCTCACGACACCAATGCCTGATTTTTCCATTTTCTCTTGCTATCCTCACTTCACCAATGTGTGATTCTTCAAGTTTCTCTTATTGCCTTCACTTCATTAATGCGTAATACTCTTACTATCCACACTGCACCAATTCTTTCGTTTCCTCTTACTTCCCTCACTCCACCGATGCGTGGTTCTCTAGTTTTCTCTTACTCTCTACTCCACCAACGCGCTGTTCTCCCGTTTTCTCTTGTTGTTCTCACTCCACCAATGTGTGATTCTCTAATTTTATGGCACTGTCTTCACTCACTAATGTGTGATATTCTTATCTTATTTTACTATTCTTACTCCACCAATCCTTGATTCTTTAGTTTCCTCTTACTTCCCTTACTGGTCACCAAATAATTTGTGTTCCTCGTATATGAAGTTGTTTTCGTAGAATAGTATTGTATTATATCATAATATATTTGAGTAATAATCTGTAGTATAACACTACAATATTTTCAGAGTAAGGTTTAAGAAAAAAAACGGGAAATGCAATGAAGAAATCTTGCAAAAGGAATACGATCTGTTTTTTGTGATTAGCAACACTGTTGAAATGAATTCTGACAGAGTAAAGGTATATAAATGTGTATTCCGTATAATATAAGGATTTTCTCAAATCGACACACGAGAAAAAGAAAACGAGAATTTTCGTAAAGCTTTTTCTTTGGGGGGAAGGGGAGTTGGTGAGGAAAAAAATGAGGCAGAGGGGACACAGTAAAAGAAAACTGGATAATAAGGCTGTTTGCAAGCGCCAGCAACGGATGAGATTTAAGCTTCTATTGCACGAAGCAGAAGCAATATTTGGTGCGTCTTATTAAAGCCCAAAGAGGCGCGTGCTCTATCTAGCAAACGACCATGTTTCAGTGTGTTCAGAAAAGGCAAGAAAACGAAAAGGGAAATGTACTTCTGTACTGTGTACCAGAATTATATCACACTTTATATCTATATCTATCTATCTATCTATCTATCTATCTATCTATCTATCTATATATATATATATATATATATATATATATATATATATATATATATATATATATATATATTAGGATAATACCCGTTCTTCGCATGGGAATATTACGTTTCATTTTGAACATGAGGGGGGGGGAGCAAACGATGGATTTAAACGGCATCAGAAATGTTGAGTTGAGTTGATTTTAGTGAGACGTGGACCTACTGATTAACATGGAATCCGAACCACATGAGCTCCCGCCGGGAATCGAACCCGGGCATCAGAAGTGTTACTGTTCGTCTCAGCGACCTCTAGAACTATGGATTCAAGGCTAATATCGATCACTTTCGATCACTTTCGATCACTTAATATATCCTCCTCCCCCTCTCTAAGTTGCCTGTCTGAAGTTGAATTTAAACGGCATCGGAAGTATCACTATTCAACTCAGCGACCCCGAAAACTACGGATTTTAGCTATTCTCGGATTTTATATTTTGGAAATGTTTGTTTAACCCAGTAATGGATAAACTACGGTTCGCGGGTCAAATGCGGCTCCCTGAAGGGTTCTATCCGGCTCGCGACATGATCTTTAATCTAACGAATGTCAACAAGAGAATTAACTTCGAAACGGTTCTATGAGAAACATACTGACACTAATTTTAATTTTGATAATCTCTGCATCTTATTATATTCAGAGAATGGGGACGCGGGGAGCGCTTATCTCTGGTCCGTGGGGGTTCCTGTTTCGATCCCTGACAAAGTAAGTTTGTGGTAGACAGTATCGTGTCTGTGGGTTTTTCTCGGAATACTCACGTTTCCTCCCACATTGGGGCCGCGGTGGCTCAGTGGTAGAGCGTTCACCTCTGGTGTTAGGGGTCCCGGATTCGATCCTAACCCCCGCCAAGTGAACTTCTTAGGTGGACAAACACAGTGTGCGCATGTTTCCTCGGGGTTCTCCCGTTTCCTCCCACTTTCTTCATTCCACCATTTCATTCATTTCTCATCATCACCGTCTCCTTTAGCATAACCGTGGGACGTAAAACTGAAAGATTTCATTTTTCCTTCCACTTTCTCATTCCACCAATTCTTCCATTATGATTCACTTCCCTTAATCATCCGTCTCCGTTAGCCTAAAGGGCATAATCGTGGGACGTTAAACTGAAAGCTCTCATTTCATTTTCATTAATATGATTTAGTATTACAAAAAATAATGTAGAAGTACTATTGTCGGTTTATTAGGTATAAATTACTTTGGTCCCTCTAAAGTTATTTCTTTTTTCTTTGGCCCTCTCTTATGAAAGTTGCCCACCATTGGTCTAAGCAATCTATATTTATTCTATTAAAATTCATTTCTTTAAAATCGAAAAACAAAATCGTCACACAAAAACCTTCTTTCTTGTTGTTGTTGTTGTTGTTGTTGTTTCAATAACTCACTTGTTTGTTCATATCTTCTTTTCATTCATTTCCGTTTTACTTGTTCCTTTTATTCATTCTTCTTCTACGCCTGTCTGTTTACTGCATTTCTGCTCTTTTATATTTATTCTCTTTCACTAAAAAATCATCTTTCTTCTTCCCTCTTCATTATCTTTGGCCTATTTTCCTCTTCTACATTATCTTTAGCTTTGTTCTTACGTGTTTCATTTTCTGTTCTTTTCAGATACTCATTAGTTCATTCAGAAATTTTCATTTTTTCTCTTTTTACTTTCTTTTCCTCTTTCATTTTGTAATTGTACTTATTTTGCGGTAGGAAATGAACCACACAGAGATATTATGTGTCAAGAGCTTGTATTTTCAATTTCATTCGCTATATTTAAAAACTTATTGTGATTACTTATAGGGATGCGCACGAGACAAGATTTGTGGCTGTCTCTTCTCGAAAATGTGGTGTAAAAGTGATGTCACGACTCGAAAAATGTATATTTTTCTATTGGAAGACCCGTGTCTCGACTCGAATTTTTGTCAGGAAAATCCTGTCTCGACTCGTCTCGTGCACATCCCTAATTACTTACTGGTAGTTTAGGGGAGAACGGTGGCTCAGTGGTAGAGCGTTCACCTCTAGTGCTAGGGGCCCCTGGTTCGATCCCAGCTCCCGCCAAGTGAACTTTGTGGTGGACAAACACCGTGTGCGTGGGTTTTCTCGGGGTTCTCCCGTTTCCTCCCACATTCTTCATTCCATCATTTCATTCATATCTTATCATCACCGTCTTCTTTAGCCTAATCGGCATAACCATGGGACGTAAAACTTAAAGCTTTCTTTGGTAGTTTAGTTTCACAGATATAAGCGCTTGCCTGGATTAGACCATAACTTTTGTGAGGTTGTTATGGTGCAGAAATTGTTATAATGATTTGCAATGGCCAGCTGAAGGAAAGCTAAGAAACTTGGATTTTTTTGTGTGGTTAAAATCTATATGTACAGGGATTGTCCTCAAAGTAGTGAGACTGGCCGCTGCAAGGCGCTTCAGTCGCCAGCAGCGCGTTCCCTTTACTGATGGGGAATATAAGCTAAGCACTGCCGTGTCGTGACAAAACGCTGTAACTTTGGCGCAGCAGTTTTGCGAAAAAGAGCCGTAAAGTTTTCATCCGAAAATGTGATCTGTATCGTGTAGAACCAGTGTAACTAGGCAATAATGGTCAACCAATCAATTTTCACCAAATTTAATCACACAACATGCATTTACCTAACATTACATGTAACCACGTGTTTCCAAAGTCAAGATACACTGGTTCTACACGATGCAGATCACATTTTCGGATCAAAACATTACGGCTCTTTTTCGCAAAACTGCTCCGCCAAAGTTACAGCGTTTTGTCACGACACGGCAGAGCAACGCACCGGACAGCAGTCGCGTCGGAGCTCTGACGCAATGAGGTTCACGCGCGGCGCAAAAGCTGTTTATAAGTTTTTGTCACTCCGGGACGAACCGTCAACGCCATTTTCTACACAGAAATCCTTGCGCTTCTGCACAGAGCCATCAAGGGAAACGACTGAAGTTTGCCGATTGCTGGAAGCTCCACTACGACAACACTCCAACCCACAACACCTACCTATTCCGGATACGGGTTGCAACGATGTCGCAGCCACCGTACAGACCCGATCTGACCCCACCAGACTTTTTCCTGTTCCCAAGCCTAAAAGGTCACCGTTTCGAAAATGTTCCCTCATCCAACGCGCTATTCCAGAGTCCCTGAAAGAGGTTACGACAACTGACTTTCAGGGAGCCTTTGCGGCAGGAGTATCGCGTTGGCAGCGGTGCATCGACGCCCAAGGAGACTATTTTGAAGTATTTTAACAATAAGTACCGCTCGGATCAATATATTTTTTTTTTACCAGACCCAGTCATATTACTTCACAGACAAATCTTGAGTTGTTTGTTGAGGTATTTGTAATAAGCTGATGCTCATCTACTATTTGTGATTGAATAAAAGAGGTTGGTCTTACTTAATTGTTTTGTAAGTGGTAATTCAAAGAATTCCTAAAAAATAAGAAATAATTAACAGTTGTGTCGAATAACATAATGTACGTGGGTTTTCTCGGGGTTTTCCCGCTTGCTCCAAGGTTCTCATTTCATCGTTTTTATATAGGCTTTGTTCAGAGGAAAGATGGGTGACCTTTTGCACTCAACAGATCACTTTCACCCAGCCTCATGAGGAAAATTGAGGAGCTACTTGAAAAAAGTAGTGAGCACTGCGCTATTAAGCCAGTATTAACACGGAAGTGGGGAGGAAGTCGATATGTTGAGGACACATCATTCCAAATGGCTATTGTCCTAAGAGTTTAGATCTTAGTTACAAAAAGGATTCATAAAATACGCAGCATAGAGTGAACATTACGAAAGAGATTGTAATATGAATGAAAGCGTTTGTAAAATGGGTATGAAGAAGAGTAGAGAAAATCAGCTAAAAATTACCAGTGAAAAGTTAGGAGAAATGAAAATGAAACCTTTCAGTTTAACGTCCCACGATTATGCCCTGTAGCCTAGGGGAGACGATGATTATGTCCTGTAGCCTAGAGGAGACAATGATTATGTCCTGTAGCCTAGGGGAGACGATGATTATGTCCTGTAGCCTAGAGGAGACGATGATTAGAGCAAGAGAATGATGATAGAAGAATTGATGGAATGATTATGTAGGAGAAAATGGGAGTACCCACGGGTACGATGTTTTCCACTACAAACTTACTTGACCGGGAATCTAACCAATAACCCAATGCACTAGAGGTAAGCGCTCTACCACTATGCCACCGTGTCTCCGGAGAATAGCAAACTTTAGGAGAGAAAAGAATGCTGGAAATATATTTAAAAACAAGAAAAGTAACTTTTTGGTATCGTATTGAAGAAGAAATTGTTTTATTTGAAATGTAACAGAAGACATAGTGGAAGGTTAAAGTAGGGCACGAAGAAAGTTGCAATGAAAAGGTAATAATGATATAAGTAATTATTAGATCAAGAACGAAATGATAAACAGAAGACTTAGTGTATAGAATCTTGTCGGTTTACGTTAAGTGATCTGTTTGTGATTGGCAAAATATTTACGAAACACTATGTACAGTCCATGTAAAAATTATTGAATAAAATTTCTCCACATGGTTCTCTTCTTTCCAAAAACAAAATCCTAGTGGCTCAAACTGTTCAGTATGTGGTAGGCAACGTCAGCACATCGCCTCGTCTTTTCTTCAATGTCTTTGGAGAGTTTCTAATCTTTTTCAGCAGGTGGCAGCACAGAGACCGGTCAAGAGGTTATACAGGGTGGCCCAAAAGTAGGTACAGTACCGTACTGATCAGCTCATTGTATTTTATATCATTTCTTACTGTTATCCGTCAGATAGACTTAGTTTATTATTTGTTCTTAATGTGTTTTCATTTATATCTTAACCTCGGAACAGTCGAAGCAAATAAACCCATAAGCTAGAATGTTATGTTTGATCAATACAGGGGTGTACACCTACTTTTGGGCTACCCTGTATATATATATATATATATATATATATATATATATATATATATATATATATATATATAGGTATAGATAGATAGATAGATAGATAGATAGATAGATAGATAGATAGATAGATAGATAGATAGATAGATAGATAGATAGATAAAGAGAGAGAGAGAGAGACTTTGTTCTTCCCTTTCCAGCAACTACCTATACAGTAGCATCGGCAGCACCGAAGACCTGATGGAGCTAGGAGCTGCAGAGGCTACAAACGGAAGACAGTGACGGAAACTAGTGCACAAAAACTTTCGTTCAGTGTTGCAGTGACTGATTTTGACCACATGAGTAAAGAAGTGCGACTGGCGTAATTGACCTTAGGTTAAATATCTAACTCTTTTTTTCTTACCTGTAAAGTCTGAGTCAGTGTTACCTGTAGATAAATTTTTAAAACATGATTTTTTTTTTAAAAAAATTGATTATTAATTCGATAAAAAAAAACACCTTCATCAGTTCATGCGCCATGTGCAAAACCGAGGAAAGTGTGCCGTCTCATTCAGGGGCGGATTCAAAACGGACTTCTGGGGGCGGTGGGTTGTAATACTGCTACTTAAAGCTTCTTTTAAGAGCTCCAAACTCTGGGATGGGTTTTATTTATATATAAAATAAGAAACTTTCCTCTTCTCGGGGGTAATCGCCCCGATCGCCCCCTGAATCCGCCCCTGGTCTCATTTATTCGAGCGCAAATGCGATGATGACAAGTAGGAGAATATTTATTTAGGGATGCACTCGAGATGAGACAAAACAGAATTTTCCTGACAAAATTCGTGTCGAGACACAGCTTTTCCAATAGAGAAATATACGTTTTTCGAGTCGAGACATCATTTTTACAGCAAATTTTCGAGACGAGACAGCTTCGAATCTTGTCTCGTGCGCATCCCTACTTATCTCTGGTGCTAATAATTCCAGGTAAGGTAACCATATGTTTTTGAGACAAAAATGGCACGGTTCATTTAATATTTTGAAGTGTAGCGTCCCTTTTTAGCAGCAAGGCTATATGAGACATTAAACTTGAAAATAAAAACGAACCATCCCATTTTAGTTTAAGCTGGAATTCGAACTACCATAATATGCTCAATGCTTACCGACTAGAATTGGAATCTGCAGCCACATTCGCTAGCCACTAGACCAATGAGAAGAACTAAGACAAGTGCAAATCCAGGACATTTTCTTTATCAACGTTGCCAAATAGTCATTTGCGAGGAAACTAAGAATGGTACAAGCTTTTCAATTATGTGTATGAAAAAGAGAAGTGTTGCTAACCATATTTTTTATTCCCTCTGAATAAATCACTCGAGATATTGATACCTAATATGCTACAATGCCACTCCATGATTATACAGAATTTCCTCGTATCTACATGGTTACCTTACACGTCTCTGATGCAGGAGACCGGGGTCCAATTTCCGATGTGAGCTTGTGTGGTTCGGTAGATTAAGCTGTAAACCCACTTCTCATATCGTCGCATGAGAATCAAAGGAACGTAACTCCAAAAACGCGGTTTTCGTTTTCTTCATGTTTGGACATAATTTTGAAAGCCCTGCTTGGTGTAAATGGAACGTAACGCCATTTGTTCTTCTTGTCGATCAATTGTTGTGATGTAACTCAATTACCATCTTATTAAAAACACGTCTTTCTAAGAAAAATCATATTTTTGTCCTCTCGCCTGTATACCTATGAAAATGGAGTTAGGTTTCTCTGGTTCTCATCCGACTTTATAGCCTAGGAGCTAAACGGGATGCTAAACTCTAAACGAATCAACCAACTGTTCATTGTTACACAAATTGTTAGAGTCTTTCTATTTCAACTGTGCCCCCTGCTGGTGCTGCTGTCGATGTATGTTTTCCCATATCTCCCTCGAAAGAGGAAAGACAAGTTGCTTTGGCCGAGATCCTTCAATAGTTGGATGTGATCGACGAACTTTGCTGTGCACTGTCTTGTTAGGCATTCTAAGTAGCTCACGATCCTCACTTACCAAAACCAAGCGAGTGAATGACAAATTGGAAACACATCTGAGATAATTCACTTCTTTTCCTAAAGCAAAGGGAAGGTTTCCTCTGTAAAAGTTTGGCGGGAATGGAGCTGAAGTATGTTTCACATATTTTTCGAGAGTACATTTGGTATACAAATACTTATTACTAATAATTTACTATAGACCAAGATTAAAAACGAGATAACATTTGTATTTCTTGGACAGAAAGAAAATAAGCTGAAAACGATATTTGTAGTCCTAGATATACTCAAGGGCGCCGATTTCTCTTTAAATTGGGGTGGGGGCATTCAGATGCAGAAGGTAAATATATGAAGATTTAAAGACAAATTGCACTCAAGTTATGCCAAATATTGTATATTCATAAATACAATAGGGGCCCTCATCAGCTTTGAGGGGGCCCGGGCCCCTCGGCTCTCCCAGGATCGGCGCCCTTGGATATACTGTTACGTTTTTGCATTCGGTTGGAATGCTTTCGTCTCGTTTTGAAGAAAGAAAAGAATTTATTTATTTATTTATTTATTTACTTATTTATTTATTTATTTATGGTTACATATAGATCACAACAGGTATATTACCTAATAATAGTGACCTAGTCAGTTTGTATATAGTTAGAAAATGCATTAATTCACTTACATAATTACAAATACACATTTATAGATATGGCCATTTTAATTAATGAATCTTCAATAAGATTGCACAATAGTTCTTAGAGAACGGTCGTTTATAGTAAATATGTCAAGTTCAGGATTATTTTCAGCATAGGAGCTAAAAATATAACATTCTCCTAATAGGTGACATGTATAGCGTATTTGTTCTAGCTATAGGTAAATGAAAAGTACATAACATTTCTAGAGCGCGTGCGTTTACCTGGAACATGTAAATCTAACTGGAATAGTAAATACCCAGAGTATTATTTTGCAATAATTTCATTAAGAAAATCAAAATATGGGTGATACGTCTATCTTCGAGACATGAGATATTGTGTTTACGAAGGAGGTCGGTATATTTTTCGAATTTTGGATATAGCCCGCTTTCCTTATAAGTTAAGTGCCTCACAAAACGAGATTGAATTGCTTCAAGACCTGCTTTGTTTTTCTGACTGTTGGGATGCCATATGATTGAAGAGTACTCAAGTTTGGATCTAACGTAACTATTGAACAGGGTTTTAAGAACATTAGTATTTGAAAAGTCAAAGCCAAGTCTGATTACAAAGCCGAGGTTTCTGTAGGCTTCACTAACAATGTTAAGATTAAGTTTGTTCGATATACACCAAGTATGTAATGCGCTTAGATCTTCTTGTAGTGCGAGAGCGTCGGAGGGCTGGGAAATTCTTCGATAGAGTTTTACATTATCAGCAAATAATAATTTAGTACAATTTGGTAGCACATTTGGGAGATCATTTATAAAAATTAAGAATAGTAATGGACCAAGGTTTGAGCCCTGAGGGACCCCTGACGTTACAATGAAACTTGCAGTTGTTATATTTTTATAAATTATATGTTGTCTGCGATGAAAGAGGTATGGCATTAGGAATTGTCTAGCTTTGAGAGTGAAGTTGAATGAAATAAGCTTGTTCAATAAAATATCATGATCCAGTGTATCAAAAGCTTTACTGAAATCCGTATATATTGCATCAACTTGATTTCTACTGTCAATTTGCTCCGCAATGAAGTGTATGAATTCCACGAGATTAGTTGTCGTAGATCTCTTCGGCAGAAAACCATGCTGATATGAGGATATTAAAGGATGAATATGGTTAAAAATTCTTTGATAAACGATAGATTCGAATATCTTAGCTGGGGCAGATATTAAGGCAATGGGCCGATAATTTTGAACGTCATGGTTGTCGCAGTTGCTTTTCGGTATTGATAAAATATTCGAAATTTTCCACTTAGATGGGAACAGGGATGACGATAACAATTTATTAAATATAGCTAGTAGTGGATATTTTAGGATTTCAGCGCATCCTTTTATTACATATGGAGGTACATCGTCCGGGCCAGGGGAGCTTCTAGGCTTGAGATTTTTAATTGCAATTTCTATTTCGGTCAGTTGTATGGGGTGAAAATTCAGGTTGTCAATTATTTCAGAAGTTTCAAGATTTGAAGTATTTTGTATGTCATAGGTAGGTGATGAGTTGCTGACGATTTTCTGAAAGTGCTGTTTAAAAGCATTTGCAATTTCTAAGTTATCTTTTAAACTATTGTTTTCAAATCGAAGAGTGTTATGTTCTGATTTTCTAGTTTTGTTTTTTATATATGACCAGAAAGCTTGTGGATATTCTAGTATATTTTGTTCACAGTCGTGTACATAGTTTTTATAAGCTTCGTTGATTTCTCTATTAAGGCAAGCTCTAATACTACAAAATTTTTCGTGATGATATTCTGAAAAAACTTCTCCACTTTTCCATTATTTATGGTGGTATTTCTTAATTTTCACAAGTTTAATTATATTTCTAGTGAACCATATGGGATAGTTACGAGAATATCTCTTTGATGGAACACATTTATCAAAGATTGAGTATAATAATCGTTAATTTAGGAAATATAGCTCACTGGTAGAATTGAGAGGTATCTGAGAAGACGACGAGCGTTTTTAGTTTGTAGGACATGTGAGTTGAAATAAATAAGAACAAATATTTAAAACAAAAGAAAGTCGAGGGTCTTGGTTTGGGAAGAAACAAAAGGAAGATTGTTAGGTCGTTTAGGACTTTGGATGCGTGTTCTCTACCTCAGCTCCTGGACGTCCACTGGTCGTCTCCATGTCTGAGCATCTGTACCAAAGTGGCGTGGAAGTTGGAATAGATTTCTCCTGCTGTTGCTCACACTTGCTCCTCGTGTGCTTCTCCGCTTCTCGTGTGCTTTTCACATCTTCCGGGTCCTGGGACGTTTTTATACCATCCAAAGAAGGAAGATGGCCGTTGAAAATACCGAAAACATACAAAGTACGCACGTGTAAGGATTGAGGGAAATGCAAGGTAAATGGAATTTTTTACTTATTTAATTATTTGTCATCAGTTACAGAACAATTCGGTTACATCAGGTTACATAAGTTACATAAAAGTATGAAGAATGAGGAATCGTCTTCTGAAGAGAATTTTGAAATGTTTACTGACTGTCTTATTATTCCAAGTTATGACTGTTTTTCATCGTCCACAAAAAATAAAGAGAAAAAAATTTAAAAAATAAAATGTTTATTAAATCTTGAATTTTCTTTTTACTGAATATTAATAATATGAGAGAAATCCAATATCTCTACAATACTATCTTGTGACGGAAACATCACATTCCTAATGCAATATACCCTCATATTGGAGGCATCCTATAGTT
Organism: Thermobia domestica; assembly: GCF_964235325.1. NCBI lineage: Eukaryota > Metazoa > Arthropoda > Insecta > Zygentoma > Lepismatidae > Thermobia > Thermobia domestica. Next base: position 16,141,351 of record NC_137467.1, read on the forward strand.
ATAAATAAAACCACGTGCTCCGGTATAAGCACCAGTAAGTAGGCGACGGATGCCGTCTCCGATGAAAACGAAGATCGGAAGAGGACCCCTTTAATCTCTTCACAGGCTCTACCTCTAAAGACTGGTTATAAAAACGGACATCTCGAGACAGGATCTCAAATAATTTTCCTCGCATTTAACATCCATCTTACTTAAGCTTAATTTACAAAGGACATACCTGGAACGTTAAACTGAAGAAGAGAGATACAAGGACAAATGAAGTTTAAAAAAAGTGATAGTTTGCAGGAAAGGAAATCAAACCTTCAACAACAACGTATGTAAATCAAGTTAAGTTTTTTTAACCTTCAACGATGCCACTCAATGCATTGAGCATCGAGAAAAACTCGTAATGTGATACGAAAAGAAAAAAAAGACACGAAATTTCTGAGCTTTAACTTCCCGCATTTACGCACTTTTGGCTAATGAAGACGGGTGACTTACCAAAGTTAAAAATTATGAAAGGACTAGTGGAATGAGAATGTGGAAGAAACAGGAACACGGTGTTGTTCACCATCACAAACTAGCATGAAGTGGAATCGAACCAAGGACATATTGCACCAGAGATGTACACTCTACCACTGACCCACCGTCCCCAACAGCCAACAATACTTTCCACCAGAGACGAACACTCTACCACTGACCCACCGTCTCCAACAGCCAACAATGCCTTGCACCAGAGATGAACACTCTACCACTGACCCACCGTCCCCCACCTTCCACTCAATGTAAACAGAAACTGATTTGTTTAATAATCCGGGCTCTCCTTACTGCCGTTTAATCTGAGTTACCTAAAAGCTACTGTAAACAAATATATTCTTGTATTTATGTTTCTTGCGTCAACAGTATCAATTTACACTAGGTAATCGTCTCATTTTCATTAGCAGAAGCCATGACTAAGTGCTACAGCAGCAAAAAGATCCTTTTTTTTTCTTTAGAAGAGAAACAGTATATTACTTCCTCTGTTTTTGTTTGAACATTTCGATTTTGTAAACGTTTCATCAAAATTCATTTCAGTAAGTTTATTTACGGTCGTACGGCATTTACCAATCCCAAACATATCGCTTTACATCTATAAAAGAGGTACTTTTCCAAATGCATATTAGTGTGTGTGTGTGTGTGTGTGTGTGTGTGTGTGTGTGTAACATAGTTTATTTATTAAAGAGAAAAATAAAAAAATCTTATTTAAACAAAAGCGTGTCTCTCCCTCTCTCTCGCGTTGATGGGGAACGACATTCAGTTTATCTTTGAACTAATGTTTTACCTAAGTAGTGGTAGTACGTAGAAGTTAGCAGATACATTTTGTGCTCTCTGAATTCGACAAGAAACCAGGGTAACCCTCGGGTTTGTCAGCACTGCATAATCACTTTGCCGTCGTCAATGATTTCCACTGTTTGCCAAGCAAACGATATATATATACGTGTATATGGAACTACAGAACTGACACATCGCAGAAGTACTTCAACGCCCCGAGAATAGATTCATTTTTAAATGATGAAACACTTCAACATAAAAAGCAAAATCTTGTTAATATCATTTTCGGAGTGTGTTTCCTCTTGCTCCTCTCCTCTGCTAGTACAAATACAGGGTGTTTCAAAACAACACCGACAACGTTTGGAAGCTGGTTCCTAACAGGAAGATAAGACAGAAAGTATACAGCAACCTGGGTACATAAATGCTTCATTTTGGAGTTATAGGATGCTGAAAACATGAAAAAAAGGAACTTTAAATATCATAGTTCCAAAATTATGGGACCTACCTTAATCGGATCAAGACTTCACTTAGGACCTAATATGTACGCTATCCAAAAATTTATCTTTCATAATCCTAAGGTACTCACGCAACCATTTTTATAAATGTAGTTTGGCTAAGCGTATGTAATTTGAAGTACTCTCCAACTATCTCTATAAAAATTGTTGTAGAAGTACCACAGGATTCTGAAACTTGGATGTTTGGATAGGGCACATGCTAGTTCCTAAGTAAAACCTTGACCTGACTACGGTAAGTTCCATAGTAGCACGGGCGTCTCTGGCGGGGGGACGAGGAGAAAGGGCCCCCCCAATATTTTGAAATATAAAATATTCAATATTTTACTCTAATTTAATTTATTTACTAACGACAGAATAAGAAGTAAATAATAATAATGATATTTATTTGGAATATGATATTCAGGCGGTGAAACGATTATAACAGAGTTCTTGATATCCCTTAGACGGTCCATAAAGATAAACAGAAAGATAACAAATGGAATCGAAGATAATAAACAAGATTGAGCCTGTGCTAGGTACTACAATTTAAAACACTTTCTTTGATGCTCCCCCCCCCCCCTAAATTTTACATGCCAGAGACGCCAGTGCACAGTAGAGTGCATTGAATGTGTTATGGTGATTTAGATTTATCCGTAAACTGCAGATAAGGTCTCACGCTCAGGCTTAAACTTTAACAAACAAAATTTATCAGCTTAACGTCCTACGATTACGATCTTTAAGAAAGCTGAGGGTAGGGATGGTATCGAGACGAGACGAGACGAGACTTTCTACAGTCTCGGTTGAAAAATAACTGTCTCGGTCTCGATCTCGTCTCGAGTCAAAAATCGCCGTCTCGGTCTCGGTCTCGTCTCGGTCAACAAATGCTTGTCTCGATCTCGGTCTCGGTCTCGAGGGCCAAATCTCGGTCTCGTCTCGGTCTCGTCTCGAAATAAATAGGTGAAATTAAAATTGTAAAAGTATTATTATCGTAAAGTCTGTCGTTTCTGCTTCTTATTTATGGCCTTATTCTTGACTTAGAATTATGGCGTACTTTTTCAGAGCTAATTTGCTAACGCTGATGCCTTCCATGCGTGTGTTCCAGGTTCAATCATCAGTGGGTATATCATATCTGGGATAAATTCTAATAGTAACCCATATTTCACTTTCAGCAAAAGACTTTCTCATATGGCCTCAATATTGCCTATACAATTAAACTCTATTAAATTAACTTCAGTACTATACAGTAGTTTATTTCCTTCCTTTGAATCAGAATTGTTCAATACCGGTACGTCCTAACGGATAACGCAACACATAGCAGGACGAATGTATTTAATCTTACCGAAATTGAAATTTTACAACTTCCCATTTATTATCCAAAACATTCTGCTTTGACTGTCATTTTAAAAACAGAATATAACGTTCATTATCTTAACAAATAGGGTAAATTATTCCTACGAAATATTTTGTTTAAAATTGATCAAATGCTTTATTACCGTTTCACATCTACGTGTTTAATTGACACCTTATAACACGAAATACTTGAACTTTGTGGTGGGAGCTACGGCACCCATCTTTTCTATGTATGGTCTCGGGTTGCATAAACAAGTTAGATTCAAAGACCGACGTTTTGCATAGATCGCGTCTAAATTTAAGTACATTCTGTTTCTTAAAATTGTAATGCATTACATACGCATATATCCACTGCCGTAACATAGATTAAGCTTATTCCTGAGCTCTTAGCGGTGAATATGATCTTTGTTCGATAAAACTAATCGTGCGTTCGAGCTCCTTTGTGGCTAAGTGGTTAGCACACGTGCCTTTGGCGTGGGAGACCCGGGTTCGATTCCCGGCGGGAGCTCATGTGGTTCGGATTCCACGTTAATCAGTAGGTGCACGTCTCATATAGCCTCGCTGCTGAACGGGACGTTAAACTCAAAATCAACTCAATTAAATCGTGCGTTCATTACGTTTAAATTTTATATTGATTGAAAATTACTTGCGAAACATGAACATACATATTATATAAGTATATAGGTAATTCCAGCTATCTGTATCTATTTTCTCTCTCTTGCCAAAACAAGTGATTCTTAACTTTCTATTTTTCTTTTGTATTCATTTTCGTAGTTTTGCAGCAACATGAAGTATTAAATAGTCAATTTTTTTTTTTTTTTTCGCTGTACGACTTTCGTTAAATTTTAGATCCAATTTTACCCTACCTTACCTAGTAAATTTATACAGTATATGACTATGCTAAGTCACTTTTTGGTCAAATTGAGTTAGAATACTTTTTTAATAGACTATGTTCTTTAATATTTAAATATGTAAGTCTGAAAGCATCCTATTACTTTGTAACTACTTAGTATAGTTTGGAAAACTGTACTATACCTACTATAAGTAGATCTTAATTAAGGAACCGGTTTTTCGCTTCTCCTGTAAAATTACGAAATTATGACTTGGTTTAGTTTAACTCTGAGGTCTCGATATAAAATCTTCACCTTCATCATAATCAACCATTATCAATCCACTGTTGGATGAAGTCTTCCCAAGTTTTCTCTAGAACTATATATCTTGGGTAATTCTTTTCCAGTTTATTCCCCAGTGGTTCCTGATTTTGTCACAATTTCTTGTATGCGGACACTTCCTAGGCTGTTTTTGTCACGTGGTATCCAGTCTAGAATTGTTTTTGTCTATCGATCATAATTTCGTCTTGCAATATGTCCATCACATTTTCCAGTCTATTTTAAAAATTATTTCATTAGTACCAGTCATTAGTTGCCAAATAATTTATTTCTATATATTTGGGCTACAAATAGTTCATATCCCCTACTTTTGGAGCACAGACACGCTACTTTTTGACCTTCTGATCTGGCAACACTGACTCAATTATTTAAATCAACACAATGTAAGTACCCCCATTTGCTCTAGTGGCTAGTACGCTTGATTTTGGTTCGCGTGGTCCCGAGTTCGATTCCCGGTGGCGGTAATATTCAACGACCGAAGTTTTTCGGATTTCTCTATGATCAGTAACTCCACGTCTGCTTTAGCCGCCCTAGCCGTGAGACGTTAAACTAAAACAAAACAAACCAAAAATCAACACAATGTGTATTACTAACTGTAAGTCCTTGAATAATTGCATATAGCTATATGGTATGGATCGAGTTTGAGGTGATCGGTGGTCAAACTATAACAAATGAAATGCAGTTAGGGTGTAATTAAAATTTTAATAAAGCAGTGTTTTAATCTAAAAAGTACACCAGGCCTAAGGCTTAGGGAGAACAACTAGTGCTACTGAAAAGTTGTCAGTTACGTTTAATTTCAGTTAAATTTGCTTTTACATGTATTGCTGGAACGAAAACTTTGACATTAACATTATAAGTAGCCCAAAGACTATGAAAAACATCGTTATCTGAAAACATTCTTGCACTATAAAACAAATTACGAGTAATATTAAAATATTTTGCACTTTAGCTACGTTATTTGCACTATATTTATAATAATATTTAGCAATTTATTTAAGTTCGCAACACTGCTTAAAATAATGTAACTGCGACTTGTTGTAATGAAAACTATTGAACACTAATATTATAATGTTCCTGCCATGTGAGTTATTAGAGATCTCCAAAATGTTGATGTTAGTGATATGTATTGTCCTTTGTTACACTGAATAATATATGTGCTTTTGTGGTTTTATTTAATATCTAAATTAGAAATATGTAGAGCTCTTTTGTGACTAAGCGGTTAGCCTATGGCATGAGAGACCCGGGTTAGATTCCCGGCGGGAGCTCATGTGGTTTAGATTCCACGTTAATCAGTAGATTCAGTCTAATATAGTCTTTCTGCTGAAAGAGGCGTTAAACTCAATTAACTGAACAGAAATATGTAATATCAAACGTAGTGCAATTTGAGAAATTACAACTTTATGTTACATTGGTAACACTGCTTGTTTATCTAGTGGTATTGCAGAGTATTTAGAAGAACTCCCCCTTCCATATTTCACACAGCATGTTAAAAAAAATTCAGCATTTTTAATATATATGACTATTATATATAACTAGATGAAATACCAATTTTTCGCATGGGATCAGTATTTGGAAGTCAAGGCCTGTGGGAGTATCACTATCTCAGCAACCGCGAAAACTATGTATTTGACACTAATATCGGTCATTTTGTATTATTTTTACATGTCTCGGTACCCCCTCCCCAGCAGGTGAACCCCGGCCCGCATGCACTGGTAGCTGAATTTGAAAGTCATCGCTAATGGAAGTGACACCATTGATCTCAGCGACCGCAAAAACTATACATTTTACACTAATATCGGTCATTTTGGATTACTTTTACATGTCTCGGTATCCCTCCTGTGAACTCCTGCCCGCAGTCGAATGGGGTGAATTTGGAGGTTAATGCGATCGGAGTTTCACCATTGATCTCAGTGAACGCGAAAATTATTTGACACTAATATCGGTCATTTTGTATTATTTTTACATGTTTCGGTACCCCCCTCCCCCGCAGGTGAACCCTGGCCCGCATGCACAGGTAAATTTGAAAGTCATCGCTAATGGAAGTGTCACCATTGATCTCAGCGACCGCGAAAACTATGTATTCGACACTAATATTGGTCATTTTCTACTACTTTTACATGTCCCGGTAAACGCCCCTCCTAAGCCCGCCCCCACCGTGGTTCAAAATTTAAAAAAAAACGCTTCTTCTTGGACTGAGGCCTGGGCCATGATACTTGTCACCCAAATTTGGTAACTCTTGGACTCTCGTCTGGTCCCCAGGCCGCAAACAGGCAATCAGAAAGACAGGCACACAGACACACAAACTCTTCCTTTTACTTATATTAGATAAGATATACAGCCGAGGATCCAAGGGGAGTGTTAAAGGGGTTATACCTAGTGATGGGTAAATTCCCGGGAAGATATTTTTCGGGAATATTCCCTGGGAAGATTCCCGGGAAGATTCCCAAAATGGGAATTTATCCGGGAATTTATGTACAATTACAAAGAAAATTGCATTCTATTACTATATTATGATTTCAAAGATAAATTAGTTTTTATATCACAGTATGTTATTACTGTTGCCCCCAGAGCAGTCTTTAAAATGTATATTCTGAACGATGTTATGTTATTTTATTAATATTCTATTATATTTAGGGAGTACGCATAAATGTATATTTATTTACAATATGTTCTATCAATTAAATATGTGTGAAAAATTATATAGTAAGTCCTAATACTTTTAAACCGCTAAACAGTTTAAATTTATATATAAGTGGATTTGCTAAACTTGACTCTACTACTGATATTATAAACACATTAAATTTATATATTTTATAAACCAATTAGATTGGGTAAATGCCAGAAGATACATGGCTCACCAATTTATCAACATTTGCGCATACATTTATGTTCACAAAATTTGCAAGTTACTTACTTATCTTTATATTTTAACACTGCCATACAAAACCTTTCATTCTACCTATTTCTCGAAATTCACATGTAATGCGTTAATTTACGTGTAAGAGAAGTCCGAGTACCTCTTCAGAAATTAGTCAGAGATAGTGATTGGTAAATTCCCGGAAAGATATTTTTCGGGAATATTCCCGGGAAATTCCCAAAAATGGAAAATTTCCGGGAATTTATGTACAATCTCAAAGAAAATTGCATTCTGTTATTATATTATGATTTCAAAGATAAATTCGTTTTTATATCACAGTATGTTATTACTTTTGTCCCCAGAGGAGTCTTTAAAATGTATATTCTGAACGATGTTATGTTATTTTATTAATATGCTATTATATTTAGAGAGTACACATAAATGGATATTTATTTACAATAGGGTCATGTGAAAGTAAATATATTTCAATAATGGTATAGTAAGTGCACATACTTTTAAACCGCTAAACAGTTTAAATTTACATGTAAGTGGCTTTTCTAAACTTGACTCTACTACTGATATTATAAACATATTAAATTTTTAAATGTTATAAACAATTTTGTCAACATTTGCGCATAAATATGTATGTTCACAATATTTGCAAGATATATTCTTATCTTTATAATTTCGCATGTTACATTGCCACATACGACCTTTCCTCCTCCTTATTTCTCGAAAGTTCGTGCGTTAATTCACATGTAAGAGAAGTTCGAGTACCTCTTCAGAAATTCGAGTCAGAGAGAGGAGACAGACCGATGGCTATTACTAACGGTGGTTCAGGGTTTATTAACAGTACTTCATCTCTATTTCTACATAAGTTTACTTAATTCTAAATTACTTTACAAAATGGTTCCTTTTCATCATTTGTAAATTAGTACTTTGCTAATTTTGGCTGTTGTTTAACATTGGGGGCCAGCTTTTGCACCTACTTTTTTGCGATATTCTATTTCGATGCGGTTGTTTTATGGTTTCATACGTTAAATTACGTTACCAACATTAAATTCAGACAGCATTGCAGAGCGAGCGTTAACGAGTGAAGGTGGGTTAGAGCCCCGCATGGCACGTTGTTTTATATCTTCGCTATCAACAATTCACTTTCTTTTCTCACATAAATCACTTCCACTTATCTTCACGGTTTGTACAAATCCCTTACTGCCCTAAAAAAAAAATGTGTTCGATACTTTCATGACTACTTGAACATCACTATCAACTCATTTCTTCCGTAAATCATCCTACTTTTTGCTAGTTTTGGCCCTCAATATAAACAATTAGCTTACTTTTTAGTGCAAATTCAAATGGAACTTTAAAAAATCATATTATTAGTTTTATAAAGTACAATCATACAATTTTAAATTTTTAACCTCCAAATTCTTTAAAACCTAGACGTAAATAATAATATATTTAAATAAAATAATTAGTCATATGGTTCTTATAATTTGGAAGATAAAGTAAAAAGTTGGAAATAAATTCCTTCCCGGGAATTTATAGGCCAGGGAAAAAACCCGGGAATATTCCCATTTTTAAATTCCTTCCCACCGGGAATATTTCCACTGCCCATCACTAGTTATACCTCCCCTTGACGCACAGCTATACACTGTATAAAATGGGCTTCAATCCTACTTCTTTCTTTACACTGGATAAAATGTCAAACTATGGTTTAGCCCCTCCCTCGATCATATCCTGGATCCGCTGGTATATATATATATATATATATATATATATATATATATATATATATATATATATATATATATGTGTGTGTGTGTGTGTGTGTGTGTGTGTGTGTGTGTGTGTGTTGAGAGAGGGAGAGAAGACTATATACATCAGCAGTGGATTTTGAATCGGGAGAGGCTTGAGAACGAATAATAAATATTTGTGTTATACGTGCAATGTGAAAAAATAATCACAAATGTATTTCGGGAGGGGCTTCAGTCCGATAGCCACCCCCTAAATACGCCACTGAACATTAGTCAACCGTTCCCATATTATCTAACACAGCAACGAAACAAATTTTGAGTAAAGGGCAATCTTAATAGCTGTCTATATCAATATTCGAGACGAGACCGAGACTTTCGAGACTGACCTAAGTCTCGTCTCGGTCTCGTCTCGATTTATAGAGCTCCGTCTCGGTCTCGGTCTCGTCTCGGTATATCAAAGGCCGTCTCGGTCTCGTCTCGGTATATAAAAGCCTGTCTCGGTCTCGGTACCATCCCTAGCTGAGGGAGACGATGATAAAAGCAAGTGAGGGATGAAGGAAGAATTGGTGGAATGAGAAAGTGGAAGGAAACGGGAGTACAACAAAAATTCCACGAACATGATGTTATCCGCACAAACTTATTTGTCCGGGGATTGAACCCACGTACCAGAGGTAAACGCTCCACCACTAAGCCACCGTGCATATTTAACAAACAAACAACGGGCACTGCTGTTAGTTTAACATATAATATATATTCTCTACTTTTGCATAGATTCAATCCCCGGTGAGACATTTGGTCAAAAAGGTGTAACAACTTTTTCAGGCTGCCAATTCTGAGTGAAGTATTTTTTTTGCGGGGTTTACCTTCATTCACATCACGAAATGCCGGGATGGTACCTAACGTACAAGTCTCAAGTCACTTCCTTTTTCTCCATTCTTTTTTCCCTTTCCCCATTCTCCAGATAGTGCGCTCGCCGAGGATGTCTTGCCTCGTGTGTAAGGGGCTTAAGGCCATAGATGCTCATAATGATCAGAACTATTTAAAAATAAATAAATAAATACTTTTACATGAAAAGTAGAGGTTAGAATAAGCAGCAGTGTCACATGTTTACCACATGAGGAAATATTTTCTCATTTATTTACGTATTTATTACATATTTTTGTGCATTACGGGTATCTATGACCTTAAGAATGTCATGTATGAGGGACGACATCCCTCGGCCAAAGCAGACCCTCCGGGAAAAAAAGAAAAGAAAAGAAGTGACTTTTGACTTCTTTGTTAGGTACCATTCCTGTATTTATCTGGTGTGAATGAGGAAGACCAGGAAGAGCCTCACCCACGATGGCTGCCCTGAAAAGGCTGTTACACCTTTTCGACCAAGTGTTACCATCGGAACTGCTCGCAAGTGATATCTTCTCAATTTATATTGAATCCGGAAGTGCTACTAAATTGCCACCACTTCCGGTTTAAGTAGAGCGATTAGACTGGAGATGGACTATATATTCTTGGGACTCTAATTGATTGCAGAAACCTGCATTACACTATCTATTACCATTTTTACTGTATAGTCATTAACGTTAAAACCGGAAGTGGTTAATTTCTGTCACATCTGGTTTGAATAAACCTTAAGATGATTTTCTATTCTCAAAACAGTAAATCGATTCCAAGAAAAGAAAAAAAATCTTCTCGCTATCTCTGAGTGTTTTTTATGCGCATCATCATTGAAACCGGAAGTTGTACTAGATTTCTATCACTTCCGGCTTTAGCACAGGCTTAAGGATGGAGGAGGAGAAGTATCTTTATGGCGCTTAGTTGATTGTAGGAAGCAGCTTCTAGCTACCTGTTACCCTTTTTGTTCTACAGTGATCGACATTAAAATCGAAAAATAGTTCATTTCTACCATTTCTGGTAAATCATGCAGTCAATTCCTAACTATTGACCCTCAATATGTTGGTTAAAATTGATGGCAGTCCATTATATAATTCTTGTTTTTTTTTTATTTTATTCTTTTATTTTACGTATTTTATTTTTAATTTTATTTATTCTTATTTATTTAGTTAGTTTTATTTATTTATTCTTTCCCAGATGCGTTCAATTCCCGGCAGGAGCTCATGTGGTTCGGATTCCACGTTAATCAGTAGGTCCACGTCTCATATAGCCTCGCTGCTGAACGAGACGTTCAACTCAGAATCAACTGAATCAACTCAACTCTTTCCCAGATGCATAGGAACACACACATGGATTAACAGGAGGCTTATTCCGTACTGGTAGGCGTCAACGCGCGCAAAATTTGAATTTTACTTCCTGATAATAGACATTACTGTTATAATTATTTATTGTATTAGTTGAGTTGCATTTGCGATCCGCAAATATTAAGAAAGCATTCACGAAATGAGACCTATGGTGTATATATACGAGGGTGAATCTGAAAATAAGTTTCCCCACGCGACTGTGGACAAAGGTGGAGATGCAAGGACAAACATATCATGTGACATTTAGGATCCGACGTACCTTTATTTTTCCACGTAAGTACCTCGTATATTGATACATTTGTCCTAGCGGTCTATAAGCTTCAAAAATCCTTTCAGAAAAATTCAGGACTCTGCATACGGAAGAAGCGTCGAAAACCTTCTGTGACTTCAGCATTGCTTCTAAAGCATCTGCCGCCGAGATTTTTCTTCAAAGCCAGAAACAGATGGAACTTCTGGGTGCGAGATCAAGACTGTCTTATCTCCCCCCATTGCTATTCGCCTTCCTGGGGAAACGAGAGAGGAAACTTATTTTCAAATCTCTCCTCGTGTGTATATATATACAGGGTGTCTTAAAACTCCCCTCGCAGAGTAACTCTGTTATGATCAGTTACAACAAAATGTAAGAGAGGAAACCGTCTCCAAATATGATGTTTTCAATCTAAAGTGAAAAAAATTTTTTTAATCGGATGAGCCGTTTGGGCTGTACACTCTTTAAGCGCCCAATGTTAAATTAAAATGCAACGTTGCCATTTACCTGGACCCATAACATAAGTGATTGAAGTTACTGTCTTTTACGCTAACGTGTCGATGACCAGCCCCCATTTCAAACAATAACATCATTCACTTATGTTGCAGGTGCTATAGCAATATATGACAATTTTTAAAGCTTGTTACATAATTTTAATGAGTACTGTTGCTGGTTTAAAGAAATATATTTACTTCATAATTCCTGTCCTTCAGTTCACCTTTACGGGCCAAATATATATATATAGGAATTTTGGTAAAACAAATCCATTACGAATGATAAGCATATGAACAGGGCCGGATTTAGGGAGGTGCAAAGGTGCACGTGCACCCCTCTTCGTTGTAAATGTACACTTCCTAAAGTGAGAAACTAGCAGTGAAAACAGCAACACTTTCCGAAATGTTGTGCTGTCATGTTTCCGTTTGGGCTTAAAATAGAGAGAAATTTTTCAAAATCGATAGTTTAAGGTTGGTGTAAAGGGACACGTTTTGCCAATAGATGTCACTACAGCCTTCGTATCTCTCTCGTGTACTTTTTTTTTACCTTTTACGAAAATTTACAATTTCTCTTACAAATTTCAACCTAGAGACTTCAAATTTTTAGAGAAGGAACTTCATAACCTATCAAAGACAACAAACAATCCGTGCCGATTTCTTATTTAGAATTTTCTTCATTGTTGAAACAGTTATATTATTAAAAGTTTGGATATCCCTTTCAACAAACAAGCCATTTCAAAAATGAAGAAAATCCTAAATAAAAAAAAAATCGGCACGGATTGTTGTCTTCGGTATGTTATGAAGTTCTATCTCTAAAACTTTGAAGTCTCTAGGTTGAAATTTGTAAGAGAAATCTTGAATTTTCGTGAAAGGTAAAAATACATGAGAGAAAAATACGAAAACTGTAGTGACATCTATCGAGAAAACTGTAGTGACCAGGCAAATGCCGGGATGGTACCTACTAAACAGGCCCTGGCCGATACCTTCCCAAATCCTTTACATTGTTATTGTTGTTGGATATCCAGTGTAAAATGGCCTCTGAGCTGTATCTGATGATTGTTAAATAAATAAATAAATAAAATAAATAAATAAATAAAAACTGGGAAAAAAAGTTCACCGAGAACAGACACTTAGCATTTCCAGGGCATTTCATCATTCACACTGTACATGCCTAAAGGCATTTTTAAAAATTCCAATTCAATTCAAATGTACTGGCAGTTACTGGTGCACCCCAACCAGAAAATCCTGGATCCGACCCTGCATAGTAGTATTTAAATTAGAGAATTAGAAACTATTGTAGAAAAATATCCTTGTCATCCTCACTGCTCAGAAATATATTTTCTTTCTTTTTCGTTTCTTTTCTTTTTCTAGGAATACTTTGTTTAGTTTCGAAAAAAAACAAAGCAAAAAAATTCTCTCTCCAACAACAATTTTAGAGACACATAATGACGTAAGCTTTTTAAAGAGACGAAATGTTGTCCTCATTAGTGCTTCCATCTGGTGGACGCAATTTGGACTTCCTTCAGTTAAAGGTAACGCCAACGCGTATTTTCTTATTTATTTTTTTTTCTACTCAAAGAATGAAAGGAAAACTACCTTCTTTTTTTCTTCTTTTACGGAAGAAAAAGGGAAAAAAAGTAAATAAAAGTTAATATTGAAGACAATACTTTGTCAGAACAAACTGGTATACGTGCTTGATAGCATTGAAAGATAGAATATACCTTTGTCAGTTCTATAGAAGAATTTTTGTTCTTTTTCTTTAAAAAAAAAAAAATTCGGATTGAAAAGTATTGCATCATGTCTCTGTATTCTTGAACTAATAAAATCACATAGTAGTTTATTACAGCGTTGCTACATGTTAACACTAAAATACTAGTGCTGGAAAAAAAATAAAGTGAAAATTTTAACATTATACAGTACCTAAAATACTTCAATTGTACACTCAGTGGCAAAAGTTCTTTCCATTTGGTAAAAAAATATTTTGAAAATAACGGCGGTGTGGCTGTAACGTACAGAAAATTACGTACGTTCTTTTTTTAATATAGCAAACACTGTCCTCAAATTGTCCTTTCATTCTGAAGTTATTTACGAACCTAATTTCATCAAACAGAAAGAATTTTTGTTGCAGAGTGTACATAAATTACTGTATCTTATTTAACAACCTCAAATACGTTAATCATTCCGGTTATTTTAACTAATTGATTTATAAGGCAATTATTTATTCTTTATTATTATTATTATTATTATTATTATTATTATTATTATTATTATTATTATTATTATTATTATTATTATTATTATTATTATTTAGCTTAAGATCCCACTATTTATTCACCGAGACTAAGGATTGTCCATAAAAATTATCATGATAGTACAACAACAAAAGTGGCAGGAAATAGGAGAACCCCAAGAAATCCCCACACACACGGTGCTTGTCTACCACAAAGCTAACTTGACGAGAGCTAGAATTGAACCACGGGCCAGAGGTGAGTGCTTTACCACTGAGCCCCCTCGGCCCCCGAATATTTTTTTTAAGTTTTCCTTTAAATGTACTGGAATTGTAATGGTTTGATATCTTCTTCATAGTTATCCCTTAATTTGTGAAAATTAAATTTTGTAGTGGGGGTGCAACTTACCTACTCTTTTTTAAAACCAATGAGCATACAATAATATAATATTTTAAGAAAATGTTTTAAAAAATTATAGAATAGTAGACTAGATACACTCTATGAAGAATTTCTTCAGTGTTATCAGTTTCAAGATTTTATATACAGAACGTATTAATTATAAATTAAAAAGAACAGAAATAAAAATGCCGTGAAATCAATTATTATACACAACCAAAAATGCAACATACAAACACGCAAATTGGAAGTATTTGGAACCAGAAAAATCTATAACTCAATATCAAACATATTACAGAGAACTCCGAAGATTTATAACGAACTACGAGTTCAATATTAAGGAAGAAAGAAACATTAAAATATACACAGGGAGGGCCCTAGGTGATTTGCCGTCCAGTGCAATTGCATCATTTGTACCATCTCCCTTTTTTCCAGAAAGAATATATCTTAAGACACATAATTTTAACTTTCCTACCCCTTCATGAATAACGAAGGAGATTAAAAATGCACACGCACTCAGAAAGCCCTAAACACTGGAAATCTGAGAATACAATCTCGTTGTGTCTGTTTATCTTCTCAAATAATAAACACACCTACAGAGGAAACATGGTAATCATTTTTATAGAATTCAATATTGAGCTTCAATCTCAATATATCAGTTTGCAATTCTACTGCAACTAGCTCTTTTATCTTTATTTCTTAATTTTCCTTCTACATCTGTTGAAAATAAATTTAAAAAAAAAACTTGTTTCCACCTTCAATGATAAGGAATTTATTTGTGATAAATATAAAACTAGTTTCACATCAAAATTTTAATTACTAACTAAATGGAACAGTTGTTTGCTACTGTTCGAGAATGAGTTCTTGTGTTTTGACAACAATCAAGCAATTCATGCTGGGATTTATTTGACCATTTGCTTTAGCACTGTCCATGTGACCTTAAACTAATGCTACCAAAACATGATTTATGAATGTAATATTCAAATAGAAGGTCAGCTTAGTAAATTTAACTACCATCATCATGAAGTCTGTTTCCGGTTATGACAGATTCTGCCGCTCCTCAAAACTTGCAGCCCCCTGCAAATGCACGTGTTTCACATATGGTAGAGCCGGCGCTGAATATACAAAGGATTAATTTTAAAATGGAAAAAGAATTTAAAAATACATAATTCTTTTTTTAAATAAAAGTATATTAATAAATTTTATCTAATAGGTCAGATAAACAACACAAGAATCAAACTCACACATAAGCACCTGATTATGTAAGTCATTTTTCAATCGACATAAAAAACAAAGAGGTTCACAGTTTGACCTGCATGGGTGTGCGAATTGGTATAGTATTCGCAATTATATCGAGAACTGTAGGTCATACTTCGATGTTGTTTTCACTAATGGAATAAGTTATATTCAACGAAGGCTCTCAACGTTTTTTTTAAAAAAAAATGATTTTAAAAAAATAAAATAATTTCTACTACGCCTGATGGAAAAAAATATCCTAAAATATGCAGCAAGAGATAAGAAAGAAAGTAAAGTGGGCTGCCTATAATCAGGGTCCGAAGAAAATCTTGGTAGCAACGAAGGTTCTTATGTAAAAAAGAAATCGAATTTTTTTTTATCAAATAATTTCTACTACACCTAATGAAAAACTTATCCTAAAATATGCAAGAACCAGATAAGCAACAATGGAAGGTGGGTTGCCTATAATAAGGGTCCGAAGGAGATATTTGTAGCACAGAAGGTTCTTACGTAAATACATAATATTTGAAAAACTTTTAGAAACAAATAAATTAATTTCTATTACGCCTGATGAAACACTTATCCTAAAATATGCGGCAACCAGATAAGTAACAAAGTAAGGTGGGTTGCCTATAATGAGGCTCCGAAGAAGCTCTTTGTAACTAGGTTTGTGTACATGGTTTAACACTTCGGTGATGAATTTTGAAGTCATAGCCAGAGTCACGGTTGTATATATGTCAACTTGCTCAACTTTCAACTAGAATATCATGCATTCTTTCTGTGATTGGTTGCCCACTGCGAGAAGCATCTTAGACATCGAAAAATTAAACTAACTTAAAAGTAAAATAACCAACTTCAAAAAATGCTCTAAAATGCAGATAATAATAATAATAATAATAATAATAATAATAATAATAATAATAATAATAATAATAATAATAATAATAATAATAATCTTAAAAGCAGAACATAATACGGCATTACTATTACCTATATATTTTTTCTTGAAGTTGTGTCAAACCAAACCTTCTTCTTCTAAATCTTTTCTCTCGTTGAGCTCCGTCGTGGCTAAGGGTTTGGCGTAGGAGACCCGGGTTCAATTTCCAGCGGGAGCTCATGTGGTTCGGAGTCCACGTTAATCAGTAGGTCCACGTCTCATATAGCCTCGCTGCTGAAAGGGACGCTAAACTAAAATCAACTCAACTCTTTTCCCTCGTTGCTGGGATCGGCTTTCCGGATCGCTGTCCTTCACCTATGTCTATCTTGTGTCATATCTATTGTGACACCGCACTATACCAAATCGTTCGTCATACTACAATCTCCTCAGTTCTTTGGCCGGTCTCGCGCTCGTTTCTCATTCAATTGTATAACATCCACTCGGTGAGCTACGTATTTTGAAGGATGTCTTCTTATATGCCCAAACCATTTCAATCTACTTTCTTGTAGTTTTTCTACTAGTAGTAACTCAATACCTTCTCGTAAAACAATTAAAACAAAGTACTATGTTAGAAAACCCAGGAATGGGGGACCATCGTCCTAGCCTCTGAATCCAATCGAACTTTTCTGTTTTATCTTGCGCATTCGCATAGATTTTTAGCTCTTAGTACCTCAAGGCGACTATAAGGCTCTAATCACTCTAACGGCTGGAAGCAGGGGCAGATCCAGGGGGGCAATTGCCCCATCCCCCTAGAACTGGAAACTTTCTTATTTTATATATAAATAAAACCCATCTCAGAGCTCGGAGCTCTTAAAAGTAGCTCTAAGTAGCAGAATTACTACCACCGCCCCCCGAGAAGTCCGTCCTGGATCCGCCCCTGGCTGGAAGAACAAAGATGACACCCGGTTTCCAAAGTTAGTGATCTTATACTCTTGTTACTGTTCATTTAGGAATAGCCTGTAAATAGATTTTAAAAATAATCTTTTCTTAGAAGTACGAATAATTTCAGTTTACTGTGGATATTTTTTCATTTATTGTCCCATAAAAACAATTTGTAACATATAATTTTAAATAAATATTTGAGGGGGGCAAGCCAAGATTTGAGAAGGACCGGGGCTCCCCTCCCTTAGCTACGTTCCTGGTTCCCAGATCACTTTATAGTTAATTCTATTCCTCCGCGTCACTCCATACATCCACAGCAGCATCCTTATCTCTACAACATTCAACTTTTGTTCCTCTTAATCCTGCCACTCCTCTAATGAAATGAATAGTTCGTGAAGCTATTACACGTTAATAATACAATAAACGTATTTGTTTTGCTCAGTGAAAAGTTTAAATCAGATTTAACCCTGTGTACTACCAAGAACATTGTTACACAGAAATTACCATGGGGTCTTCTAGAACCCAAGGGCTCCGATCTTGGGGAGCCGAAGGGGCCCGGACCCCTTCAAAACTCATGTGGGCCACCTATTGTATTTATGAATAGACAATATTTGGCATAATTTGAATGTACAGTAATTTGTCTTTCCTAATATATATAAACTTTCTGCATCTGAATGGGTCCCCCCAAATTTGCAGAGAAATCGGCACCCTTGTAAGAACCCCATCTAAATTATGCTCTCTACACAGAACCATCAAACAGACGTCTGAAATTTTTAGTAGGCATCTTTAGCATACACTCAAGATAAAATGCAAAAAAAGACTGAATTGTAATCTCACTTGTTTACAAGATGTATCTTGATAAACAAATCTGGGGTTCCAAAATACCCCAATCGTAGTGCACAAGGGTTAAGTCTATTAAAAGCAAAGGTTGAACTATAAAAAGTATTACATACAGCATGAAGCTATAATAGACTTCCGAACTATGTGCATTCAATACTGAAAATTGAAGTAATACAGGGCGTCCAATATACAATGCAACCCGAATTTTGGGATAGCAGAATTTTTGGACCTGAAGCGACACACAAATAATGGTTATACCAAACTGAAGCTTTGTTCATGCATATATTTTTAAACTAGGAAGCAACGATTGAAGTACACTAGGAACCAAACAGTGTTGCCAGATATAACCGAAGGTGTAAATGATTTTTTTTTCACAAAACACGTAAAATGACTCATAACTCATACGTATGGATCTTCTATCGTTAATTTTCAGTTTGTTTACTTGGAGTAGCTTGTAAACTATGGAGCAGAATTTTTCATTTCCACCGATAACTAATCGGACGAGGCCTCTGTAACGGGGAACTAAGGAAATTGTAGTTTTCATAAATTAACACTCTGAATTGGCAACATTGCTGATGTTTCAGTGCATCAGAAGGTGTGTTAAGGACCTGTCTACATTATGCAATTCTTGAAAACAACGAAAAAGAAACTTTGAAATTATCATGATAAAACTTTTACTTACATGCACCCGGCAACACTGCTACTATCACGAATCGAGTTATCAGTTTTACAGCAATGCTGGAAGTGCCCCTTGTTTTGATTCGAACACTGATTCACACGTTTCACCATGTTGGCATCAACTTTACGAACAGTAAAAGTGTTAATGTTCTCAATGGCACTGCGAATGTTCGTTTTCAGGTGTTGTGTAGTTCGAGAATTGTTCTTGTATACTTCTTGCTTTAACTATAGAAATGAAAAGCAGTGTTACCGGTAGCCGAAGTTACCATCTGTAACTTCTGGTAGCGATAGAAGGATAACATCACAGAGAGAACCTGTTCTTTGGACGATGATTTCATATCGAAAAACCATTAGTCGCTAGCTTTTACTGTTCTTGCACAATGGAGATCAATATTGAAGGCAGAAATAGTAATAAATTTCTATCCCTTTCCAGTTTTGGTAAAGAGATGTGCGTGGGGGGGGCGGAAGCATCTTTTCTTCAGTCCCTGAAACGATTGTCTTTATGTATTACCGTTTCTGCTTTGTGGAAATCGACGTTGAAACCTGAAGTGATTAATTTCTACCACTTCCAGTTTGAATAAAGAATTAACGAATGAGATGGAATCTATTCTTGAGACGGTAAATCAATTGCGGAAAACCCACTTCTCAATATCAATTACCCTTTTTACTTTGATACAGGGAGCACACTCACGGCTGGGAGTCCATCGAGTACAGATCTTCGTCCCCAAAGAAATCGTAGCTAGACTCGCCATGCACTTGTGAAGTTCCTTAATCAAGCTTTTAGTTGTTTCAGCAGAGAAATAATTAATGTAGCATAAAGATTCGAGCTTACTCTTTATGCGAGGTATGATCCAAAAAAAATACGGTGAATAATTTTATTAGAAACAAGAAATATGGTGAATAATTTTATTAGAAACAAGAAATATGGTGAATAATTTTATTAGAAACAAGAAATATGGTGAATAATTTTATTAGAAACAAGAAATATGGTGAATAATTTTATTAGAAACAAGAAATACGGTGAATAATTTTATTAGAAACAAGAAATATGGTGAATAATTTTATTAGAAACAAGAAATATGGTGAATAATTTTATTAGAAACAAGAAATATGGTGAATAATTTTATTAGAAACAAGAAATATGGTGAATAATTTTATTAGAAACAAGAAATATGGTGAATAATTTTATTAGAAACAAGAAATATGGTGAATAATTTTATTAGAAACAAATAATAAGCTTACATGAAATTTCATTTAATCTCCTTCAAAGTACTGCTGTTGCCTAGGCCGGTTATGCCGGCTAGGCCTAAAGGAGACGGTGACGATGAAATTAATAAATGAAATGGTGGGATGAAGAAAGTGCAAGGAAACGGGATAACCCCTAGGAAACCCACGCCCACGGTGTTTGTCCATCACAAAGTTCACTTTATGCGAGCTGGGACCAAACCAGGGACCCCAAACACCTGAGATGAACGCTCTAGCACTGAGCTACCGCGGTTCTACTTAAAATAAGAATCATTATGATGTGTTCTATGTGACTTTTTTTTTATTTCCTTTTAAAAAAATCAAACAATGCATAATGTTACTTCACTGTCTGTCCATTCTTTCTTGTCTCCTGGTCTCCTTCCGCTAATCCAAGTAGCGCCAGACAAACGTGAAGTAACTTTTGCCTCTGTACCGGTAGCCATTCGCTGTTTTGCTCGCTCGTATTATTAATAAGCATCCGAGAGCCCATTGCCTTTCTACTTTCACTGAGCATCCCGATTTACCAACAGCCATCTTGTTAGCTTAACCAACTTTCACTCTCTTCTGCATACCTTTAAGAATCGTCTTTTTTTTTTTTTTTTTTTTTTTTAAGGCAGAGGAAGAAGTATTATAAGTAAACACAAACAAAAGTTTCCTGTATCAGTGTGTTTTTATACAGCTAGCAGATTTTTTTTTTTTTTTTTTTTTTTTTTTTTTTTTTTTTTTACAAATTACTAGGCGTATTGTGCAACTTTTAACTTCTTGAAACTCGGTAACAGGAACATCGGCTTCTGCGACATCACGTTCCCTTATATCGAATATTTTTGGTAGGAGCAACTAATTCCTCATAAGGAAAGCGCCTTCGTACTGTGCTTAGTACGACATTCATGAAATGCATAGCACTTGTATATATAGGACAGAAAAACTAGCAGTGTCACGTCTACATTATGTGAAGAAGTTTTTTATGCATGGCGTGATATTTTCCAAATAATTATTGAAACCGAAAGTGGTACTAGATTTATTATTATTATTATTATTATTATTATTATTATTATTATTATTATTATTATTATTATTATTATTATTATTATTATTATTATTATTATTCAGTATTCTGCTTTTAGGCAGATTCTTGGGCTAATTATATACATATATATATATATATATTAACGCTTACGCCTGGAAATGTTTCTTCAACATTTCTTGATCTTTAGCTTGCTCTTTTAACTCTCAACATTTTCTTCTAGTTTTCAAATTATCGACCGGTTGTTTTCTTGCCTTCCTAGTAATTTCGTAGTGCAACGTGTGCATATTCTTTTTTTTTTATCATATCTAAGTGAACGTAAGCATAGAGTTGTGTATAAAAAAAATTTACATCAGACGAGTATTTTGAGTTATCTGGAGTTCCACAAGGCTCCAACCTAGGCCCTTTACTATTTCTATTATTTATTTATCAATGATCTTCCAGATCATATACACAATAGTGAAAGATTATTGTTCGCTGATGATTTCACAATATACGCCAAAATAAAATCTGTGCATGATTGTCTTAATTTACAACACGACTTAGAGAGTATTACGAACTGGTGTTGAGTTAATAAGCTTAGAGAAAATATACGCAAATGTAATGAAATATCATTCAGCAGAAGCGAAAGTACCTTTTTATATGATTATAAGCTTACTAATACTTCTATAAGAAGATCCAATACAGTTGAAGATCTAGGTGTTACATTTGACCCTAAATTAACGTTGATTGAATACATCGAGAACGTTACTCATGATGCGTTTAAATTATTAGGATTCATAATTAGAAGTGGTAAGGACTTCAGGAATATTGTAACACTCTTTAAAATGTATTATTCAAATGTACGCACAATGTGGAATATGATGTCGTGATTTGGAACTCCTCATAACAAAAATATCGCCAACAATTGAAAGACTTCAATCTAAATTTCTAAGGTATTTGAATTTACCTATCACTGGACTGGTATTCAGCTATAGTAATCGCCTTTGTTCAGCTGGACTGGTATTCAGCTATAGTAATCGTCTTTGTTCAGCTGGACTGGTATTCACCTATAGTAATCGACTTTGTTCAGCTGGACTGGTATTCACCTATAGTAATCGACTTTGTTCAGCTGGACTGGTATTCAGCTATAGTAATCGCCTTTGTTCAGCTGGACTGGTATTCAGCTATAGTAATCGCCTTTGTTCAGCTGGACTGGTATTCAGCTATAGTAATCGCCTTTGTTCAGCTGGACTGGTATTCAGCTATAGTAATCGCCTTTGTTCAGCTGGACTGGTATTCAGCTATAGTAATCGCCTTTGTTCAGCTGGACTGGTATTCAGCTATAGTAATCGCCTTTGTTCAGCTGGACTGGTATTCAGCTATAGTAATCGCCTTTGTTCAGCTGGACTGGTATTCAGCTATAGTAATCGCCTTTGTTCAGCTGGACTGGTATTCAGCTATAGTAATCGCCTTTGTTCAGCTGGACTGGTATTCAGCTATAGTAATCGCCTTTGTTCAGCTGGACTGGTATTCAGCTATAGTAATCGCCTTTGTTCAGCTGGACTGGTATTCAGCTATAGTAATCGCCTTTGTTCAGCTGGACTGGTATTCAGCTATAGTAATCGCCTTTGTTCAGCTGGACTGGTATTCAGCTATAGTAATCGCCTTTGTTCAGCTGGACTGGTATTCAGCTATAGTAATCGCCTTTGTTCAGCTGGACTGGTATTCAGCTATAGTAATCGCCTTTGTTCAGCTGGCCTGGTATTCAGCTATAGTAATCGCCTTTGTTCAGCTGGACTGGTATTCAGCTATAGTAATCGCCTTTGTTCAGCTGGACTGGTATTCAGCTATAGTAATCGCCTTTGTTCAGCTGGACTGGTATTCAGCTATAGTAATCGCCTTTGTTCAGCTGGACTGGTATTCAGCTATAGTAATTGCCTTTGTTCAGCTGGACTGGTATTCAGCTATAGTAATCGCCTTTGTTCAGCTGGACTGGTATTCAACTATAGTAATTGCCTTTGTTCAGCTGGACTGGTATTCAGCTATAGTAATCGCCTTTGTTCAGCTGGACTGGTATTCAACTATAGTAATCGCCTTTGTTCAGCTGGCCTGATATTCAGCTATAGTAATCGCCTTTGTTCAGCTGGCCTGGTATTCAGCTATAGTAATCGCCTTTGTTCAGCTGGCCTGGTATTCAACTATAGTAATCGCCTTTGTTCAGCTGGACTGGTATTCAGCTATAGTAATCGCCTTTGTTCAGCTGGACTGGTATTCAGCTATAGTAATCGCAATATTACGCCTTTGTTCTAATGACAAAATAACTGGAATTTAGCAACCACTTGAAAGTCATAGACAATTTTAATATTTACTTATTAGAACAAATGCGTAATATTGCCGATCTCGTATTCCTCCAAAAAATAGTTCAAAATGAATTCGATTGTTCAAACCTTATATCTTCATTATACATCCATTTTCCTTCAGTTAGAATTAGAACCAATAATACAGGTCTTTTTTATTGCAAAAAGGCTAGGACCAACATAATGCTGAAGTCACCAATCTGGAAAACATGTTCTTTTTATAATAAACTACGCCATATACATGATGAAATTCATATATGTATTACAATGTCCTGTAAAGCACTGAAAAAAACTGTTGTAAAATGAATTTTAATATTTCAACATTCTAATTGGGCATATGTATGTTGTGTTGATAAAATAAATAAATGAATATTTCTTAGCACCACAGATAGCAGGCCTAGCAGTGGAAAGCGATAGGCTAACTAACTGGCAACACTGACCCTACGTTGTAACTAGACCAGGGATGCAAATAACCGCTCGCCCACTCGCCCGGAGCGGGTGGTTCTTCGGTGCGGGCGAGTATTTAATATCATACCGAAGGTAAGTAAATGATTTCTATTGTGGGATGTGGACTAGTAGCTTGTTTCTTGGGCGAGTAAAATTTTGTTGCTTATTTGCATCCTTGAATTAGACACTTTGCCGAGCATTTTGCCAACAAACTCAATAATTTCCAACGCAGCCTCAACGAAAGAACTAAAGTTGCGATTATGAGCTGTAAATGGTTGCTTGACTCACATGCACTTTAAACAATGTTGGGCCAACGTGTTATTCAACATCTTTTCAACCAATTTCCAACCATATCGACAACTAGTTAATGTAAGGCCTACTAGGTATTCTGCTATAGTAAACGCAAGGAGTCGTGAAGCTTGATCTAGATTTACCAATTTTTACCACCCAATAGCACGGGTTTTGAGGATGTGTCCCAGGTCGTCAATCCACACCCGTGAAATTTTGCCAGTGCTGTCAGATGTCCGTTAAATTTCGTTTTGTTATTATTATTATAGTTTTATATTTTTGCTATTATTATTCTTACCGTTTATCTCAAATAATGATTAGTATTCGTGTTCTAGTGCTTCAAATGCTATTATTTTGTCGTTAGTTTCCCTCGCCTCTAAGTTTGGCAACGTTGTTAATGGTGTACTTCTGCTGTTTCACTTTTTCTCAAGTGTGCGTTCGGAAAGTAGCTCCACGAATCGTACCGAATTTTTCCGATGCATCACACGTGAGGGAAAGCAGTTCTACAGATTGGTGTAGAGCACAGGCTTCACGAGTCCTCGCGATCACTATAGGCACAGACGACGCCGGGGCGGGGGTAGAAGAAGGGAACAAGGATGCAGTACCACCCGCAAAGCGTCATCGTCCGGCTTACCCCCTCCGACTGGCCCCTAGACATGTTTTGTAAAATATTTGAAGTGATACAAGATATTGTTTTTGCTATGCAAAATAATAATAATAATAATAATAATAATAATAATAATAATAATAATAATAATAATAATAATAATAATTTTACCCACATATCATGTATGTACCTAGGTTACAACATGTCTCTCCTCTCCCAAGAAATTGAAGGTGACATCGTCACCACTAGGACTTTAAAAATACGTAAATATATCACAAATACAACATGTAGTGGTTGATTCTCACACTAGTCGGGTTTTGTCTCTAGGGGCGTCATTTGGGAGGGCATGAGGGAAATCGTCTACAACCGAATTGCATATATACGTACACATTTTAACCAACAGTATAGTGATTTATTAATAAAAAACGTTAAACTCTTATCGGTGGAGTATCTTGCGCACCCCATTTGAAATCACGCTACTGTTTATTCCACTTTAAAATATGATAGTCTTACGTTATGTACGTGGAAACAAGCACTATAGATCTTATTCCGTAATGATTTTGCGTCAACGCAACACAGAATTTTGCAATAATAGGTACAATAGTTATAATTGATTGTGGCATGTTTAGCTTGGCTTTATGATCCGCAATTTTTGAGAAGGCTGGTACGAAATAAGTCCTTGTAGTGATGCCAACCTGTGGGAAAAATCCCATATCGTGAGATTTTTTTGACAATGATTTCTCCAAATGGAATAAAGGAAATTTTCGTTAAAATTATCAGAATTTATGGGATTTTCCATATATCTATTCCACTGACACCATCATAATTGTCAATGGGCGAAGAGCAGACAAAAGAATCTTTAATAATCTTGAAGTCAAGGCTAATTATCAAATTTTGCTACTACAAAATACATATTAGTGTTAGATTTATGCAATGAATTGTGAATCTCAAAAGAAACAAGTGCCAAGGAACGTTACTAAAACAAAAAAAAAGAGAAATGAAAGAAAGAACAGAATTAACGGAAGAAAATAAAGCGAGAAACGTCAAACTTTCGAATCGTTTCATACGAAATGATTGAAGAATTAAGTTTGTCCAGTTTTATTACATTCAGTAGAATTGAGTTGAGTTCATTTTGAGTTTAACGTCCCTTTCAGCAGCGAGGCTATATGAGACGGGGACCTACTGATTAACGTGGAATCCGAACCACATGAACTCCCTCCGGGAAACGAACCCGAGCCACCAATGCCAAAGGCGCGTTCACTTAGCCACGAAGGAGCTCTATGTTCAGTAGAAGATTGTGGCACAAGAGCGTGATGGAAGTACTAAACTCACAACAAAATGTACTTCTTTTCATCGGCATTTTCAATTATCTCTTTCAATTAAGAAAAATACTTGTTCATAAACTGTTTGATAAACCTAGACGATAAGAATTTTAGAATAATTCCCTCATATATTGAAGAAAATGTCTGTACATACATTTATTTCACTGTTTATGTTTTCTAAGTTTAGATAATTTTGTTATTAGTATGGCGTGGGAAATTCAAGTCCAAAATGGGAATTTCTGCCTCTCGAGATGGGATTTTATAACGTTTCAGGACATGCGCCGTTGAGCCCTTGTTATCAGTAAGCTACCTTCAATAGCCTGGAAAGAAATATATATAAATAAATCGAGCTGAAATTAGCTAATTATAAAAAGCCACTAGCAACAAGCTAAAGTGTAAATCATGTCGCAAATGAGACATGTGCTAATTGAATCAAAAACAAAAAGAAAAAAGGGAAGAAGAAGAAGAAGAAAGAAAACACCACATTGTACACAATTTTCTGCTCCACCTTTACTAAATATTTGCATTCTTTTAGTTACTCCTTAGCGACGTTAGAGGCGCTGATGTATGCGTTAATGGAAGGTATTAAGAAAGTTAAGTAAGGTGCTGATTGACACTGCTTTTCTTCCACCTTTAGAAGAGAAAACAAGAGTTATATATGTATTAGCAATAGTGAAAATACAAGAGTTTGTAACAATAGAACTGATACGCTGTAAACCAGTTTTGAAAGTTAATTTCTCGTTACATTTTTTTTTCTTTAATGATGAAAAAAAACGAAACAAAAAACATTGCAATATTGACAGTGTATTGCCAAACATATTGAAACTAATTATGTTAAATTTAGTATTTACTTTCAGCTGTTTAACTCATTAAATTTTTTCCTCTTCTAATTTTGAAGGTTTCGTCAATCTAATAGTATAATATAACGGCCGCTGACTTTCGAAAATTTGTGTGGGTGCATATCAATGGCGAGATTTATTACATGTTTTCAGGGGAGTCTTTAGATATTTATTGATTAATTTCCTTTTACTTAAAGTTTTCATATTATAGTTCCATTTTTTATTGTGGGCACTGCCTTTGTCTGGGCCACAGACAGGCAAGAAAAAGGAGGCATGCCTTTGCACAAACACATTTGAAACAAACAATTACGTTTTAGCGGTTGGATATTTTAACTTCCATCTCAATGTTTTAGTTACTTATTATTTTTTGATAATGGCAAGTGAGAAATATTTATCTTATTTTGTTTCTATCAAACTAAAAATCTGGTGGGTACTAGAGCCCCGGAGCACCCACGTAGTCGGCGCGCATGGTATAATATACAGTTGTGTGTCGGTATACGTACTTGATCTGTTACAGATCCTTTGCTTAAATAGCACTACATGGTGGCCACAAAATCCCGTTACCCCTTGATAAATGCTAATGTAAGTTCTCCCGTTACCCCTTGATAAATGCTAATGTAAGTTTTCCCGTTACCCCTTGATAAATGCTAATGTAAGTTTTCCCGTTACCCCTTGATAAATGCTAATGTAAGTTTTCCCGTTACCCCTTGATAAATGTTAATATAAGTTTTCCCGTTACCCCTTGATAAATGCTAAAGTAAGTTTTTCCGTTACCCCTTGATGAATGTTAATGTAAGGTTTTCCATTGTTTCAGATTGCGTGAACGATGGTTAATACTTTCAGTTGCACTATTGAAGAACGTGTTATTGCTAGTTGTTACCACTTGCCTGGCCAGCACGAAGTCCTGGCCTCACCACCAGTGATAATGCACTATAAGAATTCATAAAGGGCATCGATGCACAAAACCGTTACGATACCCTGCCGAACTGACAGAAGCTGTGAATCAAGTTTTCACTCAAGTTACACCTGCAATGTTTCGCAAAATGTCGTTCAGAACTTGACAGCGTATTATCCTTTGTCATGAGAATGACGGTCGACAGACTGATCCTTTGGACACTTAAGAGGCCTTATCACTGCGAAATTAAAATACCGCTAATTTTACAGTAATTATGTGATGTCTTCAAATAGATAAAAGATAATCGAAAAGTGCAACAAGACCTCCCTAGACAGTATTATTTTGCGTGAGATACCGTTATCACGACTCATTTATCTGCTTTCGATTTCCAGCCATTTAGAAAATCGGCATTTATTTGCGCGTTTCTAAATAACAGCAAACGAAAAGCTATTAGTTGACTCGTGATAACGGTACCTCATGCAAAATAACATCGTCTAGGGAGGTCTTGATCCACTTTTCGATTAACTTTTATCTATTTGAAGATATCACATAATTACTGTAAAATTAGCGGTATTTTAATTTCGCAGTGATAGAGACTCTTAATGTTTTCTATCTCAATAAAACTTCCCGAAAGCAGTGTTATTCAAGTCATTCAGTTCTTTCCGTGTAGTTATTTACGTACGTTTAGTGGTTTATGTTACTTATTTTCAGGGGTAACAGGGCTTTATGGCCACCCTCTATATAACAAAACAATTTTTCCCATAAGAAATAAAAGGAAAATGATTAACCAATTACCATTTCAAAAACTCATATTGTTATCAGCATATTATAAATTGATGGAGTTGTGTAAATTACACTTAAACACTGCTTAATTCTGAATGTAGAAGATAATAGGCACATATTACACGATTTTTACGGGACACTTCTCAACACTGCTCAAGTTTGAATGTAGGGAATAATAGGCCCATATTTATTACACGAGTTTTACGGGACACATAAACACTGATTAATTCTGAATGTAGATGATAATAAGCCCATATTGATCACACCTTTTTTACAGGTGAACGAGGAACGACTGGAGGAAGTCTACACTTACTCCATGGTCCTTAAACGTGCTTTGATGGTACTGATACTCATGGCATGGGATCATTTAAGGAGTGCAGGGGGAAGTCCCCTAAGTTTGAGTAACACATGCATAGAAAACATGAAACTCATGCTGGTGGACAATTCTCTCCCCACTCCGTGTGGCAACATCTGAAATGACGTAACTAGCTCGTGGGTGGTCGTGCAATAGGGCAAGAAAACAGTGCTCAATCAACTTTTGAAAAAATTGAGCTGGAAACAAAAATTTGGTCTCACTCTCTGGTTTCACTCAGAAGGATAATGACTTAGTCGACCAAACTAATTTGATTCTAATAAACGGTTGAAAAATAAAATAACAGGTGGAAAGAAATAAAAATAGAATTTTATTTCAAAATCAACATTTTCAATATATGTTAACGTTTCCAATGTATATTAAAATTAAAAAATTGGCTGCATAGTGAAACATATGTTCATGTATATACAGTATTAACAGTTTCCAGTTCGAATGTAAACCCTTTTAAATTATGGCTTTTTTGAGGTATTTTGTAGATTTTACTCAATCATCTATTGCGTCAAGATTATTTATCGTAGGATCATGGTTCATACCCCGTTTTGTTTCTAGTAAAGCAGTGTTTCCAACCGCATCCTTAAAATTTCCCTAAAGTGTACCAAATGCGGGGAATTTCCGCTCAAAGTGGGAAAAATGGGATTTTCTTTTTAAAAATTCCTTTTTTACCGCGAATATCTCCTCTTTGGTATAGGATACGATCATGCGAATGCTACTAAAAGAACTTTGCTTTATGATAAAGAGAATGAGATACAAAGAATGTCTCTGGGATGAATAGTTTTGATGCTACAGCCGATTTACATATTTTCCCTTGATTATACCTTTTTAGTGAATTTCTATACTATCATCATCATCATCAAGACTGTTCATTGTGGGAACATGAATTGTACATCATTTTATTTGCCATGAACCAGTCTTTCAAACGGTATACCACTCGCATGTCTCTAGCATGTACCATAGTGAAGAAAATTCGCGAAAAAGGGAAAATTTTGTTTAAAAATCCTTTTTCCCCGATTTTGGGCCCCTCTGGCCGGCCCCTGTATAAACCCACAGAGCCCCAAAAATCTCAAACGTATTACATACTATGTGTAGTAACTGTACGATGTCTCAATGTTATATCTTGAAAAATAAGAGAGGAAAAAATATTGCCCCATGTGCAAAGTGGGTTATCCATTGCTCACATAGGGGAAAGCTGGTACTGTTTAAACATGGGGCAATATTTTTTCCTCTCTTATTTTTCAAGATATAACATTGAAACTTCGTACAGTTATTACACATAGTATGTAGTATGTTTGAGATTTTTGGGGCTCTGTGGGTTGACACAGAAGCCGGCCAGAGGGGCCCAAAATCGGGGAAAAGGGATTTTTTGACAAAAATTTCCCTTTTTCGCGAATTTTCTCCACTATAGTACATGCTAGAGACATGTGAGTGGTACCGTTTAAAAGACTTGTTCATGCCAAAGAAAACGATGTTCGTATCATGACTTTAGAATAAATAGTGTAAAAAATGAAAATAATTAAAGAAGTCGAGATTTTTTTGACACACGTCTGTTGACTCTAGCAACATGAGTCATATCTCATTTTCTTCAGCGTAAGGTAGCTTTTCAAATTGTACCACTCAAATTTCACTATCGTGTACCTGTGAAGATAAAAACGGGGAAAAGGGAAATTTTTCTTTAAAATACCCCTTTTTTCCATTTTGGACGAGATTTTCCGGCTTCTGGTATAAGATATGGAAATTTGAGTGGTACATTTCGATAGCCTGTCTCATAACGAAACCAACGACGTACAAATCATGATTCTAGGGTAAATAGTAACGTGTCAGGGATTTTTTGAAAAACTTCTCAAATATACCCTTTTTTAAACCCATCTTCCATGTTTGTGACGTCACAGCCCCCAGACAGAGCAAACGAGGCTGCAAAATACCCATAAAATATGTTCTATGATGCTTCCATATTTGAATGAATGCAAAAAAAAAAAAAAAAAAAAAAAAGGAAAAGAAAACGGTCTGAAAAGCTTTACTAGAGACTTATAAAGCAAATTCCGAAGGTCGACGCCATGGCACATGTGTTGTGCCATCATAATTTAAAAGGGTTAATTAATAGCCATAGAAAAGACAGTGACAAGTGTTTCGTTATTGATACTGTGTTCCAAAAAGGGTCGGATCCAGGACGGACTTTGGGGGGGGGGCGGTGGATTGTAATACTGCTACTTAGAGCTACTTTTAAGAGCTCCAAACTCTTTAATGGGTTTTATTTACATATATAAAAAATAAGAGTTTCCTGTTCTGGAGGGTGATCGCCCCGATCGCCTCCCCCCCTAGATCCGCCACTGGTTCCAAGAATAGATTCCACCTCCATTTGAACCGGAACTGGCAGAAATAAATCATTTACAGTTTTACCACTGGGTACGATAGTAAAAAATCTGTAATACTATAGATAGCGTAAAGCTATATTCTTAATATTGTAGAGGAGGGCTGAAAAGTTCCTGACTTTCATCCGTTTAAATTGAAATAGAGAAATAA
Source organism: Thermobia domestica (assembly GCF_964235325.1). NCBI lineage: Eukaryota > Metazoa > Arthropoda > Insecta > Zygentoma > Lepismatidae > Thermobia > Thermobia domestica. The sequence continues at coordinate 16,173,137 of NC_137467.1, forward strand.
AATTGTTGGCATGTGAAAGCCTTATATCTTAATAAATAACTGTGTTAAAAAATCAATTGAATCCTAGTTGTACACAATCTGTCATTGACTAGACTTTCTGTCCATCTGACTTTATTCTTATAATGCAACTGAAAGATGTAGAAACTTAATACCATTTCCAGTTTAAATATTATCCTTTGTATAGCAAAATCATTAAGAGACACAAGAAATGGCTCTTTGATTAGAATTAGGATTAGGAATTAGATTTCTAGGCTTTCCTCATCTATGGCCATGTTAGACCGTCACTAGGATTAGAATTAGGAATTAGATTTCTAGACTTTCGGCATCTATGGCCATGTTAGCCCGTCACTTGCATTAGGATTAGGAATTAGATTTCTGGGCTTTCGGCATCTATAGCCATGTTAGACCGTCACTAGGATTAGGATTAGGAATTAGATTTCTAGGCTTTCGGCATCTATGGTCATGTTAGCCCCTCACTTGGATTAGAATTAGGAATTAGATTTCTAGGCTTTCGGCATCTATGGTCATGTTAGCACGTCACTTGGATTAGGATTAGGAATTAGATTTCTAGGCTTTCGGCATCTATGGCCATGTTAGACCGTCACTTGGATTAGGATTAGGAATTAGATTTCTAGGCTTTCGGCATCTATGGCCATGTTAGCCCGTCACTAGGATTAGGATTTAGATTTCTAGGCTTTCGGCATCTATGACCATGTTAGACCGTCACTAGGATTAGGATTAGGAATTAGATTTCTGGGCTTTCGGCATCTTTGGCCATGTTAAACTATCACTAGGATTAGGATTAGGAATTAGATTTCTAGGCTTTCGGCATCTACGGCCATGTTAGCCCGTCACTAGGATTAGGATTAGGAATTAGATTTCTGGTCTTTCAGCATCTATAGCCATGTTAGACCGTCGCTAGGATTAGGATTAGGAATTAGATTTCTGTGCTTTCGGCATCTATGGCCATGTTAGACCGTCACTAGGATTAGGATTAGAAATTAGATTTCTAGGCTTTCGGTATTTATGGCCACGTTAGACCGTCACTAGGATTAGGATTAGGATTAGATTTCTGGGCTTTCGGCATCAATGGTCATGTTAGCTCGTCACGTACGAGGAATAATGTCTTTCAGGGATCACACTATCTAAGAAAAGGGAGGGAAGGAAGTGGCCTGGGACTTATATGTTAGGTACCATCCTGGCATTTGTCTGGTGTGAATGATCAAAACCTCACTCAAGATGTGTGGCCTGAAAAAGCTTTTGCACTTTTTCGACCGACTGTCCTACTAGAAATGGTTCCTGGGACCGCTCCTACTAAAGATGATAGCTTTACCAACTACGCTATGTGGGACCACAAATGGCTTTTTGATATTGCTTCAGAGTCCCAAGAATGAGTTTCATCTCTAAACTTTTTTTCTGTATTACAACTGAAGTTATAACTCTACTGCGTCTGAATTCATAGAGCAGTTAGAGCTCGCATAGTTTGTGAAACTCTACTGTAGTTTCACAATGTTAACCAAAAATCACTTGTCTTAAGGTTAGTTTAAAGGGACAAGTTTTGCCGAAAGATGGCACTACAGTCTTCGTATCTCTCCCAAGTATTTTTTTTACCTTTCACGAAAATTCACGATTTCTCTTACAAATGTCAGCCTAGAGACTTCAATTTTTTAGAAAAGGAACATCATAATTTATCGGAGACAATAATCCGTGCCGATTTTTTATTTAGAATTTTCTCCATTGTTGAAATGACTTAATTGTTTGAATGGATATCCAAACCTTTAACAATAGAACTGTTTCAACAGTGAAGAAAAATTCTCAATTAAAAAATCGGCACGGATTGTTTCCTTTAATAGGTTATGAAGTTCCTTCTCTAAAAATTTGAAGTCTCTAGGTTCAAATTTGTAAGAGAAATTGTAAATTTTCGTGAAAGGTAAAAAATACATGGGATTGATGCGAAGACTGTAGTGACATCTATCGGCAAAACTTGTTCCTTTACATTAACCTTAAGGTAAGTTAACGGTTTTTAAATTTAAAATATAAGCATATAGTCAGTGATGACCAACTATATACTATATACTTCGAATATTTGCTGGCACAATCAGATATGAAGCGAGTCAGTGGGTCAAATGGGTGAAGATTTGGGGGTGGGTCAACAGGACGTGACCCACTGCGATCTACCACCCACCGTGAACCACCGACCCATTACGACCCACTCTGCTCAATACATCGCAGACAGCATCTTCTGAACACTGGTGAATTTGTCTACGTTTTACTTTCAAGCCCACCATTTTTCTACCTTTTTTTTTTTTTTTATTTGTTTCTATTTATTTACCTGAGATGGATATATCCAAGTGAATAAAGAACTTCAGGCACTTTTGGATATTGATATTTGTAATTGTAATGATCGTTTGTATTTGTATTTGTAATTGTATAGGACTCACTACTTGACTTTCGAGACACAGTCTGTGCGTTTTTGAGGGGTTCACAAAATGGAAAAACTATATTTTTGAATAATCTCCAATATATGAATTATTATAGAAAAATGAATGTAAATAGAATAAAATTCGTAATATAAACTTAATTACATCGAAATTTTAAGTTTGTACGGTACGCATAATTATATGGAAAATTTTATCATGGAGTCAGAGTTGATGACGTTAAGTTTTGAGTGGTCAGAGTGGGTCAAAGAGAGTCGGAGTGGTTCATTGTGGGTGATGGGTCATGATGGGTCGTGGGTCGTTTTCATTGACCCACATCATCTCTGGGCACAATATATTCCAATAAATCAAAGGGCGCAATATTTCAGTAATACAAACTTCAACTTTGCTGCTAGGAGTTCCTACTTCGATCCCTGGCTATATAAGTTTATGGTGGAACATTGTTTTCGTGTTTTTTCTCCTTCTTCTCCGACATTCGCATTCCACCAATTTCATAAATATCCACCTTGATTAATTATCTGTCTCCTTCAGCCCACAGACCATAAAAATGGGACTAAAAACTAAAAGGAACAATTTTTTTTAGTGAGAGGCATCACTTGGGGGGAAGAGGAGGGTTCAAATGCCTCTCCCGTATTAATTTAAGATATAAATATATTTCTTTTAATCAATAGTATACTACGTAGTAATAACATACTGACAGAACCGAATTTAGACATGGGCCAACCCGCGAAGGCACACAGAGAAGAAAACGTGTGTGGCGTACGTAAAACGTATGTTACATGCGTAAATCCTGTAGTTTTTGGACTTAATGTATGACTATATGTAACATCCGGTAGCAAACGTATAACTGAGAACATACGTTTTATAATACCTTCCGTACAAATTTCCGTAGTAAACACGTGGATACCGTATATTTGTACAATATGCCGTTGTCCGGATAACGGATTTTTCTCAGTACATGTTTTGGAGACCGGCAAATTTTCCTGCATTATTTTTTCCCATGTTCCATTTCTGGAAGTTCCAGAAATTTATTATGGATTCGCATTGATGTGGCATGGCATTATCCTGTATGAGAGAAAAGAGTGATGAAATATTCTTTTAAACAACCCTGATTGTAAGGTAAAATAAAAATCCTTCTGTGAGCTAGAAGCACGGTCGCCAACAGCACTTAGCCATTTACACTGAAGGGGCAGCAAGTTTTTTAATGACCCTTGCAGTGGTGGATCTAATCCGGGGCCGGGAGACCTATAACTTCCCGCCCAGTTTATTGAGTGGTAAAAATAATTTAAACTATTATTTATATATTTTTGAAAGTTTATAGTAAACTCATGATACACCTATCATAGTCTCGGTTCTGGGTAGTCCCTCAGTTTTTACCTTCCAGATACGGCACTTGACTCTAGGAGGGAGAAAAATGTTAAATATGGTCCTCCATACTAATACTAATGAAAAAGATACAAACTCTAATATATATCGGCAGAGAATCTTGATCTCCCCTTCCCAAGCAAAATCTGAAATAACTCTGCTCTTTGGACATAGTTACTCACTAGCAGCTAAACTTCGTTTCCTCCCTGAACGATGATTTTCCGAACTTAACTAACTCTATGGCCTATGGAACTTGGAGGCTCAATACTGCGTTGACAAAAGCGCTCTATTGATTGCTGTCCTTACCCAACTGGATCCAGTTTCTACTTTGTATTCTATTTCTGCGAGATCCATCTCAATATTGACCTCCCATTTGCGCCTAGGACTTCCTAATGATCGTTTTTCGATTGGTCTGCCAATTAAGACTTTGAAAGCGTTCCTACTTTTTTTTCCATTCTGGCTAAATGGCCTGCCCACCTAAGCCTCCTAGACATGACGCCCCTAACAATGTTGGGTAAACCATATAAATTATGTAGTTCCTCGTTATAAAGTTTCCGCCATTCTCCATTCCCGTTCCTCTTGGGTAAGAATGTTCGTCTCAGGATCTTGTTCTCAAATACTTTCAGTCTATGTTCTTCCCTCAGAGTAAGCGACCATGTTTGGCAACGATACAAAACAACAGGCATGATTATCGTTTTATATATTTTAAGCTTCATATTCTTCTACAAAATTCGCGACGACGAAAGATTTTTGAACTGAATAATACAGTAACATTAATTCTCTGTTTTTAGTCTACATTTAATTTCTTCGTGAATACGGTACCTTTTCCAAACTTACTTTGATAATAGTTTTCTCTTGCTTCCAGAAGTTGTAGTAAGTTATAAATAACATTAATTGTATTAAGATATTATAAACTTTCATTGTGTCTTTTTTTCTGATAATAGAAGAAAACAGAGAAATGTAATAAAAATATATTGCATACGGAAATCCAATTGCAGCGTCATTTCCTTACCGATATTCTTGGCCAGTGTATAATACAGAGAAAACCATTTACTCGAAGTATTTAACTTGTTACCATTTTCCATGTCTAAGAGTATTTTTTTCTCTCTTTCGTCGTAATTCTCTCCCATATTTTTTCTCTCTCTTTCTCCATCTCATACGCACATGCACACAAACACATACTACACACATACTCTACTCTCTTTATTTCTCTCTCTCTCTCTCTTAGCTTGAGTAAGGCTTGCTATACACTATGAGATAAATCCTGGGAAATATCTTAGGATTTATCTGAGGAAGAATATTACAACATATCTCGTAGGAAATCCTACCCTTTTGTGCCATATACGTGAAGATTTTTCCTGTCTGGACAAATGACGTTGGAGATATTGATCCATAGTGCATTGGAAAAAAAAAATGGTGCCTACAATTGAACAAGCAATTGATAGTGTGGGAATAGTGTTAATATGTACATGATTCTGTTTTAAATATCGTGCACAGATTACTTCGTATCGTGGACAAACATGGAGACTGGTGGGGAGAAAACAAATATGTTTTCAGTTTCTCTCACCTGATGTCGCTTAAATCGAAATCTTACTAATTTTCTTTCCGAAATAGAGTGTGCTCTAAACAAGAAAAATCTCAAAGGATCGTTCAGAACACAGAAAATGACATGCGACCTGATGTCATATACGTTGAGATTTTGACTCTAGGAAAAATCGTAAGAAATTTCCTAAGATCTATTCTATAGTGTATAGGAGGCTTAAGTGGTTAACATTTACTCTTTTTGTTGGAGATAGTACTGAGTAATTCCGAAATAATTCGCGCCAAAAGAATGAATCATTTAGTGGAATGAACATTTTGAATTTCTTAAAGGAACCGGAAGTTTCCTCGTTAGCGTACGCGTCTTCGGAGTGGGATACCTGGGTTCGATTCCCAGAAAGAGCTCATAGGTAGGTTAGGAACCGCACCGTAGGTTTGGAACCTACGGTAAGCTATACACCAAGTCTTATATAGCCTCGCCGCTAAAAAGGGACGCTAATCTTTAATGCAACCAATCAATCTTTTAGTCTAAAGAGGAAAATCATGGGACGTAAAACCAGAAATTAAATAAAGGTTCGAATGCTGCCAGATCGGAAATCTTGTTCAACTGACTTTCAACTTCACGCTTTGAGCGCGAAGTGTATGATATATTGAGGACATTGAGTGGGTGGACATGTAAACATCAGGCTTATTGAGGTCAGCTACTTCAAGCTATAGCAAGTAAGAAAACCCACTTCGGTTAAAACGCGCATGAAATTACAGCTAAAGATGATACATTTGGTAATGTTGGTACGCCAATGAATACATCATTATCGGTTCTATTTAGCAGTTCCTGAATTACGGACCCTTAACACATGACATAACCAAACTGTTACATAAGAATGAAATTGTCATTAAAAGAATAGGGAAACCTCTATGTATTACGAATATAAGAGTAATGAAAGACTTCTTTCATTCATACAGGACGTGAATTCACTTGAAAAAGTAATGTGTTCTTCTTGTATACACAAAGAGTAATACAACATGTATTTATTTGCGATGATATAAATGCATAGAAAAATGGACAAAGGCAGATGCAGATGCAGCTGTGACGTTGGTATTTCATAATGACGTGAAGATGCACTAGAGAAAGTGTTCCTATTACTTTTCGTTTTTTTTTTTTCTTTCTTTTCTGTCTGTTTTGCCTCCTCTCGATTTTCTTTTAAACTTTACTTCTGACATCCTAACGCTTCCTCATTTCACTTGCTGTAAATGTGGCCACTTAAGAGATCTATCTATCGTATTTCTGTCCTTGATTTGTTTTCAACGAATTAAAAAGTTCGTTACTGAATTATCTATGTCTGTGTGTGTGTGTGTGTGTGCGTGTGTTATTTTCATTTTTTTTATTTTGAGCCCTCCATTCGATAGAGCAGCGTTTCCCAATCTTTTTCAACTTGCGGCACACTACGGGGCTAACTTGAATTCTTGCGGCACACTCATAGATATTATTATTATCTTTATTTGCAAATATAAAATACCATGGTATTTTTTTCTGTGATTACTGATCTCCTTCTCATAGAGATGAAAGCTTGATCACTGGTTTTCCCCTATGCTAATTCATTATGCTTATCTTTTATTCTAATTTTAAAATAGAAAACAATTGCAATGAAATATAGGACTCGGATTAAAAAAAAAAAAAAAAAAATACGCTTTCTTTTTCGAAAACGGTATCCAACCTTTCACTAAGAACGAAGGTCACTAAATAACGAAAGAACAAACAAATGTCTTGTACTTTTAGCTTTGCTGTTTTAACCAAAACCGGTGCATATTATTGCAATCACACAGCTTGCGATGCGTCGAAGTCAAAACACACCTGTTGAACAAAGTGTTGTTCTGTCATTCACGTACGAATGAGTGTTCTACGAATGTTCACTTGACGCGTACCGTACAGGTGATTCCATTTCTCGGTGTTAGTATGGCTGTCAATTGAAGCGTAACATAGCAGCTAACCGTGGAAATGTGTACGAGCCGAAATATTGTCTGCTACACATTAATAGATGTAGAATAATATATTACAATTACAGTAATTTTTTCCATGGTAGAAATTCATAGTAATGTGAAATACAAAAATATACATTTTTCCTATCTTGATTGATTATAGAATTAATAATTTTGTTTCGATTTCCTCGCGGCACATCAGCGGTCCTTTCGCGGCACAGCAGTGTGCCGCGGCACACCGGTTGGGAAACACTGCGATAGAACATCAAAAACTATTTGGAAGAAGTGATGGAATTTTTTTGCGTCACTCTTACCGTTCCCGAGATATTCGCTTAAAAAAATTCGGATTTCGGGAGATTTAAGGAGCCATATCTCGGGAACCGTAAGTCATAGAGAGATCATATTGGTGTTGATCAGTACCTAAGAGAATGGTGAACATTTTGGTACCAAATAGTAACCGATGCCCACTGGCCAACTGCCTACCGTTCTCCAGATATTAGCCAAAAATGTTCCGATTTCAGATTTTAGGAGCCATATCTCGGGAACCGGAAGTCATCGGACGGAGATATGATGTTTTGCAAATTTTTCAGTTTTAAGTCCCCCATTTTGAGTATTATAATGATTAATTTAATATTCTTTAAACAGCCGTTTTACATGTTAATTATAAAATTCACCTTCTAAAGCTGTTTCAATGTTAAGCACTGCTTCTACATACAATTTTAGGACCTTTCTTTGCTTTTAACGGAACAGAATATGTATATCGTGAAAAAATATCAATACAACATTAATGTATGTTTGCAATTATTATTATACTTTGCAACATTTTGCATATGTACTAAATCCATTTGTAATGTTTGCGTAAAATAACAGATCGTAGAACGCTTTAACAGAACTCTTAAACAAAACATGTGAGAAAAATTTGGTACTCAAGGAAATTATAAATGGGTAGATATATTACAAGAATTGTTTAATGAGTATAATAATAAAGTACATAGAGCAATTAGTATAAAGCCTGTAGAAGTTAATAAGAAAAAATAATTTGTTTTAAGTTCGTTCTGGCAGGGCTCTTGGAGCATTTTCAACTGGTTTTACTTTATTTCCATTAGTCTAAGCTTGACCGAAGCACCCTTTTAATTTTTAAAAAAAATAAAAGCTAGTATATAGTACAACTGTTAGAACTGATGCCACAAATTCATAAGTTTCCACGTACTATTGTCCTTCATATCAGATTACTTACCACAAATTTAAAAGTTTCCATGCACTACTGTCCTCCGTGCCAACACATTTACCACAAATTCATAAGTCTTTATGCATTACTGTCCTCCATATCAAGTTATTATCACGAATTTAGAAGTTTCCATACACTACTGTCCTTTTGTGTCAGATCATTTATCACAAATTTAGAACTTTTTATACAGTACTGATCTTTGTGACAGATCACTTACCACAAATTTAAGAAGTGTCCATGTACTACTGTCCTCCGTGTCAAGACATTTACCACAAATTCATAAGTCTTTATGCATTAGTGTTTTCCATATCAAGTCACTTACCACAAATTTAGAAGTTTCCATACACTACTATCCTTTTGTGTCAGATCATTTATCACAAATTTAGAACATTTATACAGTACTGATCTTTGTGACAGATCACTTACCACAAATTAAAAGGTGTTCATGTACTTCTGTCCTCCGTGTCAAGACATTTACCACAATTCATAAGTCTTTATGCACTAGTGTTCTCCATATCAAGTCACTTACCACAAATTTAGAAGTTTCCATACACTACTATCCTTTTGTGTCAGATCATTTATCACAAATTTAGAACTTTTTATATAGTACTGATCTTTGTGACAGATCACTTACCACAAATTAAAAAGTGTCTATGTACTACTGTCCTCCGTGTCAAGACATTTACCACAAATTCATAAGTCTTTATGCACTAGTGTTCTCCATATCAAGTCACTTACCACAAATTTAGAAGTTTCCATACACTACTATCCTTTTGTGTCAGATCATTTATCACAAATTAAGAACTTTTTATACAGTACTGATCTTTGTGACAGATCACTTACCACAAATTTAAGAAGTGTCCATGTACTACTGTCCTCCGTGTCAAGACATTTACCACTAATTCATAAGTCTTTATGCATTAGTGTTTTCCATATCAAGTCACTTACCACAAATTTAGCAGTTTCCATGTACTATTGTCCTTCGTGTCAAGACACTAGTCACAAATTTATAAGTTTTTATGCACTACTCTCCTCAATTTAATTTTACTTACCACAAATTTACAAGTTTTGATAAACTATAATCATACAATAATTTCATTCTGTAGCCTAGTTTTAAGTTGATAAGTTGATGAATTGTATATAAGAGGGTCATCCAGAAAAAAAGAACATATAGGTGTAAAACAAAAGGCAAACAGTGAGTGTAAAATATTTATGGTACACAAAATACAGTACATATTTTTACTTTAATTATCAACACATTCAAGTATTTTTTATAGTGTGATACCAGTTTTTCTATACATAATTTACACTGTCACGCCATCGTATTCATCTTTGAGTTCATCGGCAGAAGGATAGTACTTTCCGGACAGTCTTTCAACTTCTGGCACAAGTAAATATCGAACACCCTATCACACTTCACACCTCACAGCTTGCCAGGATTCTCAATTCTGCCATATGATGAGGGCTGAAAACTTGATTTTATCTTTCATGTATACAGTATGTCTACCTCTGCACCGTCTCGTTGCTCGGCTCAGAGAGATTATAGATTAAGTGCACCGTTTCCCTTGCTCGGCTTAGAGAGATTATAGATGAAGTGCACCGTCTCGTTGCTCGGTTCAGAGAGATTATAGATGAATTGCACCGTCTCGTTGCTCGGCTCAGAGAGATTATAGATTAAGTGCACCGTCTCGTTGCTCGGCTCAGAGAGATTATAGATGAAGTGCACCGTCTCCCTTGCTCGGCTCAGAGAGATTATAGATGAGTTGCACCGTCTCGTTGCTCGGCTCAGAGAGATTATAGATGAATTGCACCGTTTCCTTGCTCGGCTCAGAGAGATTATAGATGAGTTGCACCGTCTCGTTGCTCGGCTCAGAGAGATTATAGATGAAGTGCACCGTCTCGTTGCTCGGCTCAGAGAGATTATAGATGAAGTGCACCGTCTCCCTTGCTCGGCTCAGAGAGATTATAGATGAGTTGCACCGTCTCGTTGCTCGGCTCAGAGAGATTATAGATGAATTGCACCGTCTCGTTGCTCGGCTCAGAGAGCTTATAGATTAAGTGCGCCGTCTCCCTTGCTCGGCTCAGAGAGATTATAGATGAAGTGCACCGTCTCCCTTGCTCGGCTCAGAGAGATTATAGATGAATTGCACCGTCTCGTTGCTCGGCTTAGAGAGATTATAGATGAATTGCACCGTCTCGTTGCTCGGCTCAGAGATTATAGATGAAGTGCACCGTCTCCCTTGCTCGGCTCAGAGAGATTATAGATGAAGTGCACCGTCTCGTTGCTCGGCTCAGAGAGATTATAGATGAAGTGCACCGTCTCGTTGCTCGGTTCAAAGAGATTATAGATGAAGTATGTTGCATTGTCGAATGTTCCGATTTTCTGAAAAGACTTCTGCAGATGAACTCAATGACGCTGTCACAGTGATTGAATCCATTGGCAGCAATACAGGGTGGCCCAAAAGTAGGTATACACCCCTGTATTGATCTAGTATAACATTCTAGTTTAGGGGTGTATTTGCTTCGACTATTCCGAACTTAAAGTATAAGTAAAAAGTTATCAAGAACAAATAATAAAGAAACTAAGTCTACTTGATGGATAACAATAAGAAATGATATAAATGCAATGAGCTGATCAGTAAGGTACTGTATACCTACTTTTGGGCCACCCTGTATAGTGCAATTGGGTTATAGATAAATTGGTATAATTCTATCACAAGTGGCGAAATGTATTAAGCGAATATGTTGAAAAGTACTGTATATTATGGTATATACGAGGGTATATCGAAAAGTTTCCAGGCACATTGAAATATTGCACTGTTTTGGTAACAAAGCGTTCATGGCATATGGTGCCATCTATGGAAGAAATAATGTATCAGTTTCAACCGTCTAGCTGTGTCATTTCGTTGGAGACTGTAAATTAAATCACTGCGTGTGTGTGCTGAACTCACTTACTGCATGACAATGCTTCAGTCTACATGTAATATCTCTCAGCTCACTATCTTGGCCCAATACCAAATACAGAGAGGGAGACATAGGCACTAAAGAAAGAAAAAATATTGCTTTGAAATTATATGGTTGTCAGAAGTTTACTATGGCTGGTGCGGAGTCTGAAAAAATAAATGGAACCCAAGGATTGCGATCTCGGCCAATAATTAGTTTTTGGATCAAGGGCCACAAAATATTTCAACTGCCCCCAAATCGAGTTTTCGTATTTTCTATGGAAAATTTACATCACACTGAGTTAAGTGATAGTTTGGGTTTGGCTACATTGTATGTAGTTCTCCAGATATAAAGCCTACAAGAAAGTGTTTGATTGAAATCTATTGGATATTTTCATTTAAAAAAAAAAATCCTTTATGAGAACAATCACACAACTACTTAGCACAATCTCTTACTTACAGGACACCTGAGATTTACTCTGGCTCTGTGTTCATTTAATAATCTCTAAGTTTCCAATTATATAGAAAAAATTAAAATTAACGGTATTCATAAATATCAACGAAACAGAACATATTAAATGTCGTAGTATTTATTTTGCTTGTAGTTTGTAACTAGGTTTTTCCTGTTCGCCTTTTTGGATCAAAAGATTCAATATAAATTTCAGGCAAAAATTTTCTTGTAGGCAAGGGCGCCGATCCTGAGAGCCCCCTTCCCCCCCAAGCTCATGTGGGTCCCCCTATTGTATTTATGAATATACACTATTTGGCATAATTTTAATGCAATTTATCTTAAAATCCTCATATACATACCTTCTGTATCTGAATGCCCCGCCCCCCAAATTTACAGAGAAATCGGCGCCCTTGGTTACAGACCTTATATCTGGGGAAGTACATAAAGTGTAACAAAACCCAAACTATCACTTAACTCAGTATGATGTGCTTATTGCGTACAAAATACTAAAACTCAATTTAGGGGCCTTTGAAAAATTTTCTGGCCCTTGATCTAAAAACTAAACATTGGCAAAGATCGCATTTTTTTTAATGTATTTTTTATCATTCCTAAAATTCTTGGCTAAGAAAATCTTTGAGTTTTACGTCCCACGATTATGCCGAATAGGCTAAAGAAGACGGAGCTGATGAGAGATGAATGAAGTGGGAGGAAACGGGAGAACCCCGAGAAAACCCATACACACGGTGTTTGTCCACCAAAATGTTCACTTGGCTTGAGCAGGGATCGAACCAGGGACCCCAAGCACCAGAGGTGAACAATCTAGCACTGAGCCACCGCGGCCCCGATTCTTGGTCAAGGTCTAAATGTTTTGATCCAATTTTTTTTTGGGGGGGGGGTCATTCCTAAAATTCTTGTTATTTATTTTGGTATTAATTGCCAATTTAAAATAATAAGTTTCTTCTTTGGATTACAAATTTATACCGAATAGATTTCTGAATAATAACTAAATTGAGTATCATGAAATATTTATGGAATTAGTTTGATAAAATTGAGAATAAAGATTGACAATAAACCAAATCAATTCGTTCTGACCAGATAATAATCAATGCAGAATTGAAAGTAAAAGTTACGAAAAAAAAACATTTCCATCAAGAATGAAAATGACAAATAGAAATTCGGAAAAAAGGAAAACAAAAATTGATAATGATGAAAATCTCCGCAGAGGATTGTGGGTAGTAACCCATTCTCCATAGTGAACATTTGTCATAATATACTCTCAGAACTTTCACTTGCAGAAAAGATAGTTGTAATGTTTCTTTCTTGCTGTTTTTTTGTTTTGTTTTTGTTTTTGTTTACTTCAATGGGAGGCGGCAACCTTCACGACTCTGCCCACTCCGCCAACATCTATAGTAATAAAGATACGGAAGTCAGGAAAAGGATTTCTGTTCTGTGCTCTTAATCCAATTTATGATTTTGCAACTTGTAATCTATCCTCTTGTTTACATATCATTAACAAGCATTAGAAAATAGACAATCACTATGGTTACATCAAAACAGTGGCGTCATGAAAGGGGACAGATAACGGGAAATCTCCTCTCCTGTTGAGTTCAAGATAAGATGTACAGGGAAAATGTATCCTTAACGATTATCTTTCTATAACAAATCTGTTCTAATATAAATAAAATAAAGAGTTTGTTTGTGTGTTTGTCTGTCTGTTTGTATGCGGCCTGGGGACCAGACGAGTGGACCGAGAGTTACCAAATTTTGGACAGGGGTACCTTGGCCCAGGCCTCAGATCAAGACGAAGACTTTTTTTTTCAAATTTCGAACCAGGTGGGGTCTCAGGGGGACGTTTACCGGAACCGGCTTGGGAACTAGACAAATTGACCGAGAGTTACCAAAATTTAGTCACGAATACCTTCGTCCAGGCTCCAGACCAGAGTTAAACGTGTTTGTCAAAATTCAAACCAGGGGGATCTCAGGGGGGCGTTTACCGGGACATGTAAAAGTGGTAGAAAATCACCGATATTAGTGTCGAATTCATAGTTTTCACGGTCGCTGAAATCAATGGGGAAACTCCGATAGTATTAACTTCCAAATTCACGCTATACGGCTCCGGGCCGGGGGTCAGCGGGGGCGGGGGGGTGAGATACCGAGAGATATAAAAGTAATCCAAAATGACCGATATTAGTATCAAATCCATAGTTTTCACGGTCGCTGAGATCAATGGTGATACTCCCACAGGCGTTGACTTCCAAATACAGTCCCCGTGTGAAGCATGGGTATAATCAACTAGTATCATAATATGGATTTTTTTTTTTTTTTTTTTGACTGGGAAAAACGTATGTATTGTTACAAGACAGAAGCTTCCCTTTTGCAGATACTCTACGATCCGAACATGAACAGTCTTTTCTTACCAGTCAATAGGGGGCACCGTGGTTCAATGGTAAAGCGTGTGAATCTGCTGCGTGGAGACCCTACTTCGATCTCCGATAAAGTAAGTTTGTGGGCGGACAAGGTCGTGCTCGTTTGATTTCTTGGGTACTTCCGTCTCCTCTTACATTCTCATTTCACTATTTTTTCATTATCTTTCACTTGTTTCAATTATTCTTCTCCCTTAGCCTAAAGGACATAATCGTGGGACGTTAAACTGAAAAATGTCATTTTTCTTTTCTTTTCTTTTGGGGGCAAGGTGGCTCAGTGGTAGAGCGTTCACCTTCGGTGCTTGGGGTCCCTGGTTCGATCCCAGATCGCGCCGTGTGAACTTTGTGGTGGACAAACACCGTGCTCGTGGGTTTCCTCGAGTTTCTCCCGTTTCCTCCCACTTTCTTCATTCCCCATTTCACTCATCTCTCATCATCACCGTCTCCTTTATCCTAACCGGCATAACCGTGGGACGTAAAACTTAAAGATTTCATTTCATTTTTCTTTTCTTTTTTTTTATATCGGTAAAATCATATGTATTATTACGGGGCAGAAACCTTCCTTTTGCAGACATGAACACGAACAGCCTTTACTTACTTCACGTACTAACTTTTTTGGATCCCGTTTTTTCAAATCAAATAATGACTTGTGCCATATTATATGACTACAAGGAGAAGTCAGAAAATAAAGTTTTTCTTCCATCCCCGCTGCGAAAAAAATCTAACAGCAATTGAGCAAAAATAGTGTAGTTCAATCCATACGTGATTTGATAACGTACGACCAAGATCCTACGTAGGATACTAACGCAATAGTAGCAGAAAGTTCAGCTGAGCGGCCTATCCTGTGCCCGACAAGTACGTAAAGGTTACTCACAAGATTCAAGTGTAAAATTCGTAGAAAGTGGCCTGGAATTCTGACATCTGGCATTCTCCTTTTGGAAGACAATGTGAGGTCACACTCAGTGGTGGCAACACAAAACCATCTTGCCACCGTCTGTTATGAGCACCTTGTCCAGCTACCTACCGTACAATCCTGACCTCGCGCCCAGCGACTTCCATCTCTTTCCAGCATTGAAAAAGGCTTTTAGTTGGAGGCATTTTAGAACCAATGACAAAGTAAAGACAGCAGTGAAGGAGTTTTCGCATTTGCGCAGATTTTTAAACCTTGCAATGCGGTATGACAGTACACCAATGTCCTTGGTTTATGAAGAAAAATAAAGCAAGTCTTGTTCTTTATTTCCGCTGTATGTTCTTTGTCTTGTGTCTGTCCATAGCCGTTAAGACTTGTTTTCCGACTCGCCCTCGTATTAATAAGATCTATTTATGAAGAAGATTTATTTATGAAATATGAACGAAATCACTTGAGGCATTTCTCATAAAATTATTTTAAAAGAACTTACCTACTAGAATAAACTATCCCTTGTAGATTTTTTTCATAAGAAATTACTTAAACGCATTCTGGAGTTGTTAATGATACATTTTTTCATGAATATGAACAAAATTGTTTTAGCGATGTTTGGGAAAATTACAATTTTCGATTTTCTACCACCGGTAAATTGATTTTATTTTGCAGGATAGGGAGAAAATTCTCAATCTTCCCTATTGGAGAATCTTATAAAAATCTTCCCTATTAGCACAGACAACTTGCAAATCGCTTGCTGTAAGCTTGCATTGGAAGTCGACAAGCTTGCATCTGGCTTGATTGGAAAGTGGTGCAAGCATGCCGCAAGTTGGATCCCAATAACGAAGTTACATGGGGGCAACCTTGCATTCAGTGTTCCATTCAAGCTTCACGCAAGCGTTTTACACTGGCGGCAAGTCAATAGCAAATGAACAGCCAGTGATGCTGTGACGCTCAGCAAACGATCTAAAGTATCGCTTGCAAGTACAACAAAAGGGTAGATTGTATGCAAGCGTAGAAAGCCATAAGCCAAGCACGCTCTAACTGGCGGAAAGGTTTCTTGCTACTTGGGTTAAGTTTAAAGTTGGTCCCGATACATTGAATGAGCTGTAGGAAATCTCTTTTGTACTCTTGCACATTGTTGAAATAGGCATAAGTGTGACTTTCTTTACGTTAATATAGATCGCCACTCTACGGTTCCTCGTATTCGAAATAACGGAATAAGGCGTATGTTGCAATGTAGTTTTCCACGCTTTAGGATGGCCTCAGCTGTGAAACTATGCTCTTTTTCTCATAGGTCAATGTGGACTTTTTCATTTTTTTATGTGACCTATAGCCCTATTTTGTCAGCGTAGTTCAATAACACCCTGGGGCCGCGGTGGCTCAGTGGTAGAGCGTTCAACTCGGGTGCTTGGGGTCCCGGGTTCGATCCCAGCCCCCGCCAAGTGGACTTTGTGGTGGACAAGCACCGTGTGCGTGGGTTTTCTCGGGGTTCTCCCGTTTCCTCCCACTTTCTTCATTCCACCATTTCATTCATTACTCATCATCACCGTCTCCTTTCGCCTAACCGGCATAACCGTGGGACGTAAAAATCAAAGGTTTTTTTCAATAACACCCTGTATATAATACTTGTGTATGCATATTAAGCTTTTTAACAGTATCAAACTAATGTTTAATATTCAGTGTTGCAAGGACGTAGCGCAAGACATTAAGTAAATTTTGATATATATTCACTTTTTTGGCCTTTTCAGTCGCCCATCAAGGAACGAGGTAACTTCTATTGAAGTAAGCAGCACGTGAAGTGCGGCATTCCACGAGGCCTCAAGAGCATTCGACGACTCGCTGTTGTACGGAGTGCGGCTGGGTACGAGAGTACTTTTGTCTTGCCATTTTGAGTTTTTGTCAGAAGTTTCTGTAAAACAAGTTTCTCGTGTATTATTTGATGGTTCTCTATTTAATGTAGCTTTCCTAGAAATACTACGACAATATTAGCGTACTAGTGAAAGAGAAACCATCCAAAGGTCGAACTTATACCAGTCAATAGACAGGGCCGGCCGCTAGGAAATTTGCCGCCAGATACAGTTGCATCATTTGTCGCCTCCCCCTTTAGTTAGAAAGAATAAATCTTAAAAGTTATATTTTTAAGATGCTACCCCATCATAAACAACGAAGGGGAGAGAAAGTGACTCGCACTCAGAAACGCCTAAACACTACAAATACAACTCGTTATTTGTTTGTTTTTCTTTAAATAATAATCTATTATGTTAGTGAAAGCAAACATACCTGCGGAGAAAAGATGGTAATCCTTTTTATAGAATTCAATATCGAGCTTCAATCTCAATATATCAGTTTGCAATTCAGTGCAACTAGCTCTTTTATCTTTATTTCTTGGTTTTCCTTCTATATCTGTTAAAAAAAAAAAAAAAAAAAAACTTGTTTCCATCTTCAACGATAAGGAACTTGTTTGTGACAAAGACAAGACTTGATTTCATACGAAAATTGTGATAACTAACTAAATGGAACAGGTGTTCGCTACTGTTCGAGGATTCAGTTCTTGTATTTGAAAACAATCAAGAAATCCATGCTGGGAGTTGTTTGACCATTTGCTTTAGCATTATTCATGTGACCTTAAATTTATGCGACTCAAGCATGCTTTGTAAATGTAGTATTCAAATAGAAAGTCAACTTAGTAAATTTAACTATCGTCAAAAAGAAAGTCTGTTTCCAACAAGAAATATTTATTTTAAATAATATAGTTATGACAGATTTTGTCGCCCCTCGAAACTTGCTCCCCAGTGCAAATGCACAATTGCACAATACTCGTGAAGAACATAGGTATAATATTATTGTGTGGATGTAAATTTCCATGCATAGTTTTTTGATCTCTTAGAAAATGGAGAAAAGGAATCTTTATGTTAATCTACAAGTAGTAGCTAGTTATATGTTAACGTGTACGCCACATGAAAATGTTTGGTTGGGATAGTGTGATAGTTTCTGAATTAAAGAAATTGAAACAAGAAAAAGTAGTAGATTTCTACCATTTTGGTTTAGTAGAGAGAGCGAGAGAGAGCGATCAGAAGAAAAAGATGGATTATATATTTGAGACGCTTGATTGATTTGCTAAAAACTGCTTCTCGCTATCTATTACCGTTTTTATTAACTCTCTAGTGACCAACGTTAAAACTAGAGTTAAAACGGTGTCTTTCATTTTCGGTCTGAATATTACCTTTCAGTAACGAACTCCGTTTCTCACTTTCGACTCTGTACATCCTGGTCAAAATTAATGGTCATCCATCAACTACCGTAAATACGTGCGCGTAATTTTCGCCCTCGCATAATTTTCGCATCCCAATTTTGAAGGGCATTTTCTGTATATTTTATTTTCCTCGCGTAATTTGCGCACGCGAGGATTTGACAGTGATTTCTAAGGTAAGAAACTTCTTAATCAATTTTTTAATGTAATTTTTGTACAAATTTAGAATTAGTTGTTTGTTGTCAATTCTTGCTACAAAGAAAATGTGTACCGGTATTTTCGTGTTATTTTGACTGGGGAAAAAGAAATAGATGATCTTCACTGATGTGGCTAATTTTTTTCCGCATAATTTACGCACTCTTGCTTCAAAACAAGTTTTTTCGTCTAAAAAAAAGTGCGAAAATTACGCGAGTAAATACGGTAGTTCTTGAGATATATTTTTTTCCGGGAGGCTAATGAACAAACAAGGTAAATATATAAAGGAATTTTGGAAATCGAAATATCCACCTTGAAAACTACAATTTTGTACAATAACCATCAGTGGTGGTAAAAATGGGAGGAAGGCAGCCAGAACCCAGACTATGATAGGTACACCATGAGTTTACCATAAACTTTCAAAAACATATAAATAATAGGTTAAATTATTTTTGTTACTCAAAAAACTCGGGGGCTAGGCCCCTCCAGCCCCGGGCTATATCCGCCACTGGTAACGACATCACCTATTAGGGAGAAACTGATGCTGAAGTTATACAAAGTCAGACAAAATTTCTTTTGTGATGTGTATTTAGTATTAGACCTGTGGAATAATAATATGAAATTGCCATTCTTTAGGTAAGTATGTAAGCTATAAATTTAGATATTCTTATCGGGAGCAGGAAAATTCGGTGTAGGAAAATTCGGTGTAAGAAAACTCGGTGTAGGAAAATCCGGTGTACAGAAAATTCGGTGTACGGAAAAGTCGGTGTGGGGAATGTTCGGTGTAAAGAAAGATTCGTTGTAGTAGACCGTAGGATTTATTAAAAACTCAACTTTGAGGATAAATGAGCGTATTAGTTTTAAGTTCAAACTTTGTGTAGAACGTACTTTTACTGTCTGCTATACCAAATTTTGAAAAATTGTGATTGTAAAATAATTTGAATTCTAGATTTCGACTGATTTTAACATTTCATGACCCTTACATGACGAGAAATTTGTTTCTTTGATGTCCGTTTGTGTGATTTAGCGAAGCGACCATCGCTACCAATCGACATTTTATTTAAAACTTAAGTTTTTATGCTGTTTTGGAGGATGTCTCCTAGAATTTTCTACTTCAAAAAAAAAAAAAAATCATGGTTACTAGACCGTTAAAGTTGAAAATTGTAGATTTTTCAAAAATTATCTGACGATTTTATGTCTATTTTATAAATAAATATTTAAATATAAATTCTTCAAAAACGACATAGTTTATTTATGTTACTCAAAGGTGTAAAAATAAATGCCTCAACTAAAGTATCTAAGCCTGATTGGAGGAGAAGTCAATAAGGAGTCAATAGGGTTGCAGTACTTGTTTACCTTAACTTAAGGCAAACAAACTAAAGTGTCTGATTGGAGGAGAAGTAAACTATTTGTACAAATATTATCTGTTAAAACCATCCTGCTTTATATTGCCCTTTCCACTAAGACTTTTTTGATCAATATATTTTTGCATCTTACATATGTATATGCAGAGTGATTCTTTCAAAACTCACGGATTCATTTGGCTCTAGAATTTCTAACTGAAGTCCGGTTTTCATGCGATTTGCTGCAAATCATCAAGGGAGAATGGGAGATTTATGGGACTATGTTTACTGGTTTAAATTCATCCGGGATAATATCGAGCAGGCCGCAAGAAAAACAGCAAATATTTGCCATTGTACGTTACAGTTCGAATGAGATATTGGATATTTGAAGCGAAATTGAAGAATACAAATTAAGCGTTAGTGAGAATAAAAATTAAGTGTTAGTGAAATGAAATGAAATATTTAAGTTTTATGTCCCACAATATCCGCGAGCAGGGTCCGATGCTTCCCTGCCTTACTCAGAAGCGATCCTGTTTCCTGCAATTTATTCACTAGCGACCATATTATGTTCCTGTTTGGGGCAGAACGTGAGGCAAAGTTGCGTGTAACTGCCCCTTGCGTAGCAACAACAGATCCCGGCCTACAAAATCTTTTTAACGATAAAATCACGTTGCTCCAAAGAGTACATTATTGCAACTGTGTCCTGATCATATTGGTATAGTAGCACAGCATAATTCTCAACACAACGGCCCAGTTTCCTGTTTCTTATTGACCGTCGCGAGGTTGCCATCTAACGAAGAAACTCAAATCTCCACACCGCACCTCACCTAATTCCAATTCGGTACAGTGGCGAATATTTGCTCCTTTTCTAGAGGCGTGGCCGATATTACTCCAAATGAATTTAAACCAGTAAGCATAGTTCCATAAATCTTCCAACGTTCCTTGATCATTTGCCACAAACCGCATGAAAATCGGACTTCAGTTAGAAATTCTAGACCCAAATGAAATCCGTGAGTTTTAAAAGAATCACCTTGTATATGTTTTATGATGTACTATATAGGAAAGGTGTTTTTAGTTGTTCCTATAACTATTCTCTGAACTTGTAATTGTTTTATTTCCGACAAAAAGTGTCAGCTTCATTGTGTGATGAAAAGTAGTTTATAGTAATACCCCGCAAAAGACATGCAAGAGGTATTGGACTCAAGGCAGAAAAATAAATTTGCTTTTCTTGAAATAGGTAATAACATTTTATTTGCTACATTATATGGTTTTCGTTTTCACAATATGAAATGTCGTAAATTATCGTAAGTGGTAATATTCAATATGTATTACACCGAATCTACCTTACACCAAAATTTCCCCACACCGAGTTTTCCGTACACCGAATTTTCTTACACGGAATTTTCCTACACCGAGTTTTCTTACACCGAATTTTCTTACACTGAATTTTCCTACACCGAATTTTCCTAGACCCATTCTTATCTTTTAAATAGGTAATCTACAAGTTAGAACGTTGAACTCACGTTAGCGTGATCCCGCGTTCGATTCCCGGCCGGTGCTTCCCAATTTTTGGCGTCGTGAGGCAGACTGGGAAGTCACGTGAGTAAAAGAGGTGATACTGGAAAGATTGGAGACAGGACGATGCAGTGCGCTGATCACTTAGTTCAGCCGGTCGCTAACAGATGGAGTTAGAGCAGCTCAGGCTCATAAGGGCTGCCATGCCAATGATTATTTATTTTATCTTATAAATGTTCCACAATGTATGTGGTAGAAAGTAAAAAAAAAAACTTTCTGTAGTGCACAGTGAGACATTATTTATTAAGTACACTTATTTATTTTAGTTTTAGTTATTTATAAGTGTTTCTGGCACTGCAGGAATTATGGTGTTAAGTTTATCATTTATGCTATGAGGAATGAGGTCTCTCGGCGATCACGATATCTGGAGTAGGAAGGAAGCGGTCCGAGACACATCTGTTAGGTACCATCCTAGCATTTGTCTGGTGTGCGATGAGGAAAATCCGGAAATCCCACTTGAGACGGCTGGCCTAAAACAGCTATTACATCTCTTCGCCCGAATGTCTCCATCGGGAATCGAATCCGGGAGTGTTAGTGCTACTCTAGCTGGGAATCGCTTGCATCAAAGGCGAGAGTGTCAGTGACTACTCTACGTGAGGATACGGGTTCGATTCCCGGCGGGAGCTCATGTGGTTCGGATTCCACGTTAATCAGTAGGTTCACGTCTCATATAACCTCACTGCTGAAACTCAAAATCAACTCAACTTAAGTACTCCACGTGAAACCACTACACTTATTAATCAAACATTGTTTTCACACTAGCTTAGGGTTGACAGATTTTGTAAACGAAAAACCGGGACACCAATCTCAGACTATACAGGATGATTCAGGAAATCCGTAATAGGGCCTCAGGTCCTAGTACAAAGAAATGTTTGAAACAAAAATATTTTATTACCGAAGTGCATATGCCGAATTCATATGGTGATGCTTCCGATATCATGGGCGTGTCAGGAATACCTCTACGGGGGGACAAGTTAAAAATTTTAAATGGAAACATGGATTTGTTTTGCCCCCATTGAAACAATCGCTAAATTTTGAACAACTTTGAGACGAAACACTTTGTCATATCTCTTACCGTTTGGGAGCTACACGAGCTCATTAATACGTCAATGAGAGAGGATTTCCGCATGCTGCAACTCAAAAGGAATAGCAAATAATTGTTTGAAATTAAAGTGAAAAATGAAATTGAACATGAGGAAACAAACGGTACAATTTTCGAAAACACCGGTGTCTCAAGAATACCTCTATTGGAGGGCGGCGAACTTCAAAATGTCAAATAGAAACATGGGTCAATTTGGCTTTCATTGAAAAAGCACTAAATATTGCACCACTTTCATAGGCAATAGTCATGACAGTTGGTACCATACGGCTGCTACAGAAGCTGAGTTGTTGGGAGAGAAATATGATATACGATTTACGATGCTGGATTGGGGTGTTTTTTTTTCTTTTTTTTAAAACTTTATACTGCAAAATATCTTGAGAAACAAACATCGAACGAGAAAAATGTTCGAAATAAAAAGTTAATATTTTGCAGGGAGAAATTTACGTATGCTAAAATTAGCCTTTACTTCCCCACTTAGGGGTGGGACGGAGGGAAACTGAAAACTGATATGGGAACGCCGTCATTTTAATTGCAGAATGGGGTTCTAGGGGAAAAGGTACGTACAGTAAATTTTATTTGAAACATTTTTTCGAACCCTGATAGGTGGTGGTGTAATCAGTTAAATCTAGGTTCACTAAGGTATCTTAATTACGAGTTGGTAGATTGGTTAGATTGGTTAGATTGGTTAGATTGGTTAGGCAGAAGTTTAGTGTCTCTCGGCACCGAAGCTACATAAAATGCAGACATACCATTTAAAGTGGAATTTGAATCACTGTAATGGATTCAAATGTCAATAGTCTCCCATCGGAAATCAAATATTTCATATACAGACGTAACCTTACTTGTCAGTTGCAAATTTTAGTTGAAATTAGTTTATAATATGAAAACAACGACGTATTACACATTGTGCTGTAGTGTAAGTCGAATATCATAACTATCATTTTTGGTATGCAAAAATAGCTGCCCCTCCTTTATTCCCCTACGAAATTAAAGTTGGTGTCGTCACTGTTGTAAAATTGTGCCTCAGAAGACGGCAGACAGAACGAAATAGACAGTTTGAATGCGGTTAACATGTCGTGGCTGAGAGCAGTATCTCCATTGTTGATTCAAGTTTGAGCAATGAAGCAGTTCTTCGCTGCCGATTGAAGTATAAAATAACTATAGTAGTTAAAGCACGTCACTAGGAAAAAGATATTCTTTTCTATTGAAAAGTGATATTCATGAAATTATTGCCGTAACCAGTGGCGTATTTACGATTTTGATTCAGGGGGGAATTTGCTTGAAAATGTGAAAATTCTGCAAGATATTTCATATACTTTACTATAGTAAGTAAGATTTCGGGGGGGGCTTAAGCCCGGAATCCCCCCCTAAATACGCCACTGGCCGTAGCACATGCTTCCTCTTGAATATTAAAAAAAAATCCCTTTTCCCCTTCTCGAAACTAAACAACCCATAGGATGTAGAAATAAATGTGATTTTCAAACTCCTTGTTGTTTGTTTAGTAAAATTAATTGGCTACACAAATCTTCCGAAAACCTTCTGTTTTTAAGTGTGACGTACTATACTAGTTCTTGCACGTTGATTTTTTTACAATCTTAAGAACGAAAACCGAGACAAACAGGCGTTCCAAAAGGCTTTTTCGGGACAGTTAATTATTTTATTGAAAACCGGGACTATCCCGGAAAACCAGAACGTCTGGCAACCCTACACTAGCTATAACAACAAATGAAGTTAATATAACACAACGATAATTAAATGCGACTTCCCTCAAGCGCCGCCTTTAGTTCTCATTGAATATACTATCTCGAATTTCTTAGTTAAAAAAAATAAAACAGATAGATGATAATCATTATTATGTATTGATGGTTTGTCGCGCTTTATTACGTTTACCTCAAGTTGTAGTTGAGATGCCACTTGTTTTACAAACCACAGAGGTTAATGTCATTTGCATTGCGTCACGCTGTAGTATCCCAAGATCCTTCACCCAGTTTTCTGGCCAACACTTCCAAAGCCAAACCGACTAACAAACAACAAGGGAGGAAGGGTCTCTTTCACTTAATTACCCTCCGTTCTTGGGTCATTAACTTGTGTCATTTGGGGACCACCCAATGTAACCGACCGGAAAAGGCAAACAAAGACACAAAAGTCGAGAACGATGAACAACCGAAAGACATCAATGTTTTTTTTATTTTATTTTATTTTTTTTTATTTCTTTATATTTTTTTGTAACGTAGTGTGTTATGTGACATTGAGACAGAAAGAGTCTTTTATCTTAGTCTCAGTCATTATCTTATGGCTCCTTAGTCGAGCAAATAAAATTTTGTATAATACTAGAATTATATCAGTGTTTAAGAAAAAAAAAACTAGCTGAACCTGCGCTCTCTACACCAGCGCATCATTCACATAGGAGCAAGAATCTCCTGGAAATTCCTCACAACATCTGTATGTGTCCCTTTACAGACACAAGTAAAAGACATCTTTATAAAAATCGGAAAGGGGTACCATAAAGGGGAGATTATTTTTTAATATCTCGTACCGTCTGAAAGATTTGAGGTTACTTCCGGTTGGAGTTTCAAATTTATGTATGATCAGGGTTTTCCTTCTTCTTGCATGAGGTATGTAATAAGCAAATACATTATATACACAATTAATTATAATGTCAGTGATATATGGTGTTCATTGGGCAAAGCACTTCAAACAAGAGATTCATCTTAGACGAGAGAAATGATTTTTAGTTATCTGTTTTGGCCATGGAACAAACGCCTGAGAGATATACAACCCATGCATACAATTGGGTGGTGTTGGAATGTATAACTCGCAGGATACGATTTTTTAATTTCAATATTTCCAGTGTACCCCTCAAAATGTAATAAGGAAATAATGTCCTTTTTTAAATATTCAATTAAAACTGGACAATCTACACAAAATTTGGAATTGACTCGTGAAAACGGCACGTTTTTAACACTTGTGGTTGCTTTTCGAGATCTCATTTTCGAAATGATTGAAGGCAAACATATAAACTTTTCTTTGGAGACAAACATATAAACCTAGGATTTGAATATATAGTACGAAGATGAGACATATGCCATTTCATAGATCTTATTAAGAGGCGTAATCACTGCGAAATTAAAATACCGCTAATTTTACAATAATTATGTGATATCTTCAAATAGATAAAAGATAATCGAAATGTAAAACAAGAGCTCGCTAGATAATATTATTTTGCATGAGGTAGTACTGTTATCACGAGTCACTTAGTAGCTTTTCGTCTGCAGCCATTTAGAAACGCGAAAATTAATGCCGATTTTCTAAATGGCTGGGAATCGAAAGCAGAAAAGTGAATCGTGATAACGGTATCTCATGTAAAATAATATTGTCTAGCGACCTCTTGTTCCAGTTTTTGATTATCTTTCATCTGATTGAAGATATCACATAATTACTGTAAAATTAGCGGTATTTTAATTTCGCTGTGATGGGCCTCGAGTGTAAAATCTCATGTGTAATTTTTGAGAAAACGAAGAGGAAATCTATTTTATAAAAAAAAAAAAAACTAAAAATTGATACTGAATAAGAACCACGCCACTTGTTGACTAAAAACTGATACTGAAATATAGGGTATGCCATGAGAGAACTCAACGTTTAAAATGCCCGCCATTTCTGTTCTCGTAAGTTGGCAGCACTGAACGTAGGAATTCACAAAATTAAACACATTTGTAATAACTTTTTACTATAACAACACCTGTTTCGTCATGAAGCGCTCCATTCCTACCCGTACAGAAAACAGTTGACGATCATGTGCTATGTGGCGCTCCGTGATTACTAACCACGAAGATAACAAATGAAAATCGTATAACTTTCAGTGTTGCCAACTTACTAGAACAGAAATGGCGGGTATTTTTAAAAAAATGCGTTATTTAAACACACATCGTTTATACTTCAGTCAGGCACGTAGCCAGGATTTCGTAATAGGGGGTTCCGGGACGAAATACTGTGGTTATCACACAGGGGCTCGATCATTCTACACTATTTTACTGACAACTTATATTTGTTCGTTTAGCCAGGATTTCGTAAGGGGGGGGGTAAATTAAATACTGTGGTTACACACCAGGCGCTCGACCAATGTAAACTATTTTACTGGCATCATACCGATATTGATTTGTTAGGACAATAAAATGAAGATATGTTAGCCAGTATTTTAATAAAAAAAATCTGAAGAATTCTCAAGTAAAATAATATTTTAAAAAGTATTAAAAAATATATAGTCTTCCGAAGTCATTCGCATTCGATTCTTTTTGCCTCCTTTTTCTTATCTTCGTTTAACGCCGCCAAGGATAGTAACGAGATCTCTTTTGACAGTAAAGATATCCTATAAAATGGATTAGTGTTGCCACAAAATTGAAACTTTCTTTAACAAGTGTAACTGGAATCTATGTTGCCAGGCTCATATTATTGGTGATTAGGGGAATTTCTTAAGTTCTACCTGAGAGTCTCTCTGATCGAACCCATTTATCGATCATTTGTAGTCCATAGGTTTAGCAAGGACTAGATGGAATTCGGAATGCTCCGTTACAATAATACCAATTTTTAACTTGAACCCCCCCCCCCTGTTTCCTCCACAGAAAGCTCCTTATAAGAAAGAGTAACAAAACGTTTGCTGTGGCTTCTTATTTTTAATGATTACTATTCTTTTTCTCGTTTCTTTTTGTTTCATCCTTCCTTAATTTGTTTTCATTTTGGTTTCGAAGGGGGGGTCCGGACCCCCCGGACCCACCCCTTGGCTACGTGCTTGCTTCAGTAATCTTTTTACTATGACGCTAACAAGGTGATAGTATGTAGTATAATTAAAATATTGTTAACTCTTTAATTTTAATTTTTGTTTAATTAAAGCAGTGGTTCTCAACATTTTTTGACTAACGACACATTTGTTTGATATTTTTATTAATAATAATAATAATAATAATAATAATAATAATAATAATAATAATAATAATAATAATAATAATAATAATAATATGTGCTCGCGCCAAGTGAACTTCGTGGTGGACAAACACCGTGTGCATGGGCTTTCTCGAGGTTCTCCCGTTTCCTCCCACCTCCTTCAGTGTACCATTTCTTACCTTTCTCATCATCATTGTCTCCTTTAACCTAGCCGGCATAACTGTGGGACGTAAAACATAATAATAATAATAATAATAATAATAATAATAATGAAATCAATTAGTTTTTATAATGACTCTATATAGCACTGAGCATTATTGCTACCGGTGGAGGTGTAGTCTGTCGCAATTTTTACTAATTATTATTAAATTCTTCATGATTTTTAAATTCTAAAATTTCACGACACACCTTAGGGGACTGCGTGACACACCAGTGTGTCGCGACACATCGGTTGAGAATCACTGTCTTAAATTAATGTCCAAATAAGAAACATAATATCAGTCGATAAATAACATCCATCTGAACTGAAAAAGAAGCTTAAGAACTATTTTTTTTTTTTGTCTGGGATTTTGAGGAGAAAAGAAAAACTATATGTCGATAGAACGTCTATCATTTCTTTTCAGTAATAATTAAGAGTTATTATTATTATTATTATTTTCCTGCAAGAAATTGCTACTTACTTATGTACTATGAACTAGCAGCTTATTTTCCTAAGGATGGCACACATACTCTTTGTGCAGTAGCGTACCCAGGAATTTATTTCGGGGGTCCAAACTAAATATGAAGGTATTTTATATTAACATTCCTAAAATAGCCTCCTAAAATTAGGCTAAATTTTAAAAAAGTCGAAATTTCGGAGGAGGGGTCCGGACTCCCAGGCCCCCCCCCTGCGTACGTCCCTGTCTTTGTGCACATACTACTTATGAGCATAGAGAACGAAAGAACGTTTTGCTTTCTTTGGAATTTTTGTCCTATATCTAGAAGTGTGCACGAGACATGATTTCCTGCAATCAATTAACCGTTCCTACAATACATTTCATCTTCACTCTAAACTCTACTGAAACCGAAAGTAGCAAAAAATTGCTACCACTTCCGTTTCAATGTTAATTGAAAAAAATATCACCATGTAAACCAAACTCTTTCGTGTGGTGTACATGTGACACTGTTACCTTTTTCAAAACGCCATTATTCATAAGGCTTTTATTGATAACGGAAAAGTTAAATAAATAAAAGATCCATGAGAAAATTTTTAAGAAACACGTCAAACTTGTATAAAATAACAAAGTACTTTTTAAATTTGCTAAAAGGTTTTGAAAGCAAATCAGGTTAAACAATTTAGTTGGAGTTTACCCCAAAAAATGTAATCGCTCTATAATACGAAAGTAATTGCAAGAGTATGGTCCCCAAAACCTGGGGATGCAGGGAAACTGTTTGCACGAACCTAGCTGGGACACTGTCTTAACTCAGCAGCTGTTTGTAATGGACTTTCCGCTTGGCGCTACCGCCACATATGCAAGACGTAGTCAAGTCAGATCGACGTAGACCGCGAACCACGGAGACTTGCCGTCGAAAATTGGTGCGCCGATGGCGGCGGTACCATTACGAAACTATATCAATGCCGCTATTTTACCGCCATGACGGTAATGAGACGTCATCCTCCGTTTCTTCTCGTCTGAACCGCTAGTGCCGGCTTAAAACCGCCATTAACCAACCACATGAACTCTTCGCTGTCGCCTTTAATCCTCTACTTTCAATTTTGCAAAGAAAGTATCGCTTTGGTATTTATACCTTAAAAAATCGGAAATGCGGCGTAGGATCGACACTGCGTACGATCGAAACTGCGTAGGATAAAAAAATTCAGCTCAAAACCTGTTTCGATTTACGCTTATCGACTGTAATCGTTTATTTATTTATTTATTTATTTATTTGGGAGGGAAGCAAAGTATAATACATTTCAGTCATTACACATGCAAAGAGATGTTTTATGGTAATTGTTTTTTGCTGAAATATAACTTCGGTATCTTTTATACGTGTTTAGGAGCTGAGATTATTATCTAATAATTATAAGGAAGATACAAGTTTTTTTTTTTTTTTTTAAGGAAGATACCACCTTCGTACAACAATTCATGTTTAATAGGCGTATAGAAGGGGCTCATGCCCAAAACATTGGGACTCCATTTCTGGGACCCCATGGTGGGGGCCCGGTTCCTGACCACCACTGTGCTGAGGGGAATCGGATCTTTCCAACGTCACCATCTGTATGCAACAACTCCATGCTTAAACGAGAAATAGAGTGGACTCGAGCCCAACATTTCGGAACCACATTTTCTGGAACTTCGAGGCCAGGGCCCAATTTCTGACATTACCGCTTTCGTTAATCGACCCCGACCTTTCAAACGCTAACACTATAGTACAACACCATGTTAAATAGGCAAATAAAAGAGACCTGAACCCAAACTTTTGGGATCTCATTTCTGGAGTCTCAGGTCCCGGAGCTTTCCAACACCACAATATGTATCCAATAACTCCATGCTTAAAAGAAAAATAGAATGAAGCCAAGCTCAAAATTTCCGGACACCATTTTTGGACCTTTGAGACAAGGGCCCAATTTCTGACGTTAACACTGTGCTCAGACGACCCGAACATTTCCAACTTCACCACCCACATACAATTCTTGTTTAATAGGCGTATAGAAAGAACCCGCGCCCAAAACTTCGGGACCCCATTTTTCTGGAGCCTCATGGCTGGGGCCCGGTTTCTGATATCACCACTGTGCTCGGGAGACCCGGACTTTTCCAATGCCACCATATGCATCCAATAACTGCATGTCTTAAACGGCTTCCCCATTGTAGGAGGATTTTGATGAATTTTCTCCAGGTTCTTTACAACTATTTACAACGTTTCAAACTATTCATAAGAAATGAATTTCAATATATTAGAAACTATGTTCTTTTAAAATGTTCAAAATGGATGACAGCATTGATTTCCAGTAATAATTGTAAACTTTCGTAATTTTATTCTCTATTTGAATAGTAGTTTAATTTCGAATCTTTTACGGTTAAAAATATTTTTGTGAAATGTAACGGAATACATTGAAATGCTCCTACTCCCACGGGTACGTGTTCCAATTATAAATCGATTTGAGGTTCAGTGTAAAAATGAGAAACTCCCAAAGCGAAGGACAATATTGTAACGTTGTTGACATACATATGAATAACTGGTGATTAGGTCGTTAAGCTGTACATAAAATCATATAAATTTTCATTCATATTACGCAGACAAGTACACACAGAACAGCATATGAATCTTTATCTGACTTTTGTTTCTCTAACTTTCTGACAGCCTTTACGAAATAATATCTTTACAATCGAAATATTCGTTAAACATTATTATTATTCTTATCCTTCAATATTCATCATACATCATATTCTTCATTACTTTAAATTCTTCATATTACATAACTATTTTACATTATATTCCGTCGAAGCTGTTTCAAAGTTAGTATTACACTTCTGACATAGTCATCATTACAAATCATAATTGATTCTCAATCCATACGCCTGTAACTTGTCCATCCTACCTGTAGTGCGGATCCTATGCAGTTTGGATCCTACGCAGTTTCGACCGTACGCAGTTTCGATCGTACGCAGTTTCGATCCTACGCAGTGTCGATTCTACGCAGTGTTGATTCTACGCAGTTTGGATCCTACGCAGTTTTGGTCCTACGCAGTTGCCCTGAAATAATTTAAGTTTTAATCATGCCCTTAAAAAAATATTGTTTTCTCTCTCTCTTTAATTTGTTTAACCTGTGCAGCTATAAATTAGGGTTATATTCATGGACTCCACACGACCTAAACTGCGTAGGATCGAAACTGCGTACGATCGAAACTGCGTACGGTCGAAACTGCGTAGGATCCACACTGCGTAGGATCGAAAATGCGTACGATCGAAACTGCGTACGGTCGAAACTGCGTAGGATCCAAACTGCATAGGATCCGCACTACAGGTAGGATGGACAAGTTACAGGCGTATGGATTGAGAATCAATTATGATTTGTAATGATGACTATGTCAGAAGTGTAATACTAACTTTGAAACAGCTTCGACGGAATATAATGTAAAATAGTTATGTAATATGAAGAATTTAAAGTAATGAAGAATATGATGTATGATGAATATTGAAGGATAAGAATAATAATAATGTTTAACGAATATTTCGATTGTAAAGATATTATTTCGTAAAGGCTGTCAGAAAGTTAGAGAAACAAAAGTCAGATAAAGATTCATATGCTGTTCTGTGTGTACTTGTCTGCGTAATATGAATGAAAATTTATATGATTTTATGTACAGCTTAACGACCTAATCACCAGTTATTCATATGTATGTCAACAACGTTACAATATTGTCCTTCGCTTTGGGAGTTTCTCATTTTTACACTGAACCTCAAATCGATTTATAATTGGAACACGTACCCGTGGGAGTAGGAGCATTTCAATGTATTCCGTTACATTTCACAAAAATATTTTTAACCGTAAAAGATTCGAAATTAAACTACTATTCAAATAGAGAATAAAATTACGAAAGTTTACAATTATTACTGGAAATCAATGCTGTCATCCATTTTGAACATTTTAAAAGAACATAGTTTCTAATATATTGAAATTCATTTCTTATGAATAGTTTGAAATGTTGTAAATAGTTGTAAAGAACCTGGAGAAAATTCATCAAAATCCTCCTACAATGGGGAAGCCGTTTAAGACATGCAGTTATTGGATGCATATGGTGGCATTGGAAAAGTCCGGGTCTCCCGAGCACAGTGGTGATATCAGAAACCGGGCCCCAGCCATGAGGCTCCAGAAAAATGGGGTCCCGAAGTTTTGGGCGCGGGTTCTTTCTATACGCCTATTAAACAAGAATTGTATGTGGGTGGTGAAGTTGGAAATGTTCGGGTCGTCTGAGCACAGTGTTAACGTCAGAAATTGGGCCCTTGTCTCAAAGGTCCAAAAATGGTGTCCGGAAATTTTGAGCTTGGCTTCATTCTATTTTTCTTTTAAGCATGGAGTTATTGGATACATATTGTGGTGTTGGAAAGCTCCGGGACCTGAGACTCCAGAAATGAGATCCCAAAAGTTTGGGTTCAGGTATCTTTTATTTGCCTATTTAACATGGTGTTGTACTATAGTGTTAGCGTTTGAAAGGTCGGGGTCGATTAACGAAAGCGGTAATGTCAGACATTGGGCCCTGGCCTCGAAGTTCCAGAAAATGTGGTTCCGAAATGTTGGGCTCGAGTCCACTCTATTTCTCGTTTAAGCATGGAGTTGTTGCATACAGATGGTGACGTTGGAAAGATCCGATTCCCCTCAGCACAGTGGTGGTCAGGAACCGGGCCCCCACCATGGGGTCCCAGAAATGGAGTCCCAATGTTTTGGGCATGAGCCCCTTCTATACGCCTATTAAACATGAATTGTTGTACGAAGGTGGTATCTTCCTTAAAAAAAAAAAAAAAAAAAAAAAAACTTGTATCTTCCTTATAATTATTAGATAACTAGCAGCGTTCACCCCGCTTCGCTGCGGTCACCCCGGAACGCAATAAACTTTGTTACTTAGATAATTTTTACTTTTTCGCTTTCAAGTGATATGATAAAAACCATAGAAGATTGCAGTAAATGTTAACATTATATCGCCTGTCATTTATGTTAACCCGCCCCGCTTCGCTGCGGTCACCCCCGAACGCAATAAACTTTGTTACTTAGATAATTTTTACTTTTTCGCTTTCAAGTGATATGATAAAAACCATTATAACGCCTGTCATTTATGTTAACCCGCCGAGTGACGGTCATGCGGGTTGCATATACATACGTTTATTTTTATACCTATGATGAACCAACAAAGGATTTGTACGTAATGGACACCTGAATGGTCAATTATCTCAAGACACTGGTAATTGAAAATTAAAGTGATATGATAAAAACCATCTAGGGTCCAAATCCTAATAACCCCCCAAAAATAAAAGAAATTGGTTCAGCCGTATTAGCGTGATGAGCGGACAAAGGATTTGTACGTTCTCTTTTATATATATAGATAATCTCAGCTCCTAAACACGTATAAAAGATACCGAAGTTATATTTCAGCAAAAAACAATTACCATAAAACATCTCTTTGCATGTGTAATGACTGAAATGTATTATACTTTGCTTCCCTCCCAAATAAATAAATAAATAAATAAATAAACGATTACAGTCGATAAGCGTAAATCTGGCAGAACCTATTTTCCGAAATCTAAAACAAATCACGCAGATTGTTTATTGCTTGTTCGAGATTGTCCACATTACATTTTCTGTCGCGATTGTCCACATCACATGTTCGGTTTTTCATTGTTTGTAATTAACTATACCATAACAGAAATTCCCGCTACGAACAAATTACACGTTAGGTATACGCCTATGTGTCTCGTCTCGAGGACTTCTGGGCCGCGGTGGCTTAGTGGCAGAGGGTTCACACATGATGCGGGGCCCTGGTTCTATACCAACTTGCGCAAAGTGGGGTTTGTGGTGAACAAACACCGTGTGTGAGGGTTTTCTCGGAGTTTCCCTTTCCCACAACTCTTTCATTTCACCATTCCATTTATTCTCATCATCTGCGTCTCCTTTAGTCTACCCAGGATGACAGTCGGACATAAAACTTAAAGATTGCATTTTCATTTTCACATTTGGAGACCCTGTATCTGTGTTCCTTGAGTGCCCCAAATGCTAAATAATAATGGGTTGGAAGGCCCATGAAGTTTAGTACCTGGTACACCCATTATCTCAACTTGCCCAAAAAGTTAAGGGCTCACGTTAAGTTAACGCCCCAAAACTTTGGTTTTCACATCTTATTAACTATATTGGCCCAAAAGATGAAGTTTGTTAGCTCGTCGATCTTTATCTCGACTAGCCCAGAAAGTTGGGAGGCTCTGGTGAAGTTAGCCCCCAAATTTTCGGCGCCTATATCACATTAACTATGGGAGAACGAAAGCTGAAATTTGGTAGCCCATCCAGCCCGTAGACAGTACTATGTAGCCCATTCATTTCTGGACCAGCCCAGAAACTTGAGGGGGGGGGGCTCACGTTAAATTAGAGCCCGAAATCTTTGGCGCGCATATCTCATTAACCCTTTCGGGACAAAATCGATCTTGGGGTTTTCGTAGACTTTCAGTTAATGATCTATTGCCCAAACACTGTTAGCCCGATTGATATCGTTTACGTCTTGTATTTTAGAAGAGGGACATGGCTATTTTTTGGTGTAAGTTAGATTGCAGTGTTGCTAACGGGAGGGATTATTGAAAAAATGTAGGAGTGAAATTTTTTTAAAAAAATTCCCTAGCCGAATTTCATGATTTTTTCTAGCTGGCAACACCGAAGCCACATGGGTTCAAGTCACCTAAAAACAATTTTTTGGTATGTTGACAAGGTACAGTAAAAACCTGAAGTCGCTGGCTGCCATACAAAGAGAGAAAGAAAAAAACTCTCTCATAAAACACATGAAATTTTGGCACTTCTTACGCGTCAGAAGCAAAAATCAGCATACATGGTGGTTCACCGGCTTCTCTAATTATCCAATCGTGCTCCTCTATGGTGCGTTTTGTAGGCCAAGAATGATTCCAGACAGTTGTACGTTGGTTTGAATATAGCCAAGGACACTGAAATAATAGGGGGGAAAGGATAAATTTCCCAAATTTTTCACAAACAATTACAATTAACATTAAATTACAATTAAAAAGTTTTAATCATTTGTTTTAAATATTTTGTTTTAACCCTGGAATCATGGTTAAAACAACCCTGGAACAAAACAACCCTGGAAGTTAGTAAATTTGGGACGAAGCCCAAACTAGCAAAAACTTGAACTAATTACATGAACCTTCGATTGTGCCACCTGCAAAGTCTATAAAAGAAGTGACAATTCACAGCAACTAGGTAACTAAGAAAATGTTAAGCTAAGTCAATTGAACTTAACGGCAATCTTCTGAACAAGAAATTTGCCAACTTGATCAGAAGTAGTGGCTTTTGGGGGGGAGACTTCTCCTTTCTCCCTGCTGAGACAAGACTTAGCTTTTTTGGCCCTCCTGAATAAGTCATAGTCCCCCAAGAAAAACTTCCTGAGTCCTGTATGATTATTTAATTATATTTGTCACTATTTTATTTGTCAGTTTCGTTTCTATGCAGTTTGGATCGTAAGCAGTGTGGATCGTACGCAGTTTCGATCCTACGCAGTGTGGTTCCTACGCAGTTTCGACCGTACGCAGTTTCGATCCTACGCAGTTTCGACGCTACGCAGTTTCGGTCGTATACAGTTTTGATCCTACTCCGGTTTTTCCCTATATAACTTCAAAAAAATACTATTACTTAATATTCTGTGATTATAAAATAATTGTTTTTTAATTGTTTGATCATATGACCTTATCTGTTTTCGATCCTACGCCGGTTTTAGTTTCGATCGTACGCAGTGTCGATACTACGCATGTAACCCAAAAAATCTACAACAATACATGGTCGTATTATTTGCATGTTAATTTAACACCAAAGACATAGCCTTCCAAGCATACCAGAAGTAACTAGTAATTGCCAGTGAAGATTTTAAATGCATTTTATTGTTCGCAATGAGGAAAGCTTTGCGCAGTGCATTTGACAATTTTCCAAGTAACGCATAACGTAAAATGTTCTGCTGTAATCGGTCACGAAAATAGTTTTGCAAGCCTATGAACTGTCTGACAACAGTTACATAAGTAGCAGTGCTGCCACCTGTTGTTCTTATATCCCAGCAGCGGACGTTTCCAAGTTCTCACAATATTACAGCTGTCAATTGTCGAAAAGTCCCTATAACACCACCTGGCAGAAAAACGACAACTGCCATCTACTACGACAGCAGTCACTTCACCTCCGCTTCGGTGGCTTTCCGCTTGGAACTGAAAGCAGAACGATGCCGGCAGTCATTTTTCCTTCACTTTGACAGCTATCCCCCAAAAGACGACAGCAGACCGATGATAGTTGGCGACACTTTGCACACGGGGCGCCAAGTTTGAAGTTTTCACATTTTTTTTTTTTTTTTTGTTTGTTTGTTTTTGAACGCAAAAGGCGTGAAACTCAGAAATTTCATCGTCAATTGACGAAAGTGTATGGCGGGTTGTGTATTGATGTCAAAAATCATCTACAACTGGTGTACGGAGTTTGCAGCTGGTCGTACTGATATTCACGACGAAGAAAGAAAGGAACGGGGAGACCGTAAATTTCCGATGAGACAATCACAAAGATTGAGCTTACCAGTGACTAGCACCTGTTTTCTGAGTGAGAACATTTGGCTACGCACTTCAGCAACGACGATGAGGTTCAGCGTTTCCACAAACAAATTGATTTGATAGAACATAGACAGACAAAAACTGCCACAGCGGCTACAAAAATGCATCGACCAAAAATGGTGGGTATGTAGAAAAAAAAAGTAAATGTGTAAGCTTTAAAATAATGTGAAGATTTTTGAAAATAAGTTTATTTACATTTCTAAAAAAAAAAAAGTTGGTATTACTTTTGGAACTATCCCCGCACAATATGTCATTACGTCATAGGGTTTTAAACAATTATCACGAAATTCTTATCCTTTCACGGAATCTTGTCTTCTCACGAATATCCGCACAGATAATGATAATTTAGGGGATTTCCAATATACAGTTGATAAAAGAAGTACTGTAAAAATAATGGTAACCCGTTCATATTGAACAAGAACAGAGATATGCCCCGGGGGAGATTCGTACTTCCGGGGGCAAGTTTCCCTAGGGTAACCTTCTGAAATCCTCACTGAGCACAGAATCTAAAAACATATACTGTATATGCAAAGTTATATTAATGCGGATATCCGGATCCGCTCACACCTCTGCCTATACAGAACGAAGAATATGAGGAATAGTCAAGACAAAAGGATACAGTGAAAGGAGATAATTAGCTATAGTAGCTCTGTATCTTAAGAGATCAGAATATTCATCGCCGCAGAAAACAAAAGATGTAATAGACCATATCCTATGCCAAACCATTTTATCTTGTTTGTTAACATTTAGCGCGCAATGGTCTTCATGTGAGTTGGTAAGCAATGTCAACTGCTTTCTTCAAGCCAACTACGAAGTTGGCGCTCTTGGCGCACTGTTTCAACGGATTTGTACATTTCATGGTCCCAGCATGCTGTACAAGTGCTTCTATCGATTCTATTCGTT
Organism: Thermobia domestica; assembly: GCF_964235325.1. NCBI lineage: Eukaryota > Metazoa > Arthropoda > Insecta > Zygentoma > Lepismatidae > Thermobia > Thermobia domestica. The sequence goes on from NC_137467.1 coordinate 16,211,040, forward strand.
AGGCCTCACCATTTAATATATCGAGACCAAATTTTAAAGTCATCCCCTATGGTGCAGGTAAGTGTGCCTTGAACTTGGAACGCATTCCAGTGGTTCAAATTCCACCTTAAACTGTAGGTTCACGTGTCATATAGCCTCAGCTCTGAAAATGGAAACCAAACTCCAACTAACCAAATTTTAAACTTTTTTTAATAAATGGAATTGTAGGGGAGTTTCTCCAATCTTCCTCCTGTCTTCAAAAATTAGGGTGCTTAACTGAAGGTTGAAAATCAAAAACTGCTATGTTCTGGAAAGAGTCTCTAATGATTTTGCTGCTACACATTATGAATCAATTGTTGAGTTGATTTCGAGTTTAACATCCCGTTGAGCAGCAAAGCTATATGAAACGTGGACCTACTGATTAACGTGGAATCCGAACCATATGTGCTCCTGCTGGGAATCGAACCCGGGTCTCCCACACCAAAGGCGCGTATGTATGAATCAATTGTAATCAACTTCGTAATCAAAAGAAAATGAAATGAAATCTTTAAGGGTTACGTCCCACGTTTATACCGGTTAGGCTAAAGGAGACGGTGATGATGAGTAATGAATGAAATGGTGGAATGAAGAAAGTGGGAGGAAACGGGAGAACCCCGAGAAAACCCACGCACACAGTGGTTGTCCACCATAAAGTTCACTTGGCGGGGCTGGGATCGAATAATATATATAATTTATTTCGATATATAATTTATTTCGAAAATTTGGTATGAAATGTCAAGTGTATTACCTACCCTCACAACATTTTTTGAATTTCTTTGCAACCCAAAGATTGAGATTGCGCACACTTATGAAAAATCGTTGCAATTTGACCTAAAACGTCAAGTTCTTAGTTTTATTTTCCCAATTACAAGTTAAATCGTTGTATTTGTTCAAAGAATCAAAATTGGACATGTATATTCCTTGTTCCGAAGTTTATACAGAAAGGGGGAAATTACGCAGGGTCTTCGAAATGTAATAGTGAAATTAGACATTTTCTCATCTCCGTTTGACCATCGATAATGAAATGCGCATGTTGAAGGCATTTGACTTCTAGTTCTGTAGCAGGAAGCGTCAATTGTTCTACATTTGTGATGTGATGCAGAAGATGAAATCGTTTTTATTTTCTTCCAGACAACGTTATAGAGAGAGAAACTTGTAATTTTCTGCTATGTACACTGAGCTTGACAATGTAAACAATAATCCCAACGTTATAACGGTTTGATGGAGGTCGAGCAACAATTCCAACAGAACTGACAAAAGTTTGTCCTTTTCGTCCAGCGGTCCTGCTGATAAATTTTGGCTCCACTTTCTCCCTCTTGGCATCTCTACCCCCCGCTTTGTTCCCTTCTACCCAAACCAATGTAAATGCACATACATACAGCGTGTTTATTTGTCTGTGTGTGTGTGTGAAGTCAATGGCGTCGTTTATAACTTGAAGACTACCACAACCATTCTGATCCGGAAAACCACACAATTGCCGCTGCAAGCTCCCATAGGTACTATACCATTCTATTTGGCTCACAAATGGAAGTGTCCACTTTGACATATGGCCGTATCAGACTGCCATCCCACCCTAATGACTGTCTCTCTTCACACGGGGCCCCACCTCTTCTCTCAGTTTCCGTGTGAATTTGTGTGATCTCGCAAATAAGAGCAACTGATAGTCACTTATACATTTTGTTTTGTTTCTTTATCTTTCAAAGTATTCACACGAGAATGAAAAGGGAAGCAGAAACGGATATAGCTCTGGCATGGGACAGGGAACCCAGTTTTTTAAAATGATTTTTGATGAATAATTTTGAATAATTTCAAGCTATTATTTAGATATTTTTGTAAGTTTATTATAAACTCATGATATACCTATCATAGTCAGGGTTCTGCTTGTCCCCCCTCCTAGTTTTTACCTTCTAGTTCCGCCACTGAATGGAGATCCTTAATTGTCTGGTTATATAACCAAAAAATTAATGAGTTGTTCTGCTGTAGATGTGAGTTAACTGATCAAGTTGACTATTTTTCTACCAGAAGCTTAACGTTCTAAATACAGTCCTTTCTGCTGATCTAGGGCTCTAAATATAGCTCTTTGCTCTATGGGGTCTCGGTTTGAACTCTCGCTGGAAAAACTTTAAAATTTGAATGTATTACTCTGGTTCGGATTCCACCTTTAACTGTAGACACACGTCTCATATAGCCTCAGTGCTGTAGAAAATTTAAACTTCAACAATAACATAACCTTGCAAATATTTGGTTGATTCATTAGTTCGTGCCGTTCATTTCCAATAATTTTTCGCCAAACGTCAGTGACAATAGCAAAGCTGTGGAATATACCGATTTGTGGCTACGTTATCAGTAATATGTAGCACTATTTGTGGTTTTGCTGGAGCTAATCAATTTTTGTTTTTCAGGGTCTGAATTATGCAATGGTAAGTGGAAAAGACGAATCATCTCTGATGTGTTCTGTGCTAGTTCAACAGAGGTTCTAGTGCCACAGAAGCATCTAGACAAAACTATGCAATATATGGAGAGGAAGCTAATGTGAAAGGACCACACGGAAATGGTTTGACAGGCTCCGTAGTGGAAATTTTTACGTGAACGACGTCCTACGTTCTGGTCGCTCATCCCACTTCGATTAGGACGATTTGACCGGCTTGATTTACCGTTATCCACGTTAAAGTACCCGGAAACTGACCACGGAGATGGGCAATGGACACAATGGACAGGCAACTGTTGTGCGTCACCTTCAACGTTGGGCTCGTGAGTGACTCGGTGATAGAACGTTCACCTCCGGTGCGTGGTGTCCCTGGATCGATGCTAGCTCGCGCCAAGTGGGCTTTGTGATGGACAAACACCGTATGTGTGGGTTTTCTCTGGATTCTCCCGTTTCCTTCCACTTTCTTCATTGAACTATTTCATTTATTTCTCATCATCACCGTCTCCTTTAGCTCACACGGCATAAGCGTGAGACGTAAATCTCAAAGATTTCGTTTTATGTTCCTATTTTATGGGACAATTAATGTAGAAGTTAGTAAATCTAAGTTTAACAGCATCACAACTAATTACCAATGTCTCCTCAACTAAGATAGCACTAACGTTAGTGCTTAGTGTAAGCCATGACCCCCTAAGGGCTGTATCGCCAGGACTTTAGTTATTGTTAGTACTAACGTTAGAGGTTTGTGTTCAGGCATGCACTAGCGTTAGTGTTTAGTATACACTAATGCACATTAATGATGCACTAATCCAGGCACGTAGCCAGGATTTCGTAAAAAGGGAGGGCCCGTGACATGAAATACTGAGGTCATCCCACCAGGGGCTCGATCATTCTAAACTATTTTACTGGAACTTATATTAGTTTGTTAGATCAATAAAATAAGGATATGTTAGTAAGTATTTTAATAATAAACAATGAAGTAATCTAGAGTAAAATATTTACGTTCCTTCGTCTGTTCATTTAAATATAACAATTTTCCTTTCATTATGACCTCAACTATTAGAAACAGTACATATTCAATAATGTCTTGCAAAATATTTTACATCTGCGTTCTTTTCTCTGTTGGATCAAATATTAACAGAACTTTCTTTCCACATAACTTTTTTGTTTTCATTATTCCGTCAACTACTGTCTGCTCCAAATGACATGTTAAAGCAGCAGTAGAAAACTGTTTCTGAAATAACATGTTTGATACTGCACAGAAGTAATGACGAAAAATTATATTCAAAAATGTCCACGCTGTTACAGAACGGCACTGTGCTTTCGAAAGCTTGAAATTTCCCTGACTAGTAGCAGAAATTCCGAGAATTTCGTAACTTTTCTAGAAATTTCAAATTCCCTGACTTTTGCAAGATATCCTTCTCATTCGCCACAATGTATTGCAAGTAATACAAGTCTCCTCATGAGAGAGAGTAACCAAAAGCTTGCTGTAGCTTTTTATTTTTAACGTTGATTCTTCTTTTTCTTGTTTCTTTTTGTTTCACCCTTCCTTAATTTCTTCATTTCCGGTTTCGAAGGGAGGTCCGGACCCCTCGGAACGCCCCCCTTGGCTACGTGCCTGACTAATCACGTGCAAAGTGTGCCACATGTTTGCGGTGTGGCAGATACAATTGACTATACGACTTGGGGCTCAGGTCAACTGGAGCTTGGTATCTTTCAGTGACCCAACCATATTGAAGTTTCTGTGAGCTTCACCTGCATGTTTCGGAGAGTATAACTGTTTCAGAAGAATGAAAAAGAATCAACTTGGGTGGGCTGTTAACCTCCGCTGATGTTCAGAGGTACAATACACGCCTTCCTGTGATGAGTCAGCAATAAATCTATCTATAATACTTACTGTCACTTTGTCAGTAGATTTTTTTTAGTCGAGAGAACCTAGACAGACAAAAACTTCTGTCTGTTTAGTGCTAGCTGTTGATATACAGTACCATTCTAATGATGTAAGTTTCTGAATGTTGAATAGCAATCCTATACGCAAAGGAAATTACCAGGTTTTAATCCCCCCCTCTTTCTGCAAGATATTATGGAAAAATATAATTTTACTAAATTAGGATAAGACGAAAAAAAAATGTACATGTCCTGAAGCAATGTGAAATCCGAATAATTCATTATTTCAATATTTAAGAAATGAATTATTCGATTATAATCGAACAAAATTCATTATTCAAATACAAATGGAAGGTAATATGTTCGATAACTAAGTAGAAGCAGTGGCGCAAAATTTTTGAAGGGCTCAATTTTTTTAAAAATAAATAATATTTTAAGTTTTTTCGTGTGAAATTTTTTAAAAAAAATCAAGAGTAAATATACAATTTCTTGAACAATCCTCTTTTACTATTCTAATGTGTTTAACGATAGCGTAAGAAATCTAAAAGTAACTTAGAACATGTTTCCAATTTGTTATTTCTTGTTACGTAGTTGTAGCTGTAGCATTTAGTGAATGCTATTAACAGTAATAAATTGTTAATTCACTAATTAAGCATAATTTAATTGTTTTAAGTTAGGAATGAAGGGATGGTGAAACATGTAATTATTGGGGGCGGCGACAGCAAGAGTGCCTAGGGGCGCCGAGCTCCTAAATGTGGCTTCAGTATTGAAGCCTTAAGTTTTATATAGAGAGATATTGGGTGTTGTCGTTACCTCAGATTGATGTGATGTGATTAAATGCATTTTCCTGTAATGATCCTCACATTAGATCTCGTATTACGACAGAAGTCAGAGACTTGTTAATCAATTAAGCGCCATTTTGTTACCTATCTGTACATTTTCTATTGAAGTTTGTAGAATTATTTGACAAGTTAGAATAGTTACGTAAGTTAGAACCGATCTTCGTCAAACAGGGGACCTCAACGAGGAAGCTTGCAAGCGCTTCAGGTAATATTCTGGGACTTATAAATGTAACTATATTCTGCTCAAATAATCTCTTTCCGAACAAGTTCTATTACAGGTAAGGATCTGACATCGAGAATGGACGGCGATAGCAGTACGAGCATCATTCGTAAAGTCCCCGAAGAAAAATATCCAACGAGTGGCGACGCAACGAGTTGTTAGCAAGAGGTCAAAAGCAGGATTATGCGAGAACGTAAGTGGTATACATACAAGGTACAAATGCAGCAATATCTCAGCAAGGATGATCCTCATCGGAGGAGGAAGCACTGTGAGTGGCGTTTCAATCATTTGGAACATGGCTCTGACTTTGGACAAAACATTTTGCATAGTAATGAGACATTTTCATGTATACCAAAGTAAACTAACAGAAAATGCGCTATTGTATAGTTTATTATTCACGTTAGGGAACAAGATAAACATTCTTGAGGCAGGGAAGGTGATATTTTAATATGACATATGGGATATAGGTTCTAATTGGTTTATATTTCAGTGAGGAAACAATAAATGCCGACGACTACCTCCTATTACGAGCTAAGATATTACCTTCAGCGTGTATGCGAGACGGATCTTTCCCAAAACCTCATTCAACACGATGGTGCACCACCTCATTATAGCAACCTTGTTAGAGAATCCCTTGATGTCCAATGTCCTAGTACGTTGATTGGCAGATCAGGAGCAATTGAAGGGCCAGTCAGGTCGCCAGACCTTATGGCATTTGATTTTTATATGTAGGCACATCTTAAAACCACGATTTATTCTGTTCCGGTATGTGTGACATGCTTCATTTTCGTCACCGAATCACTGACTCTTCTGGTCCTAGCACCCCAGAAACTCTTATTAAATGTTAGGCGTTAATGAAAGACTAGCTAAGGTATAGCGAGTACGTTGAGTACGTTTTGTGAATCAATAACTTTTCACCGAATACAAGTACACTGAAACCTATCTTATTAGTGAGTTTCGTGTAAAATTTTAACCCAAAACTATATTTTATATGCCCTTTTTCCATTTCAAAAACCTGACTCCAAGATGACAGCTACCAAAATGGCCGCAGTTAAGGCCAATTACATTAGCAATGTTTCTTTCTTGCCATAGCATGTTCCTACAATGGTACATTACGGCTATATCTGACTTACCACAGCGAGCGGTCCTGGGTTCAATTCCCGGTTGGGGCACTCGGTCGAAAAAATGTCAAAAGCTTTTTCAGGCCGGACATCCTGAACGAGGTTTTCCTGGCTTTCTCCCATTCACAACAGACAAATGCCAGAGGTAGTACCTAACATATAGGTCCCAGGCCGTTTCCTCCCTTCCCTTTCCCCAGATAATGTGCTTGCCAAGGGATGTCATCCCTTAAAACGTGACGCGCTAACGTGACGGTCAAAGATGCCGAAGTCTAGACACCTAAATCCTGACTTTCCAATATCTAACATGGTTGTTAAGGAACTTTTAGAACATCCTATATAATACTAAATACACAACTTTATTTTAGTGGTAACAAACAACACTGCACTTACTGTTACGCCTGGAAAATACAAACAAAACGTTAAGTACAGAAAAAAGACACATAACATAAAACACACATGTACCAATACAAACAAATCTAAAATAAATAGACGATATAGTAGGGTTTGATTTAATAGATTAGATCATGTTTTATTTAATTTTTTTCGTTTTGTACAGACAATTTACAATTCGAACAATTTCAATTAGCCTTTTGAAACAAAAGCTTGTAAGTTTTCCCCCTTTTTCTTTTGTTTATACGAAACCATTGTGGTAGCCATTAAAAGGGAGAAAAGTCAATAATTAAATAAATAAATACATCTCTTTCTGATTAACCAGGAATCTCATTGTTTAACCTTTTGATTCATTTTTAACGCATGAAAAATTAATCATCCAATGATGGATAAATTCCTGTCCTCCTACAAATCTCTCTCTCTCTCTCGATGATACGTCACGTATATTTATTTACAAGGCTTTGTACCGAACAAAACGCATACATAACAATGTTGCCAACATCTGTGTTATCAGTTCCCAATGCAGTTAATCTATTATCTGTTGCGCTTTACCTCTAACCCACAATAAACAAATCATCTTGCAACTGAAGTATTCTGATTGGCTGTTGACCTACCAACAGGCTTATATTCCTCCGCAAAATAATTCACTATCTTTAATTATTAATTTTATTATAAAACAAACATATAAAACTACAGCATTCTTATAAATAACCAAAATTTAAATCAGATTATCTAAGACCTCTTTCATACACAGCCACTAAGTTGCGTCACTGCTTGTGAACTATTGCTTTCAATTGGAGCATTCATACAAAGCAACCGCAATTGCTTCCACTAAAACACTTGCTGCCACTGCCTTCCCTGCTCTAACGCAACTGTTTCAAGCAACTCTCAGCATCCGCCACTCGTGAAGAATCATTGTCTTAAATGGATGTTTTCGTTTGGGGACACTGCAATGGCCGCCAACCCACAAGGTTGCCAATGTATATTTTGAAAAATAAAAAATACAAAAAAAAAAACAGTTGGATTACCGATCAGAAACTGGAGTTCTCGACTGTCTTAAAACATTTATAGACTATTCCTGTATTTTCTGTTAAAATGCGGTATAATCCCTCTGATGAACGCATAAGATACTGTATCAGGAACTGATTGTTGCCTGCTTCTTTATATTACTACCATCTTAGAAATTACCTTAATAATTCTGATCTTTCTGCAATGTGAAATGTTTTCATGGGAGCTAACTAACCGTCTATTATGTTTTGTTCTGTGTATATGAATCATCCGATTTTCAGCCACTCCTAAAATCAAGCATTTAATTATTATTATTATTATTATTATTATTATTATTATTATTATTATTATTATTATTATTATTATTATTATTATTATTCAACCATTAAGGAAAGAAGTTAAGTAGGAAAATGTTGTTGACAAAACCAAACATATGTCAATGGGATTCGCTGCCTGTGCAAGATACCGGGTTTGATTTCCGGTAGTAGTAATGGTCGATAGCTAGGAGGTTCGTGGTTCGAAACCGTCGCGGAAGCTGAAGATATTTTTAAATTCTTAATTTCGCAGATCTTAAGATCTTTCTCTCCCTTCGCAACAATCTGATGCTCTAAAAAGAGTTCTCCATCTTAATTCGACAACTCCCTAATGTGATCCTCGCAGTTCGGAAACTTTCCTTCTTCTGTCTCACAAAATCACAAATTTTGTCACAATATATATGCTGTCCGATCATTTTTTTCTCCAATTCTAAACTTTCATATGTAAATCATCCCTCTCTGTCTCCATATTTCAATCTCTCTCTCTTTCTCTCTGTCTTTCTCTCTCAATGTCGTCCACTATGAACGCACATGACTTGGGATCAAACTTTCAATTGTTGAAACCAAATGTAAGCACACCTGTTCAGCCCAAATGACGCCGCTGGAATATTTGCTTGCAATTACGGTACTGGAAAAAATGAAGTTAATCATTGAACACCTCTCATTTCTGTCAGTAGTTTTTAGAGCTCTGCGCCCGCATTACAGACTTTGAGAAGCACAAAACTACTGCCGTGATTGATAATTTCTATAGATTTCACAAGGAGCGTCTTCCTAACTTGGTATGATATGCAGTTTTTGAAGAAGGGAAAGAATGTAAATAAAGTCATTTATGAAGCTATGGAAACATTTTGTGACAATTTTTTTTATTTTTTTTATTCAGGAGCTGAAAGTGCATTTCAGAACAAACGAATGAAAGAGGTGGTATTGGAGCTATAAAGTTTGTAAACATGTTTCCTGTTTTTATCGTCTGAATAGAAAGAGTATACTACGTCACATTGACCGCTTTAGATAAGGAGAGGAGAAGGGCGGGGTGGATTGAATACCAGAATCACTTAGTCGATCGAGACGTGTGTTTCTGAATGGATAAGCAGACGACGCAAGTGTTTGTTAGTAATTAGGAGTAGTAGCTTATTTGGAAAATGTAACCAAAAGAAGGGGTGGTATTTACAATAGGAATGTTTTGTATTCGTAATAGTGAAGCTCTTATGTAGCTGTCTCGTAATTTGAACCTTGTGTCAATTAAAGAAAGAAGAAAACTGTCAATTTAATGTGACATATGGATGTTGCACAATGCTTTAACTGTTGGAAGGCAGAGAGACACGTCAAATAAATTTTAGAAACATGAGAAACATAAAAGAAAAGGATACAATTTGAAATTGAGAAGCTTTTTGTAACACTGTTACAATTTGAACCTTCTGTCATTAAAAGAAAGAATATATTGTCAATTTAATGTGACATATGGATGTCGGAGAATACTTTAACAGCAGGACGTGAGAAAAAAACATGTGAAATGACTTTTAGAAACATGGGAAACTCTGGATAAAGAACAATTGTTAAAAGATATTGACTGTCTAAGATGGAAGGTGTAGGAGAAAGATAACCCATTGATAGGGAGTAACGAAAGGAACATAGACACCTGATTGTATGTGTGTGTTCCAATGTGATGGAGGTGGGGAGCGAACTGTAGTGTCCTGTGGAGTAAAAGACACTGGTTAATTGGGGACTGTAACTTGCACCCTATGGAGAGGTACCGCTCATTATTTTGAGAACAGAGATTTTTAGAAATACCTTGAAAATGTTACGTGTCACTTTTAAAAGTTAATGTATTGCCCCATACTCAGAGACCACACATAAGATTGGAGGGGCGAAGTGTGCTCTTGTTTTGTGAGCAAAGGACCAGTTTAAATTAACGTGGGAATAGTTAAGGAATTTGGCATGTAGAGTGAAAATTACTACAATAGAAAGCGAAACTTTTTTTTGTGCAGATGAGAAAATGTCATGTTGGTTGCGACTCACCTGTATGTCTAACTCTTTTTAGAAAAGAAAGAAAGAATTGAAATAGTTGAAAAAAGATCTTTTGAGTTGTTAGGATGTAGAAAGTTATTTGAGAAAATGTATGTGACATTTATTGTTGACGGTTAAGACCCCCTGTAATTTCGAGTTGAACGTAACTCTTTTTAGAAAAAAAAGATTTTTCTGACTTGTTAGAGAGAAAATTGTTTTCTACGCCGATAGAATGAAAAAAGAAAGAAAGAAAAAGACCTTTTTCTGTAAAAGATTCTTGTTAAATTTAAAGAATAGCTATTGTACTTGTTTTTGTGAAAAACGGAAGGGTGTGTGTGAACGCTTGAACCACCCAGGTTAACGAATATATATATATATATATATATATATATATATATATATATATATATATATATATATAAGGAAGTTGAAATGAGACCAGATTATATAGTGTGCTTTTAGCGTTGTGGAAACTTGGCTTCTGTATTTTTCTGTGAGTGTGTTGTTTGGAGAATAATTTTGGAATTACGTGAAGGGAAAAGGTAAGTTAAAATTTACCATTTATATAAATAAATATTGAACTTGGATTTTAAATGTATTTACATGAATTAAAATGACTTGTGTTTGCTTTTATTTATTGGATAAATATTGGATAGAACCGTTGTTATGATTGAAAAAAGACATTGAGACTTATTTGTGAAGATTGAAATACGTAAACCAGAAATGCTGTGTATTACCTACAATTTAAAACAGCAAGAAACCCAACGTGGACAGAATGTTTACCTAGCATAAGAGAGCGAGAGAGGGAGGAAATACTAGAAGCATGCATAAACGCTGAGTGCAGGCTAGGGACCGGAGTGGTAGGTGTTGCGGGAGGGAGGAAGGAAAGAGCGCGAACGATAGATGCGGAAAAAGAATGTATTTTTGTATTGGTGTGTGTGTGTGTGTGTGTGTATGTGTATACGTTTGGTGCGTGAGAGGAGAAGACAGGCGCGGGGCAGTTTATGCTTGTAGTTTGACGCAAACAGCAAAAGAGAGGCGAGGGGAGTTTTTGCTTTTAGTTTGGCGGAAAGAGCAAGAGAGGGAGAGAGGGAGAGAGAGAAAGAGAATGTGTGGAAGGATAGATAAATGCGTTTGGTGCGTGAGAGGAGAGGAGACGTGCGGGGCAGTTTCTGCCTGTATTTTGACAGAAAGAGCAAGAGAGGGAGAGGGACAGAGAGAAAAAAAAGAATGTGTGCAAGGACGCATACCTGTATTGGTGTGCGTGAGAGGGGTGAGGTTAACCTGAATGATGCTTTAGGCCCTTTTTTTATTTCTAGTTGAATGCAATGGAATTTACAAGGAAAGAAGGAACGGTGAAATCTTGTTTTTGAACACAGAAACTGCAAAAGTTCTCGTAAGCCATGAGAAAACGAATACCAAATGAACGAAAACGAATAATTTATTTGTTGATATTAGTGACGTATATGCACGCGTTTATTGAAATTTTAACTGAATATGTAAACGGGTTTGAGTGACTATTTTTTCTTTAAAAATATATGTGTCATTTGAAACAATAGAGCTACATTATACTGTATGGGAAACCACATGCATATTATAGAAATGTTAAAATGTTGATACTTACCAAGGATAAATTGTCTTTTCTGATGTTTGAAGCACATACGAAGCACTAATATATCGCGGGAAAAAAAAAGACGGGAAACGACAAAATGATTTTGTCGGTAAGCGTATGAGGGAATGCCGGTTGTAGAAATAAGACGAGACCGATACGATTTGATGTTAACCGCACAAAAGCATGTATGGTACTGACACGTCTTGCTATATAGGTGGCGTTGATGCATAAAGACTAAGATTTTTTCCGTATAATAACTTTAAATGCTTATATTTCGTAAACGGTTGATCGTAGGACAAAATGGACAACAGAAATCGATTTATCAGGTCAAAATCTATATAGAAAGACACCCTACATGATACATTTGAACAATTTTTATTTTTTTGATTTTATACAGGGTGTTCCAAAAGTATAGTTTTTTATTTTTTCGCTTTTGACGGCCAAGTATTGGTCGTAGAAACAAAAGAAAGGTATTTTCTTAATCGTTAGGACCTAAGGAACATTACTATACAGAACATTGTAACTTTAAAATAAAAATTTATTGAATTTACATAAACAATATGGCGTCGATTTTTTTGAAACTTTGGAAATATGTTTATTAAAAGATATATTTTTATATGAATAGTTAAAATGAATAATATTACTAAAATAAATACCATTTTTGCGCGTTTTTTACCGCAACCGGTGCGCGCCGCGCGTTTTTTACCGCGACCGGTACGCGCCGCGCGGTATTTGCGCCCGGAAAAAGGTTTTCGCGACGCGGGACGCGTAAAATATTGCCGCCCGGAAACTGCTCGGGGTATTGCCGGTTATAAAAACAACCAACACTCGGTAACTTGCTATGGTACATGTACACAAACGCACAGTCTTATACACACTAATGTGAATGTTATGGTACAGGTGGCGTTGTTTGAAGAAACAAATATGGCGGATAAATTTTAATGTGTTTTCTTTGCATTAATCTAGTATACATTATTTTTAAAACACCATTAATTAAAAATTTAAACAAGTTAAGACGAACTTAACCGAAGTTTTCCGAACATTGCCGAACATAAACCTAAGAGTTTATTCACAATTTTGTACATATTGGTTAATGTACCACACAAATGGTTCCGAACTTAACCGAACTTTCCCGAACATTGCCGAACATAAACATAACAGTTTATTTACAATTTGTGTACATGATTACACAAACATTAACAAACTTAATCGAACATAAACATAAAAATGTATTATGATTTACCGTACACGTTTTGTATACGTATACTTTGCATAAAATATAATTTAATTACCGTCCAAAATAATAATTATAATATTAACATGAAATATAACACTACTACCTGTATAAGTTACAACACAGTTTGTAATCTCGTACCCAAACACATTTTGTTTTTTGTAGTCTCGTACCCAAACGCATTTGGTTTTGTAATCTCGTACGCAGGTGCTTTAACATCTTTTAAATTTAGTAACAGTGATATTACACAATATGATGTAATTTGTACCTTATGTTACTGGATTTAAAAATTTCTTTGTTAGTAATGCTAGGAATTTGTTTTGTTTGCTTTGCTGCAGGTGTTTAAACTGGTTTAAACTGGTTTTGTTTTTTTTTGTTAGGCATTGTGTATATATACCACCGTTGCTAAGGAAATATTATCATATGTATGCTGGTAACCGTACCTTCAACACAACATTTACTTAGTGAATAAATTCATAGAAACATATAATAAAAGAAATATTAAAATATTATATTTAGAAAAGAGTATTAATATTAACTGTATTGTTACAGTTGTTGAAATTCAAAACAACAAAAGAAGAAAAAAACAAAAGAAGAAAGGAAGGAAGAAATCCTGATTTTTACCAAGTTTAGAATACATAGCAGATTTACATAGAAGATCATCGTAAGTATAATTATATATTATACATATTTGAATGATTATGTTTTTATACTTTGATTAAATATTTGTATATAAAGTATTATTTTTAAAAATTGTACTGTTAAATATTTACAATAATATTTTATTTAAAACATACGAAATTTGTTTTACCATTGTGCAAAACATGTTTCTTAATAGATTCACACTTTATTTTATGAACAAAGTTCTTGCATAATTTTAAAATGTTCACACTTCATTTTAACAACGAAGTTCATGCAGAATTTTAATGATGATCACACTCCATTTTAACATTGAAGTTCTTGCATAATTTAAATGATGATCACACTCTATGAGTGTTCTATTAACAGAAAAAATAAGTAGAGTTTCTTAGAAGAAAACTAAATAATATTGTTAACTGAATAACACTATATTTTTATATATTGTATTTATTTTAATGTATACTAATTTTTGTTTTTATATTTTACAGATGGAATTTCTCGGTGCATCATACGTAAACGAGTTTAACGAAATTGATGAAATTTACCTGGCTGGTGTCATAGAAGGCCTGAATACAAAGGAACGCGTGTTGGAGACCTGGTGGAGAATTATGGATAAGCAACGCCAAGGATTTCGTGGGAGTGAAAGGTATGATACCTTGTTATCAGCTCTTTTTAATTTTTACCACGAAAATCAAGCACTTATATTACAATATGCAATGTCTAGTGCTGACATTGTTGAGTTATTTGCACACGGATTTTTCCGTGAGCAAATCATGTACCAGTGGGCACATGATAAATTCATTCATTTTAATTATTTTAATTGCTCACAAAGTGATAGGATGAATGCAGCAGAGGTAGCCGAATTTTGTAATTATGGATCGCGTTTTATTTTGGTTCATAATAATGTGTCACCATCTGTTGAAAATTCCGTAACCTCGGTCCACCAAGAAAGTCAACCCTTGGAAAACATACTTCAAGAAGAAGATTTTAATTTAATTGATGAAATTATTAATGAACAAATACAAAATGAAGCAGCAGATGGTACACAAACAATTGAAAATTCCGCAGTTTTAGTAAATCCCGATGAGTTTGGAACATCTGATTATGTGGAGGCTTTATTAAACGAGTTATGTGAAAACGGACAAAATCCTGTGGATGTTGTAAATAATGAACTACAGGTATCAAGTGTACAATGTTCACGGGATACTCGTGGTTACGGAATGGGCTCTCCACAGCCTAGTACATCCGGTTACGTTCCTCCAAGTGAACGTAGCGGACATACAGATGTTCAAAATACAGGGGAAGGTAATTTCGAAGTAGTACATGAAAGCAGAAAAAGTTTCACTAAGTTTAACTTGGTGGGACATGAAATTGCGGTAAGGCCAATGGGAAATGATGAAATTAGAAATCCTGCGGCCTATATTGAAAACCTAATGAACTTCGCATTGGATAATGTATTGAACAATGCGAGACCTAATGATTTTGTTGGAATGTACATTGATTCCTCAAATAGTAAGGATAAGAAAGCAGTGTATGTTCCATGGAGACGCCGCAAAGACATTTCTGCTAAGTCCGTTTTAGCTTCTATTACTAGAGTGTTAAATAGTAATGAAGACTTCCTTTTAGGTAATCATGTCCTCTTTCGATTTCATATAGTAAATTCGATGTATGGTACTGGAAGAACACGAGATAATAATTCCATACTAAACAAATATTTACCATTAAATGAATTTTTAGTACAACATTTGGTTGAGCTTCCGGGAACTGATAATGAAAAACTTTGTTTACCTAAAAGTATTGCTTGGGGTATAGCAAAGCATACCGAAACACGTGGAAATTTAACTCATTTAACAGATCCAACTAGAGATACATTAAAAGGTAGAGCAATTAAGCTTTGTACTCAGGCAGGTGTTAGCGTTAAAGGAAAAGATGGTTGCGATTATAATGACGTAGAATTGTTTCAGAAACATTTAACTCCAAACAATCAAATTATTATTTATGAAAAAGTACCCGAAAGCAAGCGTGAATTTAGAGTACGTTATCCGAAAACAGAAATACAAACACCAGAATTGCAGGATGCAAAACCAATTTATATTTATTATGATGAAAGAGGAACTATTGGACATTTCCGTCCTATTCGTACAATAACGTGATTTTTAAGAAAAGAAAAGTATTGCTTGCATTGTTTAAAGGGTTTTAATGGTTTGAATCGTTTCCTTAAGTGTGAGTTAATGTGTTCATCTTGCGAACATATGCATAAGCTTGATGTTACGATGTATAAAATGAAATGCAATGCATGCAATAGATATTTTACTAGGGGTGAATGTTTCGACAATCACTTAAAAGGTAATAAAATTGGTAAGAATGTGTGTGAATATGTGAAAGTTTGCATCAACTGTAATGCACTCTATGATTTAAGAACACGTAAATCTGATCATACATGTGGTGAATACTTTTGTAATACGTGTTGTGAACATGTACAGGAAGGTCACTCATGTTATGTGAAGAAAGTAAAACCTACTCATATCAAGAGGTTTCTTTATATTGTCTTTGACGTAGAAACCATGCTCAAACCGGAAAATGAGCGTGGGGAGCGAGAACACGTTGTTTGCTTGGTATGCGTTAGACATGTATGTCATAAATGTATGAACATAGGCATTGATGAAGCCTGCAGTACATGTGGTGATGAAAACGGTAACCGTTCGTTTTCTTTTAAAACCATTGATGAATTTATTACACATATTTTATTAAATAGACCCCAATTTAGTAAAGTATGTGTCATAAGTCATAATGGTAGTCGATTTGATAGCATTTTCTGTTTGAGATCTCTCATTGAGTCCCAGCATATCATTCCAAAAACTTTAATTCAGGGTCAAAAGATTTTTAGTATTTCTATTCATAATAAAATCATTTTTACAGATAGTTATTTGTTTGTTGGTGTAAAATTATCAAAATTACCTAAGACGTTAGGCCTTTCAGAAAATTTAAAGAAGGGGGATTTCCCATACTTGTTTAATACAGTAGAGAACCAAAATTATGTAGGACCATATCCGGGAATAGAGTACTATGATCCTGAATCGCGATCTGCTGAAGAAAGAAAGCGGTTGGAGGGATGGCACCAAGAACGGGTGCAATTGGGAGAGCAATTTAATTTGCAAAAGGAAATGTTGGAGTACTGTGAAAATGATGTGAGAATTCTCACAGAAGCTGTTATTAAATTTAGTAATATCATAGAAGAGAAAACAGGTGGATTACAATGTTTTCTAGTATCGTCTACGATTGCAAGTTTAGCCATGCAAACATATCGTACATCATATCTTCCAGAAGAAAGTATTTCTGTTATACCACCTTTGGGGTATCATTATAAAACAAAAACCAGTGAAAAAGCAATGAAATGGCTAAAGTATATGGAACACCAATTGGGTATAGAAATCCAGCATGCTGGACGAAACGGAGAACAAACTTTTGGAAGGTATAATGTTGACGGATACAATGCAGAGCTTAATGCCGTGTTTGAATTTATGGGATGTTACTGGCATGCCTGTAAAACGTGTTTTCCAAATAACCGTAATGCCATAATAGATAATGCACATGGTCCGTACAACACATTTGAAAAAAGGTACGAACATACGGAAATCCGGCGAAAATATTTCACAGAAATTCTAAAAATGAATTTGTATGAAATATGGGAGTGCTCTTGGGATAATAAAGTACGCACAGATGTAGATTTACAAAAGTTCCTTAAAGAACAATGTGATACTACTGCAGACTTTCTTATTCCTAAGAGTTGCTACAACGGAGGCCGTACTGAAGTATTTCGTTCTTATGTGAATTGTGCGGACGATTAATCCATTCTTTATTATGATATTACATCGTTATACCCCTACGTAATGGCAAGGAAACCTCTTCCGGTGGGGGCACCTAAGGTGCATAAGGGGCCGGTTTTCCCAGATGTGGGAAAAATTCATGGGATTGTAAAATGTACTGTATTGGCTCCTAAACAACTCTTTTTTCCCATCTTACCGTATGTAGCACAAAGCCGATTAATATTTGGACTTTGTAGGCTATGTATGGAAGGAGAAACTATTGATAATTGCACACATAGTGATACTGAACGCGCATTAACTGGAACTTTTTGTACACCAGAGCTTCACCGTGCTCTTGAAAACGGATATAAAATCGTCAAAATTTATGAAATATGGGAATTTGAACTCATGGGTTCTGAAGATCGGAATTCACCTAGTTTATTCCGGGACTATGTGAATACGTTTCTTCAGATGAAGCAGGAAGCTTCAGGCTATCCTGCTTGGTGTAAAACTGAAGAAGACAAAGATAAGTATATTGACGATTACTATGCTCACGAAGGCATAAAGTTAAATAAAGATAATATTAGGTCGAACCCTGGACTTAGACAATGCGCGAAGTTGTACCTCAATTCCTTATACGGAAAATGGGGACAGCGTACAGATATGACACAGTGTGTGATTATTGATAGTGGGACAGAGTTCCATAGGTACCTTGCTACACCAAGATATGAGGTTCATAGTGTTATTCCAGTTGGTGATGAACATCTTATTCTAACATATAAAGACTTGGAAACCGAAAATGTACCTCTGGAATTTTCCAATGTCGTCCTTGCTGGTTTTATTACTTCATGGGCCAGGCTACAATTATATGATTTACTTGTGACTGTAGGACCTGAAGACGTAATTTATTGTGACACAGACAGTATTATGTTTACGTGTAAAAAAGATAGGGAACCTCCGTTGAAGCTTGGAAGCTATTTGGGTGATCTTCCTGATGAAATTGAAGAAGGGTGGGAGTTTGTAACGTTTATAGGATTAGGGCCAAAAAATTATAGTATGCGGCTTAAAAATGCCGCAGGGGAATTTCGGAATATTTTCAAAATTCGGGGAATTACACTAAATGATAGGACCTCTCAAAGAATAAACTTTGAGAGTTTCTATGGATTAGTGACAGGAAATAGTAATTGTACAATTATAGAAAATCCAAATAGCATTGTGCGGAAACAGGGCTTCACTATCTTTTCACGTAAAGAGACAAAAACACACCAAGAGGTAAACAAAAAACGTAAACGTATTGACGATATACAAAGTGACGAACCTGTACCAAAGACAAAAAGTTTACCTCATGGATATGTACAATAATAATTTTAGCTTGGCTTATAAGTGATTGTTTTTATTTATTTATTTATTTATTTATTTATTTTTAATCAGATTATTAGTAGAGTTTCACTATTTATTTATTTATTTATTTATTTCATCGTTTGCTGTGCAAACTTATAAATTGTAAACCAAAGTATACATTTCATTCTAGTCATTCATTCATATTCTAGTCATTTCAAGCTTTAATATTTATTGTTTAACTTATTCTTAATTTATTTTTAATTTATGCTGTTAATTGTGTGACTGAGTGAGTGTGTGAATGAGTGTATATAAAGTAAAGTATCTATTGTATGCATTCAGTTTAATACAAGATGTTAAAGTTTCAACATCCATCAACCATTTTAATTGCTGGTCCTTCACGTGCAGGTAAAACATGTTTTGTAAATCGATTATTAAATGAACATGATCAAATGTTTAGTATGAAATTTAATGAAATTGTTTGGTGTTATGGTGCAGTCATACCAAATTTAGATGCAAGTTCAGAAATTCGATTTATAGAAGGTATTCCAGATATGAATAATTTTGAAATACAAGAAAATTCATTATTAATATTAGATGACTTAATGTCTGAAACCAATGGTGATGTTGCAAACTTATTTACAAAATATGCACATCATAAAAAATTAACAGTAATATTTATTGTTCAAAATTTATTTCCAAAAGGAAAACATGCCCGTGATATAAGTTTAAATGCACATTATATTATAGTATTTAAAAATCCTCGTGATAAATTACAAATACAATATTTAGCAAGACAAATTATGCCACGATATAGTAAACAAGTTGTGAATGTGTTCGAAGATGTAACACGTGAACCTCACACTTATTTGTTATTTGACTTAACTCAAAAAACAAATGATGCATTACGATTACGTACAAATATTTTTCCTAATGAAACACTGCATGTATATGCAAATGTAAAAGACAGTAATTTAGTCGTTTACGTTTAGTTTAGTTCAAGATGTTGAAGGTGAAACAACACTTTGATACTCTCCGTGCTTTGTGCAAATGCAAAAGCGCAAAGCGAAAACAAATTATACGACATGCATCTGGTGATTTAATACGTACTATTTCACAAGTTCCTAAAAACACAATAAAAGGAAACATTCCGTTGAATTCGCGTCAGAAGCAACGTTTACGTAGACATAAAAAGATCTTGCGTGCTTTATCTGCACAACGTACAGCACTTAATAAGAAAAAGAAAATTTTATTGCAGAAAGGTGGGGCATTTTTACCATTAATTTTAGGACCATTACTTGGTGCAGTAGCAAGTAGTTTGTTTGGTAGATAAGTATGTCGGAATTTCGTAAAATGATATTAGTGCCTGAAAATGCAATGCAACAAATGCATGCAAATATAAAATCAATAGATTCACATCAATCGCGTTTAGATGAAGAAATGAATAGTATTTTACAACGTCGTAATCTTAGTATTGAAGAAAAATGGAAATTGTATCAGCAAGCATTACAACAATATTTAAAGTATACTTCATCAGTTTCACAAAATCCAATTACATTACCTATTATTGAAAAAGATGTTCCTCAAACATCATCATTATTATCTCAAGAAGAAGAAAAAAATAATTCTATTTTACCCTTTGTATCGGACATTTTACAATCAGTACCAAAAACACAACGAAGGAAAACAGATCTATTATTAAAACAGTTAACAAGTTCTGATAAAATTCATTGGGATCAATCAGGAACAGTACGTATTCAAGGAAAAATAATACCAGGTTCTAATATTATTGATTTAATAAATGATGTTGTTCGTACACGAAAATATTCAAGAAATCCTATAGGCATTCACGAGTTTAAAAATTTATTGGATGATCTTAATGTACCACGTGAATTTATTTCTACTCCTATAGTGAAATCACATAGCAAAGTTTAAAAATCACAAAGTCCAACACTAGTAACAAATATTTTTAAAAACTGGAAAGAATATAAAATGTAAATAAAAATGGGAAAATTGTCAAAATTATATTATGATTATACGAATCCTGCTTCTTTATCAAGTATTAAAACATTACAAGGAAAAACAAAATTATCAAAAAAGAAAATTAAAAATTGGTTAGCATCTCAAGATGCATATACATTACATGCACCAGCACGTAAAGTGTTTGAACGTAAACAATATTATGTTAGTGTACCAAATGAAACATTACAAATGGATTTAGCAGATATGCAAAATATTGCCAAGTATAACAAAAATTATAAATATATATTATGTTGTATTGATATTTTTTCACGGTATACGTATTGTGTTCCCTTAAAAACAAAAACAGATCCTGAAATGGCAAAAGCAATCAAAAAAATTTTTAAAAATTTTAAACTACCTGTGTTTAATGTACAAACGGATTTAGGTACAGAATTTTATAATCGACATGTAAAATGTTTATTTAAAGAATACGAAATTAATCATTATAGTGTACATTCAGAAATTAAATGTGCATTAGCTGAACGGTTTATAAGAACATTAAAAGAAAAATTGTATCGTTATTTTACTTGTTCAGAAACATTCACAAAAGCCTCGGACAAGGACTGATAACTTGGCACGACATCAGCAAAAGAAAATGGACATGAGATTTGGAACATGGAATATTAGAAGTCTTTATAGGGCAGGCGCGTTAAAATCTGTAACGAGTGAGTTAGAGAAATACAGGATGGACGTAGTAGGAGTTCAGGAAGTTAGGTGGGAAGGAAATGGATCTGAGAATTCCGGAAATTTTACGTTCTTTTACGGGGAAGGAAATAAAAATCACCAGTTAGGAACAGGGTTTTTCGTTCACAAACGAATATTACCAGCAATTAAACGGGTGGAATTTGTTACTGACAGACTTTCTTTTATTACTCTTAAGGGACGCTGGTGTGATATTATTGTTTTAAATGTACATGCTCCAACTGAAGATAAGGGTGACGATATAAAAGATAGTTTTTACGAAGAAGTGGAACGGATATTTGACCAACTCCCGCGATACCATATGAAGATTCTATTAGGGGATTTCAATGCGAAGGTAGGACGAGAGGATATTTTCAAACCGATTATAGGGAACGAAAGTTTGCATAAGGAAAGTAATGACAACGGTGTTAGACTCGTGAACTTTGCAACATCCAAAAACCTAATCGTGAAGAGTACAAAATTCCCACATCGCGACGTTCATAAATACACTTGGACATCACCAGACGGAAAAACACACAATCAAATTGATCACGTTTTAGTAGATAGAAGAAGACAATCTAGCATAATTGACGTCCGGTCGTTTAGAGGGGCTGATTGTGACACTGATCACTACCTGGTAGTAGCGATAATACGGGAGAGATTATCGTTGAATAAAGGTAATATTCAATGTCCGAAAACGGAGAGATTTAATTTAAAGAAATTAGAAGAGAGCCAGGTAAGAGAGGAATACCAGATTGAAGTTTCGAATAGATTCTCGGTTTTAGAAGACTCGGAGTGCACTAGTGTTGAGGATACTTGGATTGAAATTAGAGATAGCATTAAAAGTTCAGCAATAGAAAAATTGGGACACGCGGAAATACGTAGGAACAAACCATGGTTCGACCAGGAATGCATTAAACTAGCAGAGAAGAGAAAACAGGCAAAATTACGGTGGCTACAAAATCCGAATGAAACAACTACACAAAATTTCGCAGATACCAGGCGGGAAACTTCCAAAACTTTTAGAACAAAGAAACGGGATTTTTTGAAAGCTAAAATTAAGGAACTTGAAGATAATAGTAAAAATAAAAATATTCGGGACATGTATAAGGGGATCAGCGAATTTAAGAAAGGCTATCAACCTCGTGCTTATATATTAAAGAAATCTGACGGTACAGTTCTCACCGATACGGATAGCCTCTTAAATAGATGGAAAGATTTCTTTGACGATTTGCTGAACACGCAGCCAAAAACTAATGTGCGTGGAGAAAAGGAGATACACACCGCAGAACCGTATATTCCAGAACCCAATCGAATAGAAGTGGAAGCCGCTATAAAGAAATTGAAGAAACACAAATCTCCGGGTGTAGATGAAATTCCGGCTGAGTTAATTTTAGCTGGAGGCGAAAAATTGTGGAACAAGATACACAAACTCATTCTCCTTATCTGGAACAAGGAAGAATTGCCACAAGAGTGGAAAGAATCAATCATTGTTCCAATTCACAAGAAAGGCGACAAAACTGACTGTAATAATTATCGAGGCATTTCTCTTCTGTCAACTTCCTATAAAATCCTTTCAAATATTCTGTTAGCAAGATTGACCCCATACGCAGATGAAATTATTGGAGATTATCAGTGCGGATTTAGACGAAATCGATCAACTATCGACCAAATATTTACCATTCGCCAAATACTCGAAAAGACGTGGGAATACAATACCCCGGTACATCAACTATTTATTGATTTTAGAAAGGCTTACGACTCGGTTAGGAGAGAAACATTATACAACGTTCTTACAGAACTTGGAATACCGAGAAAGCTAATTAGATTAATTAAGATATGTTTAAGTGAATCCCAAAGTAAAGTCCGGGTAGGAAAATTTTTGTCCACGAGCTTCCACGTCGAAAATGGCCTGAAACAAGGAGATGCGTTGTCGCCATTATTATTTAACTTTGTGCTGGAATACGCCATAAGGAAAATCAAAGATAGCAACCAGGGCCTAGAGTTGAACGGCATTCACCAGGTTATGGCATATGCTGATGATGTAAATTTAATAGGGGATGATAGGAGAACAGTAGAAATAAATGCAGAGATCTTATTAAACGCTTGCAGGGACATGGGTTTAGAAGTAAATGCAGAGAAAACTAAATACATGGAAGTGCGTCGGGACCGTAATACGGCAAATTGTGGAGGCGTTAAAATATTAAATAATACTTTTGATAAAGTGGATACTTTCAAATATTTAGGATCAATATTAACAGACGAAAATCATATTCACGAAGAAATTAAATGTCGACTAAAAGCAGGGAATTCGTGTTACTATTCGGTTCAAAATCTCTTGTCGTCGCGAATTCTGTCGAGGAATTTGAAGCTTAAAATATATAAAACGATAATCATGCCTGTTGTTCTGTATGGTTGTGAAACATGGTCGCTTACTCTGAGGGAAGAACATGGACTGAAAGTATTTGAGAACAGGATCCTGAGAAGAATATTCGGACCCAAGAGGAACGAGAATGGGGAATGGCGGAAGCTTCATAACGAGGAACTACATAGTTTATACGGTTTACCCAACATTGTTAGGGTCGTCAAGTCTAGGAGGCTTAGGTGGGCAGGTCATGTAGCTAGAATGGAAGAAAGTAGAAACGCTTTCAAAGTCTTGACTGGTAGACCCATAGGAAAACGACCATTAGGAAGACCTAGTCGCAGATGGGAGGACAATATTAAGATGGATCTCGCAGAGATAGGAATACAAAGTAGAAACTGGATGCAATTAGCTAAGGATAGAAGTCAGTGGAGAGCTTTTGTGAACGCGGCACTGAACCTCCGGGTTCCATAGGCCATAGAGTTAGTTAGTTAGTTTTAGTTAGTTATTTTACGGCTAAAAATACATACCGTTATATAGATGTGTTAGATCAATTTGTAAAAAATTATAATCATTCGTATCATAGTAGTATTAAAATGGCACCGGCAAATGTAAATCATTCTAATGTTGATCAAGTTTTAAATACGTTGTACGGTGATAAAACGAATAAAAACAAATTAACATGTAAATTTCACCCTGGTGATTATGTGCGTGTTAGTAAATATAAACATAAATTAGAAAAGGGATATTTACCAAAATGGTCACAAGAAATTTTCATTGTTGATAAATGTATTCCGACAAATCCTATTACATATAAATTAAAAGATTGGAATAATGAGGAAATTAAAGGAATATTTTACACAGAAGAATTACAAAAAGTAAATGTAAATTCAAACAAAACATTTTTAATTGAGAAAATATTAAAACGAAAAAAAGATATGATGTATGTAAAGTGGTTGGGATATCCATCAAGTATGAATTCATGGATTAAAACAAATTCTGTTCAGTCTTCAAAATGAGTTCAATGATCGAACATGATTTCTATGTTACTCTTCCTTCAAATGCTAGTAGTGAAATTTTTACTAATAATACAACTTCTTCATTTATAGTAAAGTTAGCACAACCTATTCACTTAAGTGAAGGAGAATGGTATGTTGCCTTAACGCAACTTAATGTACCTTTTAGTTTTTATAATGTTGGTAAAAATGAAAAAATTGTAATTGAAACCATCGTTAATGATGAACTTGAAATTGTAGATGTTGATATTACACCAGGATACTATACTTCTATTTCATCCATTTTAGAAATGATTCCTGAAGAATTACGCATGTTAAAATATTATAAAAATAAAAATCAAGTTGGAATTAGACATTCTTTAAAATTAAAAGATTTTTGTGTTATTGGAATGACACGTGGGTTACAACATTTACTTGGATTTATAAATGAAAATACAACAGAGTTTACAGATGCTGTTTTTATAAAACCAGTTAATGAAGATGTTCCAACCGTAACACGCGCAAAATTTCCATGCAATTTAGAATATAATATACCAAACGTTTTTAATGTTTGTGTTGATATTGTAAAACAACAAGAAAATATTGGACCAGTACTTCGTAAAGTTAGTGCATATAATATTGAGCACGGGGATGTAAAATGTTTTCTATTTCACACACCACAATATGTTAAAGTTGTAAAATCTTATTTTAACACGATTGAAGTAAACTTAAAAGATGAGCACGGTTTAAAACGGCCATTTCAATTTGGAACTTCAAACTTAACACTTCACTTTAAACGAAAATGATTTCTGAAAGTATTGGTGATAGTTTTTACATTACACTTGTATCAAACGCAAGTACTGATGTATATCCTACAAATAGTCCAACACATTTTATTAATCAACTAAAAAATAATATTCAATTATCAGAAACCGATTGGCATGTAGGAATAAGTGAATTACATGTTCCTTTAACATGTTATAATGTTAACGATGGAGAAAATGTTATGTGGTATAAAATAAAAAAATGAAGAAGCACAAAAAGGTAAAATTGTAAGTGGATATTATCACTCTGCACATCATATCATTGATGAATTAAATAAAATATCAAAAGACATAAAATTTTCTATATCAAATATTGTACAAGTAGATTGTAGTGATCGTGTTGAATCGGCCTTATTATCAGCAACATTAGCAATGCAATTAGGACTTCGTCAACATAAAGATCTTGTCTTGTATAAACGTGGATTTAAACAACCATATGTTGATATTGGATATCCTCATCAAATTTTTATTTATACTGATATCATACAATATCAGTTTTTAGGTGATACAAAAGCACCTTTATTACGTATTGCAACAATATCGAATGTAAAATACGGTAAAGTGAAAACATTAACATTTCAAGATATTCATTATCTTCCACTTGCAAAGTTTTCATTTAACAGTATTGAAATACTATTAAAAGACCATGCAGGACGAAATTTGCCATTTCGTTCTGGGACACTAAGTGTTACACTTCATTTTAAGCGCTCTCCTAATAAAAAGTAATTAATTAATTATATTTTAAACATGAAATTTAGACGACATTACGGACATGGTATCCCATACTTTTCAGGACCTGTATATCAACGGGGACATGGTATAGGTAGTTTCTTTCAAGGATTATTTCGTTTTGCATTACCATTTCTTAAACAGGGTGCAAAAACTTTAGGTCGACAAGCATTACAAACTGGAATACAAGTAGCGGGTGATGTATTAGAAGATAAACCATTTAAAGAATCTGTTCGTGCGCGTGTAAAACAAGCTGGTGAAACATTAAAGACAAAAGCTGTTAACAAAGTTGGTCAGTTATTAACTGGAAGTGGTAAGAGACGGCCACGCAAGCGTAAAGCTCCGGCAATTGTTCGCTTTGGACCTCCAACTAAACGTAAGCGTACAAACAAAAGCAAAAGCAAAAGAAAAGTAAAAAGAAAAATAAGTCGTGTTACAGATATATTTTCATAATGGCACTACTTAATTCAAACAGTGTGGAATGCTGTACCAACGATTTCGATTTATTTAGTACTCCAATGACACAAACTGCAATTGAATCTTGCTTTAATGCTGAATACCGTCCAATTTCAACATTAAGTTCTGATGGACCTATTGAATTTTTTATTCCTGGTGAAACAGGAGAATTTATTCATACTGCATATCTTTATCTTTACGTACGTTGTAAAATTACAAAACCTGATGACACACCATTAGCTGACACCGATGTTGTAGCACCAACAAATAATTTCCTACATTCATTATTTAGTCAAATTGACATTTCATTAAATGATAAATTAATTACTTCTTCATCAGGATTTTATCCTTATCGTGCATACCTTGAAACATTAAATTATTCCCGTGATGCTTCTGATACACATTTGAAATTAGGTATGTGGTATAAAGATACCGCTAAACAATTTGATACCATAGGTAATGCTAATGTAGGTTTTCAACAACGTGCTAATTATATTAAAAATAGTAAATCGTTTGAAATGTATGGTCGCCTGTATACAGATATTGCTGGATTACCAAGAGCACTTGTAAATAAAGTAGGTCTTCGTATAAAATTACATCGTAGTAAAGATGCTTTTTGTTTATTATCTCCTGCAAATACTTCTTATAAAGTAAAACTTGAAGATGTTACTCTACATATACGTCGCATTGATGTTGCACCTCATTTGGCAATGGAAATCAATACTAATATGAATCATGAAACAACAAAATATCCCCTTACAAGAGTACAAACAAGATCGTATACTATTCCTGCAAACGTTAATTCATACAATCTTGATAATATTTTTCTGGGTAACGTACCTAAAGCTGTTGTTATCGGGTTTGTTTCCAATTCGGCATTTAATGGAAAATCTGAACTAAATCCATTTCATTTTCAACACTTTAACGTTAACAAACTGCAGCTACAAGTTGGATCAAAATCTTTTCCTCCCAACCCCCTCACCCCCGATTTTCAAAACAATTTGTACCTTCTAAGTTACCATTCTCTGTTTTCCGGTACTGGTTTATATTATAAAGATGATGCACATACTATTACTCCTGAAGAATATCCACACGGCTATACTCTTTATGCATTTATTCTATCACCTACAGCAACATTAGATGATTGTACGTGGGACCTTGTGCGTGATGCACCTGTAAATATTAAAGTTTCCTTTTCTGAAAATTTAACTGAGCCTATAACATGTATTGTTTACGCTCAGTTTGATTCTTTAATTCAAATTGATAAAGATAGAAATATATATACTGATAATACTTTTTAAAAGTATCATTTTAATAAAAGAAGTATAACTGTTCACTTCTAAGCATATGAATTACATGTGTCCTACTGGTACAAAGTGTGTTAAACATTGTATATTGTAATATTTTTGCTTGATTATTCAAAGAGTTGCAAGGTATCATACTATGAAGTTTCTCAAAAGTATTTTTTATGCGTTAGCACCATTCATTGTTATTGGAAAAGTTATAAAAAACTCTGTCATGAATATTTTAAATATATTATTTCGTTTTATGAGAATATTCCATATACTCCACTAGGTCTTCCAACATATACGCGTATAAAGTGATGTAAAGTGAAGTGAAGTGATGTAAAGTGAAGTTATGTACACGGATGATTTAATAAAAGTGTTACTTCGTGATAAAGTTACTGGTGCGAATGTGCATGGCATTTATCCTATTGATAGAATACCAAAAACTGTGCAACCACCGGCTGGACTTATTATAAATTTAAGCAATTCATCTTCAGGTGGCACACATTGGGTGTGTGTATTCATTGATGAAAATCAAAGAGGATACTATTTCGATAGCTTAGCATTACCATTTCCAAAAGAAATAAAAACTTTTTTAAATAAAAATTGTAAAATATATTTTACAAATAGTTCCGCATATCAAGATGATAATTCAATCTTGTGTGGACAATTTGTGTTGTACTTTCTGCATCATATTGTACGAAAGAAAAGCTTTAACGAATGTTTAAATTTGTTCAAAAAATAATCTTAAACAAAATGATAAAATTGTATTCAATCATGTAAGCAATATAATGAAAAAGAAAAAACAAGTAGATTAGTTTAATAAAATTTTTTTATTTACAATTGAAAATCTTGTATTTTTATTTACAAGAACATATCATATTCTTTTTTACAACTTTGCAAATGCATTAGTTAATGTTATAGTACGTTGAAACTTCCACCAATAACATAACTGTTGTGCATTACGAAATGCACATCCTGATTTTTTCTCAAGTTTAATATTTTGTTCATGAAAAGCACAATAATCATTAAATACGTTTGCATGCATTGTGTTTAATGGTGGACACTGTTTACTTTCCAAATCAATAACATTAGCTAGTGCAAAAATATTTTTAATCCAAAGTGTTTTTTCTGCACCTTTACAATAAAAGGTTGCATCTTGTTTACAAAGTTGATATATAAGGTTACGTATGTGTGATACAGTATAACCGCATTGATCATTCCAAGTTAATCCATGTAAGTTTAATGTTAACCAGTCAATTTGTTTTTGACAACCTAATGGAAGTATATTGTATTCTACTGGTGATTTTATTAAACAATGCAAATTTACTGTATCATCACACGCAGTTAAACAAAATTCACGTATAATAAATTCATGATTTGAAATCTTAAAACCTTGTATGTCAATAATGTATTCATTAACACATGGTGAAATTTTATGTTTACGTTCTAAGAAAAATGGTATAATTTGTCCAACAAATTCAGTGTTCTTTAAACAATCACGCACTTTACGTATAAAGTTTATACTTGAAATTTCACTATGGTGTTCTTCAAACACTTCATATAAATCAATAACAGTTATGTCGTTGGATAAATATCCTACAGCAAAAGTTCCAATATCATCGTGAAATAAACATTGATGTTCAAGATGCAGCAGGCAATGTTCACAAGAAATATTATTATTAAAACGTAAGTATGCACTTATAGTTTTTAAAACACAAACTTCACTAATATGTTCTTCACTACATGATACACAAAAATTATTTTCGAAATACATTATGTACAGTACGTTTTCTTAACACACTTCACTATACTCGTTCGATCTGTCTTTTTCAAGGAAAATACTTAAAAGTTCTTTTCGTACATTCACATCCACTGATAGTTCACCAAATGTAATATTAAAATAATCTCTTGTTAATGTTGTAATAACTGTATGTGTTTCTGCATAAATATCAAATAATTCCTCCTGTACACGAGGATTCACTAACACAGACCAAACACGAATGTCTAAAACGTCTTCATTACAATAAAAACATTCATGCGACCATTCACATGTATCATCCCAATAACATGCATAGCATATTAAATAATCATTTGGTTTCCATTTCGCAATGCAGTCTCTTACACAGTTCACATCCACATAATTAACACCACATTCACAGTTCCAACTTAATTCTGATAAATCAGGTGAACATGGCGGCGTATCCACATTTGATACCACTTCGTCATTTGATTCCGGCTCAAAATGTGAATTATCTTGCGAAAATTCATACACTTCATTATCTATTCCAGCCTCACTATCATTTGTATAAACTTTTATATTATCGTTTTCATATCTTTCTAATTTATGTTCATCAAATGTACAATCTGGAGAATCTGGATAATCATTCTGACCGTCTAACTTATGCTTCACATCAACGTCTTCTACAAACTGACGGTTCTCCATCGCTAACAAAACTATATATGTCTATTTTTTAAAACCAATATTTAAATAAAAATTTCAAATGACGTCACGCGCTCGCGCCCGCGCACGCGGATATTTTCGTTCGCGCCCCCGCGCCTTCCCGTGCCGCGTCCGCGTTTCCGCCGCCGCCGGGTTAAAAATCTTTTTCTAACAATCCGGTATTGTTCAACACATAAATTATTATTCTTTAACGCATACAGCTGCAAGGTTTCTCTTTACATACACCTGCAAAGTATTCTATAGTTCTATTATTTCTTTATACCGTTGTTCAACAAGTTTCCAAGGTTTCTCTTTTATTATTTTAAAAGATACACCTGCAAAGTATTCTATAGTTCTATTATTTCTTTATAACAAGCTTCACATTGTTCATCAAGTTTTCCAAGGTTTCTCTTTTATTATTCTCTTTTGTGTCACTACTATACATACAATAGTACACCAGCCATTACCTGTCATCATATGTCATTTAAACAATAGTGTATTTCTATACAACTATACTCTCTACCTATTGTCTGCAGGGCACCCCGCTGGTGCTTCACTATTATGAATACAATAGGTTTCTATTGTAATTACCTCCCCTTCTTTTGGTTACATTTTCCAAATAAGCTACTATTAGGACTCTTAAACTTTTTGTAACATTTTCATTGCCGAGTACTGTACAACATTACGAAGTCGAATGAACACAATACTGGCTTCATCAATCGATGGCCGGATCAGAATTGCTTATTGAAGGTAGCTGATTTATGGCTTGAGGAGAGAAAATATACATGTCTGAACGAGGCTTTATAATAGGTAGTATACAACACTTTAAAACAGTCCTGACAATAAATTTAAAAAGAATAGTGTAGAATGAGTATATACACAATCATCTGGTATGTTTGTTTATTATTTGGGACACTAATAAATCAAGAATACAATCGCTATTAACATTAGAAAAGAAAGCCATAAGAGCTACGTATGGTTATAATATGTACTATTCAAGTAAGAATTTGTTTATGGAATCAAACATGTTACCATTTGATTTACTAATAAAAAATTATTCTTGTATGTATCTGCAAAATGTACTTATACGTAATATACATAGTAGTTTATTTCTAATAAAGAGGAGAGACGTGAATATTTATAATACGAGGAAAAAGAATGAAATTGAAATAGACAATGTTAATTCAACAACTTACGGCATAGTGTTAAGTACGAGGGAGGATCAGAAACTAAGGTTACATGGCCGATATTTCTGGAGTTTCGTATGTTATAGACGAGTGAGGATTGTGGAGTAGTTTTAATACATGGAGTTGGCAACTGTGCAGAGTTTCAGCCAGCCGCTACCTACAGCGCTAGTTGTATGTCAACACAAATGGCGACTTGTTTGGGAAACTGGTCTCGCTAAGAAGTTCGCTCAATTATTCGATTTCTGTGGGCGAAACGTGTATCCGTGGCTGAAACTCACCGTCAGCTGATAGAGGTTTACGAAGAGACAGTAATGTCTCATCAGTATCTCGCAGAATGGTATCGGGAGTATGCGGCTAATAGAGAAAACGTCACCGACGAGAAGTGCAGTAGCCTACCCAGCACGGCATCAACAGACCATCACACTGTAGCAGTTTCGCTGGGACATCATCGACCACCCTTCCTACACCCAGGACCTCTCTCCAACTAACTTTCACCTGTTCCCGCACTTGAAGGAGCACCTAGGAGTTCGTTGCGTCGCTTCATACGAGGAAGTGAAACACTTTGTGACAACGTGGCTGAACACGCAAGGGCAGGATTCATACCAGGAGAGAATCTTCAAACTAATACCACGATGCCATAAGTGCCTCAACCGATGTGGAAACTATACCGAATAATAACGTATTGTGCATCTGTTGGCTGTATTGGTTGTATGAAATAATATATACATGT
Organism: Thermobia domestica; assembly: GCF_964235325.1. Classification (NCBI taxonomy): domain Eukaryota; kingdom Metazoa; phylum Arthropoda; class Insecta; order Zygentoma; family Lepismatidae; genus Thermobia; species Thermobia domestica. The sequence goes on from NC_137467.1 coordinate 16,243,613, forward strand.
TTCAGTGCAAGCTATGTAACCTTACTTTTCGATTACTCCTCACTCGAACTAAATCATGTTGTCCTACAGTTTTAACTGAAACAATTATTAGTGAAATATGAATAAAATTTGAGGCGTTTTCGAAAGAATGCTTGACCGAATAAAATTCATCCCCAAAAGTAAACTACAACTTGTGGATATTTTCATAAGAAATACAGAGTGGCCCAATAAGTATACAGTACCGTACTGTTCAGCTCACTGTATATCATATAATTTCTTATTGTTATCCATCAGGTAGACTTAGTTTCTTTATTATTTGTTCTTAATGTGTATTTACTTACATCTTAAGCCCGGAACAGAAGAGCAAATAAACTCATAAACTAAAATGTTAGACTTGATCAATGCAGAGGTATATACCTACTTTTGGGCCACCCAGTAATTTACGCAACAATTCGGTTTAAGTTAATGTTTGTCGGGACAACCTATTGTCATTTTTTAATTTTTTTTTTATGTATTCTATACCTGTCAACATATCCCCTCATGCTAATATCAAAACTACATGTTTTGGCACAAACACCTGTAAGCAGACGACGGATGACGTCACCACCGATGGAACACGAAGAGACACGAAGAGACACGAAGAAGACCCCTTCAACCCCTTCCACAGGAACCGCCTCCGAAGACTGGCTATAAAAACGGATACCTCGAGGCAGAAGATAACAGTTGTTACCTGCTCATCTCCTACCTGTCTCTGAGCTGCAACTGGAAGAGATATTCCCTTATCTCCAAGTTGCAACGGGCAAGGCCATTCTTTACCGGTAAACCTCAGACCTTTGAGCTGCAATGGGCAGGAGGTCCTATTGTAAAGAATTTTTAGAGACAAATAGAAAATTACTCATTTTTTAATCTTGTGTACAAACTGCATTAACATATTTTATAATAAAAGGTGAGGGAAAAATTCTTATACAGTTACTCTACCAAATATTACAGTATCATTTGGGAATTTGGATTAACCAATTCCTTTTATAGAATAAATAAATAAAATGTCGAAAATCTGGACATAGTCTATTTCTATTTAAGTAATTATCATCATACAAGTACTGTATATAAAATGAGGGAAATAATCTGGGGGTTATTGATTTCTTTTTAAATATTTATCATCAAATATAAAAATGTAGGAAAATTTGGGTGTTCAATTTTCATTGGGAATTTTTGCTTTATTTTCTCTCTCTCTCTCTCTCTGTGTGTGTGTGTGTGTGTGTTTTAGACGGCTGTTTCTATTGCAACCCAGTGATACCAACTCGTGGAGAAAATCCCATATCGTGGGATTTTTTGACATTCATTATTCGGAATAAGATAAAAGGAATTTTCGTCGAAATTGACAAGATATATTAGATTTTTTCACTGTATCTATAATCCACGCCATACAAAATTTTCTACGAGCGAGAAGCAAACGTAATGAGTCATCAATAAGCGTGTCAGTGTTGCCAACTTTTAGTCTGAATTTTTTTCTCGTTATCGGCAAAGTCTATGCTAGTGAGGAGTGAACTAATCATATATAATTCTTAAAAATCAAGTATCCAAGAAAGAAGTTTTGTGCTTCGGTATTTGAAGAAAGAAGAAAACAAAAGAATGAATGAATGAAAGGAAGAAAGTAAAATATCAAAGGAGGATCCAAACGTTCGAAATGAAATGTATGGAGAGTAAAACTTTTCTAGTATTTTCCAGCTCAGTATAAGGTGATGGTACAAGGGTCTCATGGAGTCACTGAATTTCTGACAACATAACAAAATATGCTTGTTCTTGGTTAAGGAAAATAGTCATTCACGAACATTCTATATAGCTACGTAAAAGATCAAAATTTATTGGCAATTCACCCTGAAATTAAAAAAAAAAAATAAGTTGAATTGATTTTGAGTTCAATGTCCCTTTCAGCAGCAAGGCTATATGAGACGGGACCTATTGATTAACGTGGAATCCAAAACCACATGAGCTCTCGCCGGGAATTGAACCCAGGTATCCCACATCAAAGGCGTGTACGCTAACCGCTTTTTTTTTTAAAAAAAAAAGTTCGTCCCAACCGGGATACTGTTCGCCATTGGCAATTCGCGCAATTTCTGCGTAACCCAAACACGACAGGGACACAAACACAGAAAGATCCAGGACAGTTAAAATTCTGACCTTGCTCTTCAGGGGGATTCGAACCCCCAGTGGATTGCACCTCATGATCCGAAGCCGAACTCCCGAAACTACTCGGCTATTGCCACCGGCTCTTAGCCATGAAGGAGCTCAGAAATTGAAAGAAGTAACACATATCAAACTTAAGTTTTATTTCTATATTTTGTTATTATCTGATTCATACTAGCTTTGCTATATTCAATAACTTACACTAAAATACAAATGCTGAGCAAAGCAACGTTTTATTACAAAATAATAAATGTGACAGTTTCGGACATCTAACATATCCTTCTTCAGACACTATCAAAATTTGATAGTGTCTGAAGAAGGATATGTTAGACATCCGAAACTGTCACATTTATTATATTATTTTATAATAAATCTTGCTTTGCTCAGCATTTGTATTTTAGTGTTTGTTATTATTATTATTAGCGTTATTATTATAATTACTAATAGTGCAAAGTGGAAAATTCAGATACAAAATGGGATTTTTTGCCTCTAGAGATGGGATTTCGTAGTATTTCCGGTTAGCATCACTGTTATAACCTACTAGAATCTTTTTATTTCAAGTATGCCTTCAGAAAATATGTGAAGCATACTTCGGCCCCACCCCCGCCGCTCTCTTATGGAGGAAACCTTTTCCTTTGCTTTGGGGAAAGAAGTGAATGACGTCACCTGTGTTGCCAATTTGTCATTCAATCGTTTGGTGTTGACGAGTGAAGATCGTAGGCTACTTAGAATGGCTAACAAGATGGGGCACAGCGAAGCGCGGGAAATAATTCAATGTGACAACCTTGTCCGCATCCAACTGCTGAAAGATCTCGGCCAAAGCAACTTGCACCTCCTCTTTCAAAGAAGGTACGGGAAAACTCACGTCGACAGCAACGCCAGTCGCGGCACACTACGGATGTAACTTGAATTCTCGCGGCACACTTATAGATATTTATTATTATTATTATTATTATTATTATTATTATTATTATTATTATTATTATTATTATTATTATTATTATTATTATTTGTAAAAATAAAATTCTGTGATATTTTTTCTGAGATTACTGATCTCCTTCAGAGAAGAAAGCTCGATCACGGTTTTTCCCCAGTGGTAAATCATTATGCTTATTTTACATTCTAATTTAAAAATAGAAAACAAATTACAATGAAATATAGGACTCAGGTTTTTAAAAATACACTTTTTTTTTTTTGAAAACTGTATCCAATCTTTTATTAAGAAGGAATATCACTAAATAACGAATGGACAAACAAATCTCTTGCACTTCTAAAACACAAATGTAGGTAATTTTTATGCGTTTGCTTTGTCGAAAGGATTGAATGACAATTTAAAATTTCAAGTTACGAAATAGTCTGCAACAATAAAGAAACAATAAAGGTCATAACAATGACAACAAATACTTTTTCATTAGCTACATAGCTTAGCACCTACACAGTATTGTATGTACAATAATATATTACAATTACAGTATTTTTTTTCATTGTAGAGGTTTATAGAAATGTGAAATACAAATTTAAAATTTACATTTTTAAATTTTTTTTTATTTACATTTTTCTTGTCTTCCAATTTGGTTGCTATAGAAAAAATAATTTTGTTTCGATTTCCTCGCGGCACACCAGTGTGCCACAGTACACCGGTTGGGAAACGCTGCTCTAATATATTCAGTTTCGTTGCGTTAACTGCATTTGTGGATTTCTATTGGTTGTTGAATGAATTTTATGCAATTTGAAGTTCAACATAGATTATGCTATATTTCTAAAGAAAATATTACATGTAAACAATTAGAAGTTTTAATTAATCACTATTTTAATATATATAACATGGAGCGAGCCGAAGGCTTCGGAAGGAAGGGGGGCCAACTAGCTTATATCGTAAAGGAACTGTTACTATCGTAGTTTACACATTGGCAACACTGAAAGCATTCGTATAGACCCTATGCGCAATATGGTATTTGCCCACACAAAATGTTCAAGCGGACTGTTTGACCTGTTGGGTGTTATAGGCAAGTAACTAACTCCATCCCTTCCCGCGCATTTACCACGACCTCTCCTTCCCCACCCCCTTGAACGACAGCCATCCCCACAGTTAGAGCTAGAATTGGAAACTGTTTGTAGCTAAACGAAGCCACTGCAATATAAACACCTGTCAGAGGAAATAATGAAACAGCTTTCAATCGTTGTGGGGTTTGGTTTAAAATTAAAAAAAAAAAAAAAAAAGCAACAAAACAGGAAATTGTTCTCATTCCATTCATACGTGTGGGTTGAATTTTAACTGACGCACACATATAATAGTGAAAATACAGTATACTTATTTAATTAATATTCTAATTGGTACAACAAGTAATAATTGTCTTTATATTTGTTACTTTGTTTGTACACGTTAAATAATAATCTCTGTAGGGAAAATGAATAAATTAATAGAGTTTTATAATATTTATTAAATTTTATGGAGGTGGTTGTAGGTATACTAAGGTGCTCACCCACAAGGGGGATCACTGAACCTGGACAACCCCCTCCGAAAAAAAAAAGCTCCTAACTCAACATACATTTGTAAGCTACATTTTCTCAGTAAAACTTTACTTGTTTAACAGGAAATTGATTGATGTAACATGAAAACTTGATGTTACGCTCAGGGAGGTACGCAGGGGGTGGGTCCTGGGCGTCCGGACGCCCCGGAAATCCGGACTTTTTGTAAATTTAGTCTAATTTTATGGGCAATTTTACAATTTTTAATATAATTTAGCCTGGAATTGTGTTCGGACCCCCCCCCGAAAAGCTTTGGACCCCTCCCGAAATAAATTCCTGCGTACGTCCCTGGTTACGCTGCATTTGTACTCTTTCTCTTACTCAAAAAATCTAGTTCTAAAGAGGTATTATCGTATTTTTTTAATGAAAATATAGGTGGAACTATTTAACAGTTATCGTCTTTTCTGGTGCAGAGTCATGCCCGTTCAATATTACATAGATGAAGTGGCTTGTAGTATTGAAATCCAAACTTAAACCCCTCACAACAAAAATTTCTGGGTGCACGCCTGTATAAACTCATACATTCTATAGCCATTTTGGGTAAATCAGGTGTTTTATTTTATTTCACATAATATTGTGGCAACACAATAAAGGCCAAATAACAACAAAATGTCTCTTTTTGACCGAGTAGCTAATGCGCGTTCTTTATATGTTCATGGTTCCGCTTACATAGCAAATGTCCATGGGACACCTTTCAGTTATCCCACAGATCCCATACCAAGGTATTTCCAAAAGTTTCCAGCCTGACATTTAAATATCACGCCACTATAATAAGCCGTTCATGACACATAGTGCCATCTATGAGAGAAATAATGTACCAGTCTAGCTGCGTTAATTCGTTGGGGAGACAGTCGTGTGAAGCACTCTCTGTGCGTTGAGGTCGCATACTGCACGACAATGCTTCAGTATGCGAGGAAATTCACCATCCATCGTACAGTCCACATTTAGCTCTGCAGTCTTGGCAACAACAGCCGTGCGTACTAATTTTCTCTCTACACCACATGCACCATCGTACATACAAAGTATTTATTCTAGCTTGTAGATCAGCGCTAAACAAGCAGTGTAATATTTCTGTCTGCTAGTTCCTTATATATATAAAGGGGAAACAAGTGATACGGGAAGTAAGTAATGTTTCATTTATCCCGTCCCGTTCCGAGCAATATATATCTATATTGTGACCAGTGTAACCACTGCTAGTACATATTTAAACAGTAGGTTATTACGGAATTAGAACTCGATTTTCTCAATAAGGCCATTTTATGATATTTCTTACTTTATCCGACATTCTCCATATTTGTCATACTTGTGTTACTTTAGTGGTTTTACACTGAGTTCTAATATGACAATTAAGCAGGGATTCCGCCAGAATTTTTAGTTTGGGGGTGAAAAGTTAAAATTGGCAGGATGTAAGTGGCTTGTATCGAATTTTGACTTTAAAAAATTTAAAGTTGGGGTTCTTTCAAGAATGTGTGGTCAGTCCCTCACCCAAGGGGGAGGTAGAGCTGCCGGAAACCTTCTGACAATTAGATATTAATATCGTAAAATGTCATAAATAGGGTGAAAAGGGGACATATACAATTTTAGTACTTTTCACCTAGATCTAGTAATTTTTTTCTGTATAGGTTAGTACGAAATATTTTTGCTGGGTGGTCACTTGGATTGTGACGTTAAATACTTTGCTGAGCGTACTACTGAAGCACAAAGCAACTCTTGTCAACACTGTATTATACATTTGATGACTTACTGACTTCGTTTGGTATGTAGAATCGATGCTATTGGTTTGCTTGTGTTACTGGTGGTGTATAGAAAAGAGGCAAGAGTAGTTATCTGCATAACAGGAGTAAAAAGCAGTAGATATGTTTCATTTCTCGTTTTGTTATTATTTATAGTTCTCGCAATTTCTTGATGCCCATTCTCTACTAGGGATGGGAACAAAGTTCCGGTTCCGGGAACCGGTTCTTGGAGATCCTGTTTTCAGAACCGGTTCCGGTACCGATTCCAGACCTGGATCCGAAAACCTGGTTCCAGAACCGGATCTTAGAAACCAGTTCCAGACCTGGATCCAAAGACCCGGTTCCGGAACCGGATCTTGGAAACCAGTTCCAAACCTGGATCCGAAAAACTGGTTCCGGAGCCGGATCTTGGAAACCGGTTCCAGGCCTGTATCCGAAAAACCAGTTCCAGACCTGGATCCGAAAAACCAGTTCCAGACCAGGATCCGAAAAACCGGTTCCAGAACCGGATTCGTTCAGAGTCGAAAATTGGTTCCACCAGGAACCGGTTCTGGCCATTCCTATTCTCTACCTCTGTTCAGTCGCAATCATTGGAGCCCGCAACGGGGTGCAAAAGGGAGCAATTGCTCTCGCCTAGATTT